>NC_141761.1:9549753-9864815 GCF_982258835.1 Parasteatoda tepidariorum
ATGACGGTTATAAAATAAACTAATAAATTTGGCTGGGATAGCATGGTTGATAGGGCGTTGGACTCGTGTTCGTGAGAATGGGAGTTTGAATCCAGCCCGCCGAAGAATACCCATGTATAAAATGGTGACTGGTGCATGTTAAATCTGTCGTGGCCACATAGTCCTCCAAGTTCTCATAACAAATTAAATACATCTAGGTACTAATCTGGCAGTTCCCTTCTCTTCTGGATTGGGTTCAAAATGACAAGGCTCAGGAGTTGAATATTTGTAGTCGTAAACTCGAAATTGGGTTGTTTGTGCAATGACGGTTATAAAATAAACTAATAAATTCGACTGGGATAGCATGGTTGATAGGGCGTTGGACTCGTGTTCGTGAGAATGGGATTTTGAATCCAGCCGGCAGAAGAATACCCATGTATAAAATGGTGACTGGTGCATGTTAAATCTGTCGGGGCCACATAGTCCTCCAAGTTCTCATAACAAATTAAATACATCTAGGTACTAATCTAGCAGTTCCCTTCTCTTCTGGATTGGGTTCAAAATGACAAGGCTCAGGAGTTGAATATTAGTAGTCGTAAACTCGAAATTGGGTTGTTTGTGCAATGACGGTTATAAAATAAACTAATAAATTCGACTGGGATAGCATGGTTGATAGGGCGTTGGACTCGTGTTCGTGAGAATGGGAGTTTGAATCCAGCCCGCAGAAGAATACCCATGTATAAAATGGTGACTGGTGCATGTTAAATCTGTCGGGGCCACATAGTCCTCCAAGTTCTCATAACAAATTAAATACCTCTAGGTACTAATCTGGCAGTTCCCTTCTCTTTTGGATTGGGTTCGAAATGACAAGGCTCCGGAGTTGAATATTAGTAGTCGTAGACTCGAAATTGGGTTGTTTGTGCAATGACGGTTATAAAATAAACTAATAAATTTGGCTGGGATAGCATGGTTGATAGGGCGTTGGACTCGTGTTCGTGAGAATGGGAGTTTGAATCCAGCCCGCAGAAGAATACCCATGTATAAAATGGTGACTGGTGCATGTTAAATCTGTCGGGGCCACATAGTCCTCCAAGTTCTCATAACAAATTAAATACCTCTAGGTACTTGACCAGTTTGGTCAGATCAATAGCTCACACACAATAATTGGACTGTATTTATTTTATACTCTTTTATTTTGTACCAGCATTACGGACTCGCTCGTGAGCCCGTTACTCATACACATGGCACATACACATACACTGCTGCTTCCAGCACTCAGTTCTACAATTAAATTAAATTTACGCTTTCAGCGCCATCTATATGTTTAATGGGAATTAACACTCCCCACGATTGAAATTGCAAATTTCAATAAATTTTACACAATTAGCAATATAATGTTATACAGAAAGAAAAATATATATATATATGAATCATACAAATAACATTGTGACATAAAGCAGACATTGAGATATAAGCTAAAGCTAATTTTTAATTTGCACAATCACTCTATAGGAAGAATACAAATGTCACGAATATTTCTTTGAAGTTGTTTGCCATTAGGTAAACTTAACTTCACTACTCTTATTTTTGTGTCACGGCCGGGCATCACCTCAACAATTCGTCCTATTAACCATTGCGTAGATGGTAAATTCTCTTCCTTTATCAAACACAGGGTTCCTATTTCTACATTATTCTTTTCAAATTTCCATTTATTACGTTCCTGTAAATTATTAAGGTAATCCCTTTTCCACAACTTCCATATTCTCTGACTATACTTATTAATCTTTTGCCAGTTAGAAAGCCTATTCTCAGTTATATCTATTAGTTGGGGTTCAGCGAGTGAGGTGATGGGCCTACCTATCAAGAAATGACCAGGTGATAGAGTTTCAAATTCATCAAACTCCGGTGATAGTGGAGTGAGAGGTCTGGAGTTCAAAACACCTTCGATTTCAGTCAAAATTGTCAAGAATTCTTCCAAAGTTAAATTTTGATTGCCAATTACTCTTTTTAGGTGGAACTTAAACGACTTCACACCAGCCTCCCAAATTCCCCCGAAGTTTGGTGACCTTGGTGGGATAAATTTCCAATCAATCCCTTCGTTAGTAAAATAACTGGCTAACGTCTCATCTGGGCAATTTATCAATTTCCTTAACTTCTTAATCTCAATGTTAGCACCGATAAATGTTTTTGCATTATCGATCATAATTTTTGCACACTTGCCCCGTCTCCCAAAAAAACGTTTTAGACTGGCAATGAACGATTGAGAAGTTAAATCAGTTACAAAATCTAAGTGTATTGCCTTGGTACACAAGCAAATATAAACAGCAACATAAACCTTATTTGTGACCCCTTTTCTCTGGTTTTTGAACTTTATAGAAAACGGGCCACAAAAATCAATTCCCGTGATGTTAAATGGATAATTAGGTCTTGTACGCTCCTTTGGTAGATCAGCCATTATTTGATTACTCATAACAGGTTTGTTTTTAAAACATGTGATACAACTATGTACAATTTTCCTACAATTATTTCTACCGTTAAGAGGCCAGAACTTTTGTCGAACTTGATATAATAATGCTTGTGGTCCCAAGTGCAAATATTTTAAATGACAATATCTCAAAATTATGGTGGTTAAAGAATTCTTACCCGGTAAAATGATGGGGAACTTAGAATTAACAGGCAAGTCAGACAGAGATAATCTACCACCAACTCTCATCAGCTTATTTTCATCTAGAAAAACACACAATGAAGACAACTTACTGTTCCTCGGAACAGGCTTACCTTTTTCCAAGTTTTTGATTTCCTCTGGGAACTCACTTCGTTGTAAACAGTTTAACAACCAATTTTCAGCTGCATTTAATTCACTTACTAACAAGGGACCAATTTTTCTTGTATCTGGATTTTTACAATTGTAAATGAATCTGAAAAGAAAACTCAATACATGAATAATTTTAGTATAATTGTTAGATAAGGTAAGAATTTTCTCAAAAAGGGAAGCATTATCTATAGAAATTAATGTCACTAAATGGGAATCACAGTTCTTTTTAAGTTCAACTTGGTACTCTTCTTCATGAACAGTTTGCTCCTCATAAGCGTCAGGAATGTTCTCTTTCAGGAAGTCAGGACCAGACCACCATTTCGCACTGCCAAGAAGAACGTCAACAGTCACACCTCTGCTTAGCATGTCAGCGGGATTGTCTCTACTAGCACAGTGGTGCCATGATGTCTGGGCTGTCAATTCTTGAATCTCTTTTACACGGTTTGCCACAAAAGGTTTCCATCGTTTGGTTGAACTCTGAATCCAGTAGAGTACGATTTTAGCATCAGTCCAGAAAAAGCTTGTTGATTGATGTTTTTGGTCGATTACTTTCTTCACCTCTTTAGCTAATCTTGCTGCTAGCACAGCACCCATGAGTTCCATCCTCGGTAGTGTAATCTTCTTCAAGGGTGCAACTCTGGTTTTAGAAGACACAAGATTGGTAATGATTTGATCTTTGACTCGTATTTTTATGTACACGGCGGCTCCATAGGCCTTGATACTAGCGTCTGAAAATGTGTGGATTTCGACACATAAATTCTCATCACCTGTAGGACTCATCACATGTCTAGGAATTTTAAGATCTTTTAGTTGAGAAACTTCTGTACACCACTTCTTCCACGTTTTTGCAATGTCGGGTGGCAACTCTTCATCCCAGGTGATTTTCCTCTGCCAGATCTCTTGAAATAAACATTTAAATCTGATGGTGAAGGGAGTGAGAAGACCTAAAGGGTCAAATATTCTTCCTGCAGCCATTAGCAAAAATCGTTTGGTATTTTTATCCTGTTGAAGAAATTCAAGCAAGCCATCTATCTCCACGGTGATAAAGTCACTAAGTGGATTCCAAGAAAGGCCTAGGACTCGATGCAGACTTCCTTCGAGGTCCTCTGGGTGTAGTAGATCAAATCTTTCTTCATTCAATTTTGTCATAAGATTTTCATCATTCGAAATCCACTTCCTTAGGTTCATTCCAGCATCTCCCATGATTTGTTTCGCTCTTTTAGAAATTTCAAAGGCTGCTTCTTCACTGTCCTCTCCAGCTATCAAATCGTCAACGTATAAACAGTCATCAAGTACTTGTACTGTGGATGGAAACTCTTTACGGTATTTTTCTATATGCTTTTTAATGGTAGCTGCCAACAAAAATGGACTAGAATTCACTCCAAATATTACTCGCTTGAATCTGTAGATCTCTATATGTTTTAGATCCTTTCCAAAAAGAAATCTCACAGCGTCTCTGTCTCTATCACTCAAGGATATCTGGAGGAATGCTTTCTCGATATCAGCCAGAAATGCAATTCTATTTAAACGAAAATGGATCAGAAGATAAAAAATATTTGGATTCAGATTAACCCCTTGAAACAAACAATCATTCAGAGATAATTGTCCGATTCCATGTGCACTAGCATCGAAGACTATTCTCATTTTGGTGGTTAGCCTCTCCTTTTTATTGACAATCAAATGGGGCAAGTAAAACACAGGCTTATCGTTTGGTTTTGAATGATCCAATACTCTCTCAATTATTCCTTCTCTCAAATAAATTTTTAAAGTTTCGCAATATTCTAAGTATAGTGAATTATCACGATTCATTCTTTTAATCAGAGAGTCAAGTCTCTTCTTTGCAATGTTGAAATTATCATCTAACTCCTGCCAGTTCTTCTTCCAAGGTAAGGCTACCTCGTATCGCTTGTTTTTAAAGCTCACCGTGTCATTAAAGTTCTTAAGGGCTTCGTTTTCGTCAATGTTTTCATTCTCGTCATTAATGCCAATGGACTCTAGCTCCCAAAATCTACTAATGGACTTTTCTAATTCCGTGTTATCCTTTATTAATCCGCAGTGAACCCTATCATAATTTTTTGTTGGTATGCTCCCACTTACAACGTAACCGAATACCGTATTTTGTAAAATTAAGTTTGTATTAGGGGGTTGTATTTGCCCTATCCTCATAATTTCATAAAAATGTTCCGCGCCTATAAGTATATCAATAGGACCTGGCATGTTAAAACTTAAATCCGCCAATTTCACATCTCTTAATTCTGGGAAACTGCATTGAATTGGTTTAGATGGGGTAAAATCCATTATTCTTGGAACAACTAAAAAGTTTAAATCTAAATTAAAATTTCCCTCCTCATTTGTAATGGTAGTACTCACTCGTGATTTTATTTCTAATGACAATTCATTTAATCCTGACACTGAGGCATTTATTTTTTCTTTCCTTAAATTAAGTCTATCAGATAATCTTTTGCTGATAAAATTCGAATTCGCACCCACATCAAGCAAACCCCGGCAAGGAATTAAATTGTTTACATTATCTTTTATGTAACAAATAATCGTACTAAGCAAAACACATTTTGATTGTATTGAATTCGAATCGAAACTCGCAGCCGCAAAATATTCTTCGTTTTTGTTTTGATTAACTTCCGCACTTCTAGAAGGATTGGTAATAAATTCAGCTGCGGTGGGGGAAAGCACGCTTCGACTAGCAGTCGCTGATGCCTCATACGGTTTTTTCTCAGGAGAGAAATGCAAAGTCACGTGATGACGCCTTTTACAATTCTGGCAAGAATACTTAGATTTGCAATTTGATACTCTGTGGTTATTTCCTAAGCAATTAAAGCATAATTTATTAGTTTTAACAACTTCTACTCGATCATTTATGGATAAGTTTTTATAAGCAGGGCAGTTATATAATGGATGATTTTCACTACACGATAAAACACATTTGGAAATTTTAGCATCTGACAAGAATACTCGCGAAGCATTTTTTGAGTGGGGATTTTTTACGTTTTCTAAACTATTGACTAATTTTTTCCCACGCGATGTGTAGTATAGATCGATCTCTTTCGATAATTGAGAGGGTTTGAACCAATCGTCTCCCTGTTTCATACTTATATGATATGCGGTATCTTTGTCAAGTGTTTGATAGATTTTGTCGGATACGATTAACTCTTTTAATGTTTCGAAATCCGACACCTTCCTTAATTTCAAATAATAATCATAATTTGTTATCAATCGAGACGCGTATTGTACGTGTGTTTCGTTTGGTTGTCGGAATGTATTTTTGAAATGTTCTAAACACGATTGAGGGGTGGGCTCAAACTCTCTTATTACGATTGATTTTACTTTAGAATAATCATTTAACTCGTTATCTTTTATATAAGTAATCACGTTTGTGGCCTTTTCTCCTAATAAATTTAACAGAATTTCCGCCTTGTATTTCTCGGGTACACTTTTAGAGTTAAATGCTCTTTCTAAGGATGAGAAAAAATAACTCCAACCTTCAGGTCTACTAGGAACTTTAACTGTTAGAGTCCGGACACTTTTGACGAGTGAATCCAGCGATTCAGTACTTTCGGAGTTCTCAAATTTGTTTTCGTTTCGCAGTTTAGCTAGTTCTAATTCTGCTTTTGTTCTCTCAAACTTAAATTTTTCTAACTGTAACAACGATTCCTTTTCTGCTTTTCTATCATTAATTATAGTATTTGCTATGTCAGTAGCAAGTTCTGGCTCTTTAACAAATGTTTCGTTGTTTTTTATTAAGTTCGTTAGCTCAATAATAGTCATAGTCTCAGTAACATTTTCACCTAACTCAATGGCAATTTGCCTTAAATCCTCTTTTTTCGCTCCTTTAAACATAGTTTATATTTATATATAGTCAATATAAAGTCAATGAACAATTTATCTCAATCAAATTTCAAAACTGGTATATACCTTTGAAGTGATGAAATTCGTATTTTAATCCATAGGTTTTAACTCACCTCCGTTCTCGGAGGACCATTTGACCAGTTTGGTCAGATCAATAGCTCACACACAATAATTGGACTGTATTTATTTTATACTCTTTTATTTTGTACCAGCATTACGGACTCGCTCGTGAGTCCGTTACTCATACACATGACACATACACATACACTGCTGCTTCCAGCACTCAGTTCTACAATTAAATTCAATTTACGCTTTCAGCGCCATCTATATGTTTAATGGGAATTAACAGTACTAATCTGGCAGTTCCCTTCTCTTTTGGATTGGGTTCGAAATGACAAGGCTCCGGAGTTGAATATTAGTAGTCGTAAACTCGAAATTGGGTTGTTTGTGCAATGACGGTTATAAAATAAACTAATAAATTCGACTGGGATAGCATGGTTGATAGGGCATTGGACTCGTGTTCGTGAGAATGGGAGTTTGAATCCAGCCAGCAGAAGAATACCCATGTATAAAATGGTGACTGGTGCATGTTAAATCTGTCGGGGCCACATAGTCCTCCAAGTTCTCATAACAAATTAAATACCTCTAGGTACTAATCTGGCAGTTCCCTTCTCTTTTGGATTGGGTTCGAAATGACAAGGCTCCGGAGTTGAATATTAGTAGTCGTAGACTCGAAATTGGGTTGTTTGTGCAATGACGGTTATAAAATAAACTAATAAATTTGGCTGGGATAGCATGGTTGATAGGGCGTTGGACTCGTGTTCGTGAGAATGGGAGTTTGAATCCAGCCCGCCGAAGAATACCCATGTATAAAATGGTGACTGGTGCATGTTAAATCTGTCGTGGCCACATATTCCTCCAAGTTCTCAAAACAAATTAAATACATCTAGGTACTAATCTGGCAGTTCCCTTCTCTTCTGGATTGGGTTCAAAATGACAAGGCTCAGGAGTTGAATATTTGTAATCGTAAACTCGAAATTGGGTTGTTTGTGCAATGACGGTTATAAAATAAACTAATAAATTCGACTGGGATAGCATGGTTGATAGGGCGTTGGACTCGTGTTCGTGAGAATGGGATTTTGAATCCAGCCGGCAGAAGAATACCCATGTATAAAATGGTGACTGGTGCATGTTAAATCTGTCGGGGCCACATAGTCCTCCAAGTTCTCATAACAAATTAAATACATCTAGGTACTAATCTAGCAGTTCCCTTCTCTTCTGGATTGGGTTCGAAATGACAAGGCTCAGGAGTTGAATATTAGTAGTCGTAAACTCGAAATTGGGTTGTTTGTGCAATGACGGTTATAAAATAAACTAATAAATTTGGCTGGGATAGCATGGTTGATAGGGCGTTGGACTCGTGTTCGTGAGAATGGGATTTTGAATCCAGCCGGCAGAAGAATACCCATGTATAAAATGGTGACTGGTGCATGTTAAATCTGTCGGGGCCACATAGTCCTCCAAGTTCTCATAACAAATTAAATACATCTAGGTACTAATCTAGCAGTTCCCTTCTCTTCTGGATTGGGTTCAAAATGACAAGGCTCAGGAGTTGAATATTAGTAGTCGTAAACTCGAAATTGGGTTGTTTGTGCAATGACGGTTATAAAATAAACTAATAAATTTGGCTGGGATAGCATGGTTGATAGGGCGTTGGACTCGTGTTCGTGAGAATGGGAGTTTGAATCCAGCCGGCAGAAGAATACCCATGTATAAAATGGTGACTGGTGCATGTTAAATCTGTCGGGGCCACATAGTCCTCCAAGTTCTCATAACAAATTAAATACATCTAGGTACTAATCTAGCAGTTCCCTTCTCTTCTGGATTGGGTTCAAAATGACAAGGCTCAGGAGTTGAATATTAGTAGTCGTAAACTCGAAATTGGGTTGTTTGTGCAATGACGGTTATAAAATAAACTAATAAATTCGACTGGGATAGCATGGTTGATAGGGCGTTGGACTCGTGTTCGTGAGAATGGGATCTTGAATCCAGCCGGCAGAAGAATACCCATGTATAAAATGGTGACTGGTGCATGTTAAATCTGTCGGGGCCACATAGTCCTCCAAGTTCTCATAACAAATTAAATACATCTAGGTACTAATCTAGCAGTTCCCTTCTCTTCTGGATTGGGTTCAAAATGACAAGGCTCAGGAGTTGAATATTAGTAGTCGTAAACTCGAAATTGGGTTGTTTCTGCAAGGACGGTTATAAAATAAACTAATAAATTCGACTGGGATAGCATGGTTGATAGGGCGTTGGACTCGTGTTCGTGAGAATGGGATTTTGAATCCAGCCGGCAGAAGAATACCCATGTATAAAATGGTGACTGGTGCATGTTAAATCTGTCGGGGCCACATAGTCCTCCAAGTTCTCATAACAAATTAAATACATCTAGGTACTAATCTGGCAGTTCCCTTCTCTTCTGGATTGGGTTCAAAATGACAAGGCTCCGGAGTTGAATATTAGTAGTCGTAAACTCGAAATTGGGTTGTTTGTGCAATGAAGGTTATAAAATAAACTAATAAATTTGGCCGCGATAGCCTGGTTGATAGGGCGTTGGACTCGTGTTCGTGAGAATGATAGTTTGAATTCAGCCCACCGAAGAATACCCATGTATAAAATGGTGACTGGTGCATGTTAAATCTGTCGGGGCCACATAGTCCTCCAAGTTCTCATAACAAATTAAATACATCTAGGTACTAATCTGGCAGTTCCCTTCTCTTCTGGATTGGATTCAAAATTACAAGGCTACGGAGTTGAATATTAGTAGTCGTAAACTCGAAATCGGGTCGGCTGTGCAAGGACTGTTATAAAATAAACTAATAAATTTGACCGGGATAGTCTTGTTGATAGGGCGTTGGACTCGTGTTCGTGAGAATGGGAGTTTGAATCCAGCCCGCAGAAGAATACCCATGTATAAGTGGTGACTGGTGCATGTTAAATCTGTTGGGGTCACAAAGTCCTCCAAGTTTTCATAACAAATAAATACCTCTGGGTTCTACTCTAGCAGTTCCCTTGTCTTCTGAATTTGGTTCAAAATTACAAGGCTACGGAGTTGAATATTTGTAGTCGTAAACTCGAAATTGGGTCGTTTGTGCAATGGCTTGCAGATTAAATACTTTGTTTCTGTCAGGCGTTAAAGATTAGTTAAACTTTTACTCACAGTGAGTATATTTTATATTTAACAATAAAATATTTGCAATTTATTATGTTATTGCTCGTTGACTAAGTAAAGAACAGACAGTTACAAAAGAGTAAAGTAAAACTGCAAGAGTAAATGTAGTCTCATTTTAAAAACATATTTCTTGTTATTAATGCACCAAAAAATATGCTTGTACCTGATTATTTTTTTCCAGTGTGAATGTTGTGGTAATTTTGATTTATCAAGTTTGAATATTTGTAATTAAAATAAAAATATTGAAAAATTTTATTTCAATTTTGTGGAAAAGCTTTCAGTGGAAGAACATATAAGATAGTATTTTATTTTGCTACTTCATTTCAGTATAATTTAAAACTAACTTCATTTTCGTCCTTCATTGCTTTATTTTAAATAAATATTGTGATTTAAACATTGTCAAAAAATGCACTCTAGTAAAATTTCGAAATTTAATTAGAAAAATATTTGGTAAGCATTACAATAATTGCATCATTTTTTTCTTTTCTTCTTATCTACATAATGCAATTTAATAATAGATTTAAATGCAATTTAAAGCTGATTTTACTGTCTCGTTTACCATCTGCTAAATGTCAAATAAAATTAAAATTCAATAACGACTTCTGACAGATGAAAGGAAAAATAAAACTTCCGAATTTGCTTTTGGAAGTTCGAAAATTATTGGAGAAGTTAATTTATGCTATTACAAGTTATTGTTATTAAAACAAATGGAAGGGACATTTCAAACATAAAAATAAAGTATTTTTTTCTGCAAAATCTGTAGATAGAACATTTCATTTGTAAAAAATAAAATTTTATTATGATTTGAAAAACTTTTCAATTTTGACTTTTGATTGTATACAACCCATTGAGTTTGAGAAACTTTTGAAAATTCTTTTTCGAAATATTCCACATCGCCCTTTGTATTTCGGTTCGCCCTCATCAACTCTTCAGTTGCAGTTTTTTAAAAAAAATTCTATTCAGCTATGAAAATTTGAATTTAATTCACTTAAAAGCGCACGCTTTGTTTCTGCTCCTGTCTTTCTTGTCTTTTCTTTTGGTCCAACATATCGCTCCATGAGCTGCAATAGCGGCACAACTCAAAAAATAAAGTTTTGAGATAAGTGGGTTTAAAGTTTTCATTGCTAAGCAAAATGCATTAGAAATGCTTTAGTTTGCTTAAATGTAGATTACCTTCAATTTGAATTATGAAATGTGGTAGTATTGCTGCTGAAAGAATGTGTATTTTCATATTTACACCTGTTCTTAGTCCAAAACGCGTGTTTTTTGAGTTGTGCAGCCCGATATGCGCAAATAAGTTTATTCAGAAAATACAATTAAGCTTTCTCAAATTAGTTTGTAATTGCTTTTTATATTGATCAATTTTCTTAAGTGAAAATTTAAGCAGTTTAAAATTATAGTTTTTCACTCATAACTAGTTTCGGCTGAAGATACATTTATTTTCTTCTCAATGAATCATAAACTTTAATTTCTACTTATTTTTTAATCAGATTTATTAGTCGCACAAAATTTGTTATGCCTCAACCTGTTAGTTAGAAACTGATGGATACAATAGTTTCAAAAACGAATATTGTTTTTATGAAACATAATATGGTTGGTTGTTGTCCAGCATAAGTGAGTGTTACCCGGCACCGGGAATTATTCCGAGTATTGGAATTAGCTAGCCGGGTCCCGGGTATTCAAAATTTTTAGAAATTTAGCAAAGTAGACCCGGGTATCGTAGTTTGGTATTATCCTCGCGCTGGGTGTTTGTTTGGCGACTTAACGTTTCCTTGAAGCTTTGCGAAAACGATTTTATACAAGTTTCCGTTACTGTTGACAAAATAGATTTTTTTTTTTTTAATGGTGAACAAATATTTTATTAAATCATATTGTCCTTACTGGTCCAATACCTTTCTTGATATTTCTGGCAGTATCATGATTCCACTAGCATAACATTTTTGTTCTTTGCTGGCAAAAAGCGGATACAGGTGGTTTTTTTGCCAACTTTATTTGAAGTAAAGGTTTTACTGTCTGAAGCATTTTGTAGAAACCGGAACATTCTGAAGATAACCTATTTCTCATGCGTTGTTGATGTGCCTTAATAATGGATAATTTCCTTGACTCTTTGTGAAACATAGGCATTGCGTTAAGAAAAAAAAATTTTTTTTTGTTGGAAGGGGGGGGGCACAAGAATATATTTTTAGAATTTGCTATAATTAAAAAAAAGTTGATAATAATAGGTGGCCTCTTAATTTCATTCACACATTTCTTTTATAATGATAAATTTATAAAAAAAAACTTTTAAAAATAAAATAAAATTTTAAAACATTTTATTCTAATATATTTGACGTATTGACTGAAAATGTTTTAGAAATAGAAAAGTTCATAGTTTTATATAAAAATAATGCGAGATATGTCAGTCAAGATTAGCTTGAAAAAATGGTAACCTTCAGTTAAATGAGCACTCCATTAATTAAATTATATTAGATATCGTTATTAAACTGATTTGTTATAATATATATTAGTTATAAAATATATTAGTTACGAAATATACGAATTATTAGTATTTTTATAATTGTTATTATTTGGAGATTTTATTTCGAGGAATAGATTTATTTGCTAACTATCTTCCTTTTGTTATTTTTAGAATTTTGTTGATTATAAAGATGAGCGACAATGATGGAAATACAGGTCGGAGGGGAAGCTCTAGCTTTAAAATCCCCCCACCAAGAGTTAGAAGGCGAATTCGCCGGTAAGTAAATTTTATTTTTATTCATTTTGAAAAAATGTTCGCACTACCAAACACAAATTTAATTTCGGTAAATGAATAATAACATTTTTGCATATTAATATTAAATATAGTACTTTGAAAATGTTCCTAACGTAAATTTTTTTTATCAGTATGTTAATTTGTTAATTTGATTTCTTTCAGCTAACGTACCTAATTATTTAACTTTATCATTTCATGTTAACACTTATCAGCATTTGAATAAGCGTTAATTATAGTTTGTGCTTTTTCTTCAACTCTTAAGACTATTATTTGTAATTATTTTTCGTAATTGTGTTAAACCGTTTTTTCTTGTCAAAAAATTTGGTAGTATTTTAGAGTCAGTTTCTTTATGTCATTCAAGATTTGGTATCTGACTTGCCAGCTTGAGTAGTTTTTGACCACTAAGAGAAGGTTACTTGTAAGGTTTTCGCTGAGTAGATATATTTTATTTATTTTTTATCCTTGTCAATTACCGC
Source organism: Parasteatoda tepidariorum (assembly GCF_982258835.1). Taxonomy (NCBI): domain Eukaryota; kingdom Metazoa; phylum Arthropoda; class Arachnida; order Araneae; family Theridiidae; genus Parasteatoda; species Parasteatoda tepidariorum. The sequence continues at coordinate 9,562,875 of NC_141761.1, forward strand.
TTAATATTTCATTGTAGCTGGTGATAATTTTATTGTTTTAATGTCTACAGTTATATTTAAATCTTCTGTTTACAAATGTTAATTTAAATCAAAATAATTTTGTCTTTGCTAATTTTATTTTTATAAGATATTTCCGAATATTATTAGTTATAAGAATCATGCAATCTCTACAATCTTCTCTAATTAAATTATTTATGGTCAAATATGATATTTATGAACAGTTAGCTTATCGAATTTTTATAGCTAAGTTTAGGCCACCCATGAGAATGGGATATATTTGGAAACATACATGTTTAAAGTCAGCTCTTCAAACAAATATGTAACCATTCATGTTATATCAAACAAAATAAAAATTAAGTGCTGTCAGTGCTCGAATATTATATTAAACATGTAAAACATCTAGAGAATATATATATTGTATTGAACATGTAAAACATGCCCGAAACATGTAAAATTTCCAATCGGGCTTGCGTTTTTTAACCTTACATGCCCGAAACATTTTGACGAAAATATCCAAAATGTCGGATGAGGGAGGAAGGCACCAAAAGGGAAGAAAAATTACCCTAATAACTGTGTATATAATAAATATTGAAAAATTATATTTCAATTCGTATCTGCATTTATTAAATTATGTATGTCTGTCAAAAATGTTTCCGTAAACTCTGAGACAATGAAGAATTTTTACAGAATACAGACTTTAAATATAGCTTATTATGGTTTGCAAACGCTAGACTACTTCATTCAACTAATTGTAAAGAAAATTTAATTATCATAAATGACTTCAAAGCGTGTAAAATGAAGAAACTAAAAATTAAATCTATTTTTAATTTATAATTAAATTTTTAATTCATAATTAAATTTTTTAATTCAAAATTCCAATTTTTTAATTAAAAATTCCAATTTTTAATTCAAAATACCAAATTTTTAATTCAAAATTCCAATTTTTTTATTCAAAATTCCTATTTTTTAATTTATAGTTTAATAATTTTTCATTTGAAAATAATTTAATAAACTTTTAATTCATTAAACTTTAAAATATTAATTCAATAAATTTTTTATAAATTTCATAACTTTTAATATTAATTCAACATTTAATTTTTAATGGAATAATTTATAATTCATTTTTAAGTGATTAATAATAGAATAACAAATGTTTTATTAATTAATACAATTATTAATGTTATTAATAATTAATTTTAATCAAGAATATTTTTACTGATAAGCAATATTTATTACTAATTTAATTAATTCTTAATTATAATTAATAAATGATAAATTATAAATTCATTACCCAGCACATTTAATTTCGAAAAGTGACGTCAGCACACAAAAAATATTTTTATATATTAAGTAAAAATATTTATAATATTTATTAAATAATATATATATATACAATATATTTGAGTTTGGTTTTATACTAAATTGAGCAAATGGCACATTCTATAATTTACCTATTGTGGTGTGTAGTTAACTTACTTTATGCGTCTCTTCCAGTATTGAGGATCAAAGCAGAGCTCGCGATGAAGTTATTGCTAGATTCAGAGCTCTCAGCATTGAAGATAGCTTTGAAGATTTTAGCCAGGTGAGATTTCTCAGTATTGAGGATGCTGAAATGGATATTTCATTTTATTATTTAATTTATTTCAGAAGAATGTTTATGTTTGAGAAAAATATGTAATGTTTCATGTGTTTTTCGAAACTTTTGATTAAGAGTATTCAAAGGATTTTTGAATTATATTCACTTATTTTAATTTTAAAATTCTATTCTAAATTTTACTGCCTAACTTTATTTTTATCATAATTTCTACTTTTGCCCCAATATTACTTATTGACTTAAAATTATTCTTCTACATTAAATTCCCAATATAATTTTCTCTATCTTTCTGTTATTTTATAATTTAATAAATTATTTTACAGATAACCCTTCCCCCCTCCCTAATTTTATGGATTTTATATGAGAAATTATTTTTACCAGTTGTCTGAAGTTTTATCATTTCAAAATACTGGGAATAATTATTTGTTTATTCAATTATTTATTTTTCGACACTTTGAGACTTTTTCGAATCTGGCAAATTTTATTACGTTTTCAGACTTAATACAATGTTAGTATTGAATATTTCTAATTTATTTTTATTTCATTTCACTGATAAGATTCCCTACACTTCTTTCTTTGACTTTTACCGAAAAGTTTGTTTTTATTTGGTATTTTATCTCTATTCAATAATGGTTTTTTTTTCTTACATAGCAAAACTTTGAATATTTTATGCTTTCAAATGATTTTTCATTTAAACGTTTTCATTTAAAACATCCTTAAATATGTTAAATTTCTAATTATTTTTTTCTACATAACTTTAACTTTCTATATTTTTTACTTTCATTCCTTTTAACCCCTTAACGATCGGTTAATTTTCAAGAAAGCGATCATAAAAGTGTTTATTTTTGCCAAATATACGTATTTGATTAGTGTAGTTTATATAGTGGTTTAAAATAAACTACCTATTTACAATTACCTTAAAAATGTCCTGGTGCTGCTATATGGTGTGTAAAATGAGAAATAAAATGTTTTTCGGGCAAAAGAAATGAATTCTTATTGGCGCGTTACTACTGAACACTCCAGCCCGTCAAGAAATAGCGAGAAATAGCGAACGAAAACTCACCCCGTCATTTTCACGGGAGCGAGATGAAAGGGGTTCATATTATGTTAATCCCAATGATTTTACTTTTCCAAAAGTCTTATACTTATTAGTTCTTGTAAATGTATTCTTTCTGTAATTTATTAATCTTCAATTTTAACTTTGAAATTTGAAAATTTTTTTATTTTGTAGTTGCATAATTAATAAAAACTAAATAAAATTCAAGGTTATAAATTTTTGGTTACTCGCTGCACATTTCCTAATGTATATAAAAATCTTACCTATCAATGTTCTTTCTTTTATTGTGAAGAATTTTAGTATTTAAGAATTTACAAAGAATGGTATAACATTAGAACGCATGCACTATTTAAGAAATTTTAAGAAAGCATAAACGTGATTAAGTGAATTTGGAAAATTGTATCTTCTCACTCATTTGTATGAAAATCTATTTTAAAACTTTGAGTATGAGGCGGCTTAATTGCCATTTTTTAGAGAAAAGTTTTGAGAGCCATCCTTGGTGAGATAAAAATAAATAATTCCTGGAGAAGACGATATAATACTGAACTGTATAAAATCTACAGAGAGTCAGATATTGTGAAATTCATAAAAATAAATCGAATGAACTGAGCAGCTCACATTTTCAGAAGGAATGATGACTCAAATTTACACAAACCCCTAACGAACAGGAAAAGAGGTAGATCCAGGCTGAGGTGGCTGATTTTAGTTGAGACTGATTTCCTTACTCTAAAGGAGAAAAACTGGCGAACAAGTGTCAAAAGTAGAGAGAAGTGGATTCGAATTCAAAGGAAGGCACTGGCCCACCTTGGGCTGTCTAGCCAGATATGATGATGTATGAGACGGCTCAATTTAATAAGTTTACCTGCACAACAATAACTGCAGTAAATGCCATTTCGGAGAAGTTTCCAGAAATAATGATTAAGCAATTCAGATTTAATAATAAGTAAATGCGCATATAAATTTTCTATGCCTAACTTAATTTTATAAGTTTTAGTTATGCACTGTTTTATCTATCTGAAAAATATTATTTTTACTTTTCAAAACTATATTTAACACTTAATGTGTCTCAATTATTAGCAATATCATCATTTACTAATATTTTTTTCTCTCCTATATCTAACTCACTTTACTTCGATTCATTAAATTAATGGATATTCAGGAAATTAGTTTATAATGTTAAAATATTCTATTTTTAAAGTAAATACTATTTTTTTCTTGTCGTATAAACTCACACTATAGTTTAAATTTTTTAATTTTGAAATTTAGAGAAGTTTTTGTTTAAACAGATAAAAAATATTTATATTTTCTTGTGTTTTTCTCCACAATGAACCAGAAGTTTTTTTGATATCCAATGAAATTTTTTATATTTATATTTGTGCTACTTAAATTTTACAATTTAGGCTGGAAATATTTTCAAATGAATAAACTTTAATAATCATATCTTAGACTCGAGTTTTAACATTAATCTAAAATATAATAGTAGAGATTATGGTGTAAAACTTTTAATTTGGTAACACTTTTTCCCAACAAGGAAACGCATATTGGATTTTTTTTTGATTCCTAAGAAATATGCTTTGACGTTTATATGTATATCATATGACGTTGATATGTCTTATATGTAATTTATAAAAGCTATTAACTTTTTAATTTCTCATAGTATAAACTTAAACACGCAGATTTTGAAGAGCAATTCATCCGGCGTAGAATAATGTATACATTTATTTAATATTAAAATGTATTTTATGTTTCTGCAATTTAGTAGCTTTTTGATGAAACAGCTATTTTCAAAACAGATTTAAACCCTATATTTCAAACTGAATTGTATCAGGATCTTTTGATTTTTGTTCAAATAATTACTTTAATGATACATATTTATAGTACTTTGTCTTTGTGTTTAATTTTAATGGAATATTACTATAATTTACATTATTATTTAAATTATTATTAATTACATAATAAGTAATAATAACTCAAAATGAAATAATAATGTAAATTATATTTAAAATGTAATGGAGTGTCGAAATGGTGTAAAAATGTGTTATGCTCAGGGTTATTAAAATAAAAAAGGTTCTCTACATAATTATATTCTGCTCATTTAACCTAAAGAAATTTCAAAGATTTTAAAAATTATTCAAGCTTTTTATTGTAGAGAATAAAAACAAATTTCTGAGCAAACCCTAAATTTAACCCTTTGACTGTCTCATGTCAAACTGCATCCGATCCTATATGTGTCTGATTTTATAAATGTTCAGTGATTTATTTCTGTTATAGTTAAGGTAAACCTTTTTGTTTCAAAAATTGTCCAGAAGTAAAAAAATCGTAAATTTGTACTCATTAAACAAAACTTACTAAAACAGGTTTAAAAGTATGAAAGTTTGCGTCGAGCTACTATACACATTTAATTATTTACACTGATTTCAGATGTGAGAATACACATGGCGTGCTTGAATGATTCAAAAAAAAAATCGGCAACATAATTTAAATGATGCTATAACATGAGGGGAAGGGTATTTACATTACTTTTGGAAATATAAAATTTCTTTTTCAATAACATTTGTGAGCACTAACCTGCACGTAATTGTTCTCTCGAACGTAATCGATAGGACAGAAAAAAACGGAAATTTTCCCGAAAGTAAAACTCAAAACAGTTTTTTTTATGAAATATTGTCGTTGTTGAATTAAAAACAGTATAAACAAATTATTTGTATAAAAAATTTCAACAAAAAAGAACTGATCTCAAAAAAGCATTAAAACATAATTTTTTATTAGTTCGATGAAAGTTTTTAATTCCGACTGAGCGTTTTCTAGTTACCACTTGTCTTTCTGATTAAATGTGTGGTCTTCTTAGGGAAGAAATGGGAACAAACTTAAGCATTGCTTCCTAAACAAGTGAGGTATTACTTCCTTTTTTTACGCTGAATCGGAGGAAACCAATCCTAAATCCATAAAATTAAATGCTCAGTAGCTATTTCGGATTTTTGTTTTTATATAAAAAGCACCTACTTTTTTATACCGGTCTCATATTGCAAGTAAGTTATTGTTAACTTGGTATTTTTTTTAACGCTAAATCGAAGGATTTAAACAGTTTAGAGTAAACAGTTTTCAAATTTATAATGAGTCTCATAATGTAGAAAGTAGGTACAATTTGTTACTATTAATGCATTTGATATTGCTAACTAGGCAAGTGAAGTATTATTTCTGATACAACCAATTAAATCAAAATTAAGTATATAGAATTAATAATTTAATGGTTTACCCTTTTATTTACTTCATATCCATATTTGTTTAGTTTTATTTTATTTTGTAGTAAAAAAATAATAATAATCAGAGCTTTTCTTGTCAATATAGCAATTGGAATAGGTATAGTGCTCTGCGTCATTATCCCCTCATCAAACTTCTAAAATTCGAAATAGATAAAATGACTTCAATAATTTTTTTCCCCTACGTATTTAAATTTTATTATTATGCACTTTAACCTATTAATGTTTGTTACGAATTGGACAGTAACAGTTTAGTTCCTCAGTTGAAAAAAAAATTATCAATAGAGAATTCAATTCTATTCATAACACTTTTTTATCATGCTTTTCTTTCCACGAACACTATAAATGAAAGATTATTTGATGAGGATGATGAAAATGATTTATCAATATTTTCTTTTTTAAAAATTTATACACTGTAAGAACTACGATGTAATACCAATTTGGATTTGGTGTTGAAAAACTCGAAACATGGTGGGTTATTTTGAATTAAAACAAAATGTAACGTTCATGCAGACTTTAAAAGTTGTAGTTAAATCTAAAATTCTATAATTGATAGAGCTTACACCAAATTCAGATGCATTTACTCCATTCATAAATTATTTTCGCCAATTTTGTCGTATGTTTGGAAATCCTCAGACAATTTTGAAAAGAAGGTGCAAGTTTGATTTTCTCTGAACGATGGGGAAAGTTCTACAGAAACTGAAATAAACCGTTATAAAAAGACTTACAAGCATTATAAAAATAACTATGTTCTCATAAGATTTATCTACATGTTTCATTTTCGTTAAATAATTTTATAATAATTTATATCTGCTATGGTTTAGTTAGGCCTTATTCGAATTTATATTGATATTTTCTCAACGATTAGCAAAATAATTTTATTTTAAGAAATATTGCATACATTTATCATAAATTAATGATTCTTGTTTATGTTGCATTTACTGACAGCAATTAGAAATTTTAGTGCTACTAAATAAGAAAAATGGTGACTGCTTTACACAAAGTATCGTAAACGAATATTCTGCTGGTGTCGCGAAACACAGAGTGGTGTTAAGTAAATTACGTAATTTTTGGTGTCGGGATTCACTACATTCTTTACAGAATGTTTATAAAGACCTACTTTCGATTATTTGCTAGAATAAGTACCACAACCCTTTATGTTATGACATAATTAGTCATGCATAATGGAATGAAAAGGTTTGCTCTTCAATTGAGTTAATTTGACTTGATTCTCTTTAAGCGAGTTGGAGCATGAGATCACAGGTTGGACGTGAAGAGCCCTTGCCCGTGAAGAGCCGCTTACCCTTGAACTGGCCGTTCTAGGATGTTTCTTTTCTTTATTGTCGTTTGTCTTTAGGTTAGTTAGGCTGGTCTCTTTTCCGTTTTCCATCCGGTACCCATGGCAAAGCTATTCTCGTTGAGTTTTTATTAAATTAATTTATAAAAATGTAATTAGTTTTCAATTTTACAAAGAAAACTAGACATGTCTAAACTAACGTTACTTCATTTACGTGTCCGTTGGCAATTCATCAATCAGTTGGATGGCGATCAATAGGAATAAAATTTATCATCCAATAGGAATAGTGCCAACAGCTAGTTTCCATTCTCATGTCTGGCATCTCTATTAACATTTTATTTCATAACCGTCGTTGAACAGTCGACCCAATTTCATGGGTTTACAACTACTGATGTTCAACTCCGTATAGATTTAACGTGCATCTGTAACCATTTATTACACGGGGAGTCTTTGGCCGGCGAGGATCGAACCCCCGACCTCTTGGACGTGGGCCCAGGTCCCTACCGACCAGGCTATCCCGGCCCTCTATTAATATTTGTAAAAAACTGAGAAATGAAAGTTTTGTTTTACATCTGTTGATATAACCTTTCTCTTACAGCCATCCCCGAGGGAAGCCTCATCAGCCAGAACAAGACCTCTTCCACCGTAAGGATTTTTCTATCTCTGTGTCAATTATTTTTAACATGTATATTTCCTTTTTATTTTACATATTTAAGAATACTTCTTTACATCAAATTAAGGTTTTTTATTGGCAAATAGTCACATGGTTAAAATTAAAGAAAAATGAATAACAGTTTTCAATTAAACATGATTTAGTTTAAAAACATGCTTTAAATTGAAATTTGAAAAATTAAATTTTTAATTTTAAGCATATTTTTTATTTTATTTTTAAAAAAATTTAGGTAAATAAAACTAAAGTATTTGAAGGAATTTTGTACAAAAATCAGATTTTCGAAAAAAAAGTGTTTTTTTTTCTGTCTTATGTCCATGTATTAAGGATTTCACACTAAAAATATGAAATGTTAATAATATTGAATAGTATATTGCATAAATATTAAAATGCTGCATTTGATTTCTTTTAAATGAAATCCAAATTCTTTTGTTAAAAATAAAAATTTTATTAGTAAAGATTTTCTAAATTTCACAACGTAGGCTATTTATTTGCAAATATGATCAAAATTAAGACATTTTTCCGAACACAAAAATTATTTAATCATTTGTTTCATTTGAATTTGATTAATGATGATTGTAATCATAAGACTTGATTTCAATTTATGTAAAATTATTATTTAATATATGTTATGTTAATTTTATAAATACTATTGTTTTTCTTACAGTCTTTACAGGAACAGGAACAGACCTGCAGCAGCAGTCAGGATGAGTGGAGGGAGACCAACCCGGAGCAGAGTTGGAAGAATAGTTGTAAGATTATTATTATTTTGTATTTCAAATGTGGAAAGCATAAATTTTTTTTTTAATTATGAATTTGTTGGTTAAATTCTGTTTTATACTATTTTATGTATTATACAATTTTATATAAGCACAAAAAAAAACATTAAATATAGATAAAATTGATACTCAAATGTAAAATATAAAAATAAATATTATAATATAAGTAATAAATAATGATGTAAATAGTATAAAAATATAATAATGAAACATAAAAGAAAAAAATATGTAAACCTTTATTTCTTAAAATGTTTAACAAATGAGGAGCTAGCTATTCTATGTAGCTAAAGAAATAAATGCTGCATTTTTACACCAGTAATTTATGAAAATATTACAGAGAAAGTTGCAAATTATTATGGAAAAAAAATTAAAATTTAAAATGTTTCGTTCAAGTATTTTTAATAAGTATGAATCATTTATATGATATTTCAAGGTTTTTTCGTTAAAGTAATAATTAACTCTTACTCTAAGGTATTCCTATCTCTCCTATTCCACGGAAGTACTATTATTCACTACTGTTATTACTATACTATTCAGTGCTATTATTACTATAGTATTCAGTACAAAATTGTGATATGTCTTAAGATTATTCTCAGGGATGTTTTGTAGACTCTCGCGCCAAATTCTTTTATGCAGCTGTAGTATTACGTAAAATAAATTAGACTTTTATTGCTACTATTACAGAGTTCCCAACTTGCTCCGGACTGCGGATTAATATTTTCGGCTGGTAGTCATTTAATGTATAAGTAAGTCTAGGTTTAGTTAATTTGATTTATCAGATTTTCATTATTTCTATATATTTCAAAGGCTTATATGATATAGCACTTTGTTACAGTTGAGATTTTTAAAAATTTCCCAAAATTAACGAAAAATCTGCAACTTTGAGTTCCTTTCGGTTTTTAAACTATTTTGCCGAATTCGGAGCATTTCTGCTACTACTGTATCAAATAGGACATTGTCCCCCCTTTAGGGGAGTTTTGAAAGGGAAATATTTTTCGGATTAGTCTTCATTAAAATTTGTGATTCTTACACAGCTGCCATTGAGTAAACAAACGAGTATTTTTAGCCTGTGATTGCAATCTCATTATATTCGTTTTTGTAGAGACCCAGGAACAGAAGGCCACAAGTTATCGTTCGAAGATATCCACTGGAACTGTCACTCCGACACATATATTCACGGCAGTAAGTTTTTTTCCCTGTCATTTGTTTGCTTTTTTGCTACAATCTGTGTAATATTGCTTTTGTAACAATTGTGACCGATCTATGTCTAAATTGAGGAAGTGGCCTCAAAAATTGTGATGTTATGCTTTTAGATCATCTTCAGAGTTGTTTCCCAGATCGTCACTAATAGATTATTATGCAGCCATAGTGTGAAATAAATAGAATACCTACATACCTTAATCCAGTGGTTTCCAAACTTAATGTTACTACGCCTCCCTTAAAAATATTTCATCGTTTGTCGCCCCCCTCCCTGAAGATTTCATAAAATAAAAACAAACATTTTTACTCTTATAAAATTTATTCATACAAACTAATGGAAAACGATATTTTATTATTGTTTTTAATGAGATGGATGTGCTTGTCTATTAGCACAAAGTTTATCAAATCTTGGTGTTTGTGGCGATATAGCTACTCGTAGCTCTTTTTCTACAACTAAACGAGCTCGATATTTGGATTTCATTGCAGCCAAGGCAGAAAATCCCGTTTCGCATAAATATGATGTTGCGAGCAGCAGCAGTACTTTCAAAGCTTTGTTTGACAAAGTGTTATATTCTGTATGAAGATTCAGCCAGAATTGAACCAGAGATGCAGTCTGAAATTTATGTTTTAGTGTAGTATCACAAGATAATTCAATCAATTTTTCTTTTTCAATACTTGTCAATCCAAATTCATCATCTTCTTTGTCGATAAATGGATTCTGTATCCACGCAAACTTTGTAAAATCAAGATCACCAAAATAATTCGAAAATTGAAGCAACAAACCATTCAAGTGTTCCACAAAGAGATTTTTGTTTGCTTCTATGTTATCTCGGGCACATAAATTTAAACGTGGAAACATGTCAATCTTAATTTTCTGCAAATTTGATTTCCAAAGCTCCACTTTTTTAATAAATGCTTTCACTTTGTCTTTTTGTATAAGCAAATGCATTTGCGGTCCTTGCATTGATTTATTAAGAACACTCAATTTTTCAAAAATATCAACCAAATATGTAAGATTAACAATAAAATTATCACCACTAAACATATTGCCGTCTTCATTATGATTTTCCTAGAAAAACACAGCAATTTCTTCTTTGAGTTCAAGTACCCTTTGAATTACTTTTGCACTAGATAGCCAGCTCACTTCACAATAGTACAGAAGTGACGTGTAATTAGCTCGCATATCTTCACACAGTTTTGCGAACAACCTTGCTTTCAATGGATTGTTTTTTATGTAATTTATAACTTTCGTTACTTTTCCAAAACATTGCTACGCACCCTGTTATTTATTATTTTAAATTACTAATAGTAGTACTTGTTACGCACTAGAGCTGCAAAAATTACATTTGATTAAAATTACAAAAAATATTTATTTCAAAAGATGTTTTCAAAACTTGTTTTATATAATATATTTAAAAAAAAAACTTCATTAAATTTCAAATTGTTCTGATTTTATAGAGCAAGGAATATTTTTGAGTTCAGTATGACAAAGGGAAAATTCCATTTCAATGTACTTTTATGTGATAGAAATGTACCAACTTACATGGAAATAAAATCCTTATATATCTGTAACAAAGAAAACTTTTAAAAGAGGAAGCAGAGATTGGACGTCGAATGTATGTTAAACCCCTTCAGAGGAGGCAGAAGTATATGTATGCGTATTAATACGAGATGTAATGTAAGAGTTCCGAATTTAGATGACATCCGAGGGATTTTCAACCGTTAGATCCACTGATACTGTTCTTGGGATACTGTATTAGCTATGATACTGTGGACCATGAAAAGAAAATCACAAGAATAGGTAATACCAGGTATCCTTCGTTAAAAATACAAACTGAATTGCAAAGAAATAAAAAGAAAGATAATCAAAGAATAACAGGTTATTTCCTTCATTTGTGTGTTCACTTTGTCAGTCTAATAAGTACAAAATAGGTACTTAAGGCATATTCTATATCCGTCGTTGAACAGCCGACCTAATTTTGGGTTTACGACTATTAATGTTTAACTCCATAGCCTTGTAATTTTGAGCCGATCCGGAAGACAAGGAAACTCCTGGATCAGTACCCCCAGAGGTATTGATTTGTTATGGGAACATGGAGGAATTTTGTGATTCGACAGATTTAACATGCATCGGTCATCATTTACTACACGGGGAGTCCTCGGCCGACCTGGGATCGAACCCACGACCTGTTGGTCATGGGCCTAGTTCCTTACCAACCAGGCTATCTCAGCCCGTACTTAAGACATAATCAATATCCATAAATAACGCATCGGTAGAACTGAAGCAGTCATTTAAGTGCGAGCCAGTAACAAATCTTTCGATAAAAAATAATCACTGAAAAAGTTGGCATTTAAATGTCCAAAGGGTTCAGACCTGGTGATCATGCTGGCTAGGCAAATATTCTTTTCTTTTTACTTTGTTACAGTGTTAGAAAATTTTAAAGTATTTTTTTTCCAAACTTATCTCAATAATCTAAGCAGCATATAATTGAAGTCTTATTGGTATAACATTCAGGGGAACCAAAGGTAAGAAACTCTGAATACCTTTTGTTCAATTCCAACCTTCCAGCGTAAAAAAGAGAAAGCTTTCTGAACTTTAATAACGAGAACTTGTCCTTAATTAAGAAAATATAAAAATATCATTTCTTGCCAAGTGTACTTCATAAACTTCAAATTTTTCTATTTCAGGATTCCACCCTTTGTGAGTCCCAATCTCAGCAGGGTCGAGGAAGAGAACTCCGTAAGAAAACCATGTTCTTTATCTTTGAAAAAACACAATTAAAATCATTGAAAGATATAAATCTGCAAACATTTTTAAATTTCGAAACATTGATGATTTGCGGCAAAGTAATGCTTTATATAATCGGTGCGCGAGGAAACAAAACTCCTTGAATTACTTTCGACTCGATCACCTACTCAATAAACCTGTGATGTAAATTTTTTTAAGAAAAGAAAGATTGTTAAAATTTGATTTCGAAGGAACTTTTCTGCCGTTTTGGGTTAAATTTTTTTATTTTATTTATTTATTTACTTTTTTACGTAAAGAATTACATTCTTTAAAAGGATGTAAAAACTTGGATACCTTGGAATTCGAAAGTTTTTCCCTATCATTACGTAAAATGAATAAACTCATAATAATAAATTAATTTCACAATGATGTGCGAAAATGTTTCAATTCGCTTAAAATGTTCTCGAACTTCGGCCAATTTGCTAAATGTAAAATTAGCAGGAGGTTCAAACTTGCAATATTGGGCACTATTTCCTACATTGTGACTGCCCTCTGTGTTTAAGAGTTAGAAATCATAATTCACCGAGAAAGTTACATTTATTCAGAAGATTCTTGTGTTTGGTTTTGCAACTTAAAATATCGCGGACACTAATTATCATGTTTGAGATCACCCCCTTGAACCATTAAAGTTGAGTCCTCGTGCGTCCGACAGATCAAAGGTAATTTAAGGTGTTTTGTTGCTGATTTATTTATTGAGGTAATTCAAAATCTAGAATTTTATACATCCTAGTGCAAAAAGTTTTTAAAGAGTTTTAAAGTTATTTATAAAATACTCTGCAATGAATTAATTATTTATTATGAAGTTTATTATTAATTATTTATTAGAAAGTTGTTAAACTTTACTCAAAATTTCCTAAGCGTTTGTTAGCTAGTTAAATGCTAGTGGTAAACTACACGAATGATAGCTGAGTAATTGATGTTGTAAATATTTCTTTTATTTTTAATTTTTTTTGGATTAATTTCGTCTCTAAGGGTAGACAACATTTGTCTTTAATATCATTTCACGAGGAAAATGTGAAATTCCACGTTCTACCTCAAAAAACATTTTATGTGTGACATCGAATTTTTTCTTCTATCTACTATTATCACAGAACATAGGGATAAGCATCAATTATTGCTTACCATTCCTCTTTTTCCGTCAACAGCTTAGGGAATAATTTAGACAAGTGTTGGTTTCAAAGTGAGTGTGACTTTATTGCGGAAACAGTCTACTTATATTTTTAGTCTATGTATCTAATCGAGAAAATTTTTAACCAGTAAAGAAGAATTAAGGTGTGACCACAGGAGGAACTCAAACAATTCCCTAGATGTTTATTTATTGCTTTTTTTTTTCTTCAAAACTAAAGATAAGTCTAATGTTTGAAAAAAATTGAACTGGCAATATCATAGAGTCAAAGAAATAAGTTGTTATTTATTTTGATTGTGTTTAACTATTTTCTGACTCGATGATTATGTCCGGAGAAAAATCAAAATTATTGTCCAAAGGATTCAGTTTGGTGTAATATTGATTCTAAATAGTAATATTGAAAAATTCTTTTAAAAAAGCAAATTTGTTTTTTTATTAGCTTTTTAGGCAGATTTTGTTTGTGGAACGCTTTGATATGCTTCCCCATGGTACATAACATTTTCGTGATTTAGAACAAAATTTAAGAATTTTTTAAGTAATAAATGTAATTTTGTTTGCTCGAAGTACAATTTTTATTATTTTAGGGGGATGTGTGTTTGTGTTTCATGAACACGAATTTTTTGTATGAATTCTTATGTAATTATATATATATTTTTTTAATTTCTCTTCCAGCAACTTTCCGCTGAAAATTCGCAGCTCCGGAGTTCTCTTGCCTCATTGGAAGCAGAAAACGTAAGAACTTTTACATTTTATTGAAACTAGAAGTTTTTTTTAAAATTAAAAAATATAACAGGATTCAGACATCCCACTTAACTTATTGAAAGTGTATTTTTCATGATTTGATTTACATGGATCCCTTAGTTCCATGTGATATGAATTCTGAAATGGCTATGGATATTCTTTCCTAACTATATGGCTTAATATCAGCCCATTTCTCTTGCTTTATTCAAACATTGAAAATTGCAGTTTTATTTTGTAACCGTACTTGAACAACCGACCCAATTTTGAGCCTACCGATCAAACTATTATGAACTCCGTAGCATTGTAATTTTGAACCCAATCTAGAAGAATAGTTCTTTTTGATGGAACTAATCCACATTTGTGTTAGATGGAAAGGAAAGCCACGAAAATCTCCCTCAGTTAGCCTAACGGCAAGGGGAATCTAACCAATGATCATTCTACAATTGAGGATATTTTTATGTCAGCGCTGGAGTCGGTGGGAGCGGTTTGCGGAACTTGTATTGACCAGCCATGGCTTAGGATCGAACTCGGTTCACCTCATTGAGAGTTTAGCGCTCTATCTCCTACGCTACCACAACTCTAGACTTGAAGTTTTATAACCGTTGTTGAACAGTTGACTTAATTTTAGGTTTACGACTGCTAATATTCATCTCCGTAGCCTTTTGATTTTGAATCCAATCCAGAAGGCAAGGAAACTACTGGATCAAGTATTGGGAGAAATTTGCAATCGTGGAGGACATACAGCTTGTCGAAATAGGTTTCGGAACGGTTTTTTCAGAACTCGAAGGGTTTTCCTTGAACCCTAATTGAATATCCTTAAGGTGAATTAGAACACAGATTACTTAACCAGCCAAATCGTACAGTGCAGGATGTCAAGACGTGTACAGACTGTCATTGATGATGCAGGACACCGACGAGGCAAAAGGACAGGACTAACACTCAGATGTCAAACTCTCAGAAGCTGGCTTTTTTGTATGAAAAAACTAGTTTTTCTATGTTATTGAATGAGAAAAATAGAGCGTAGCAAGGAAAAGTTCAGTACGATTTTACCTTTAACGTTTGGAGGGTTAAAATATGCTTCTACAAGACTGTTGCATAAGGGTGTTTTGATACTTTTGACCAGATGTATTTTGAAAACAATAATTTTTGTAAAATATCTTTAAAAAAAAGATCAAATAGTGTTTTAAAAATATTGATTGCTTTAGTGATGAATAGAATATTTTTTATCACGGATGAGGAATTTTCAATTTTTGTGTAGTGTTATTTAGATTAAATATACATTGTCGTACATTAAAAGATTATTCTTGCTACCAGCAATTTGTCTATCAAAATATGAAATTTGAAAAAAAATTTTACCATAATTTATTTGAAACGTTGTTTGCTGCGCATTGAATGATACTTATTGAAACTCATTTAATGATACCTAGAAAATTAAGTGAATAACTTTGAAGATCATTAAATACATACGTTAGGTACGACATCAGTGTAAAAAAGTTTTTACTTTAAGTTACACAATAGGACAAGAAATATACTTTCTTTGAATGAATGCACTTTCTTACGATAGATTTTTGTTTCACAAAACATGGCAAATCTCGAAAACATGGTTTCAATTAGGGAAAATGGTCAAACATTTCAACCTTTTAATCTTTACATGTTTTGTCGGATAGTACCATCGCTATTAAATAATAATTTGTTTGCAGTCAAATATGATAAAATAAGAGAGAAGATAAAATAAGAACATCCTATTTTTCAATGCAATTTTCAAAACTGTTTATTACTCATTTAACAGTCTTTACTTTATTCTAATTTAAGTGTAATGATTATCAAATAATTTATAAATCTTTGCATTTCCTTTACATACAGAGATCTTTGCAAGAAAGACTGGAAAGGAGTGAGAGAGAAAATCGGAGATTAACATTCCACGCTACTCTTTTGATGAACGTTATGGCACCTGGATCCGCACCTTCTCCTCCTCCCGCACCTGGACCCGCACCTTCTCCTCCTCCTGCACCTGGACCCGCACCTTCTCCTCCTCCGGCACCTGGACCCGCACCTTCTCCTCCTCCGGCACCTGGACCCGCACCTTCTCCTCCTCCGGCACCTGGACCCGCACCATCTTCTGGATCAGCAACTTCGAGAACCCTAACTGCTCCTCCCAGTCCTGCAACATCCCAGAATTCTCCAACACCCCCGAGTTCTTCAATATCCCCGAGTTCTCCAACACCTAGTCCTCCTTCTTCACCTCCCAGTCCTCCTACATCCCCTTCAAGTCCTCCTACATCCCCTTCAAGTCCTCCTACAACCCCTTCAAGTCCTCCTACAACCCCTTCAAGTAAGGGATACTATTTCATATTTATTTATTTTTTTCAGAATAGAGATTCGCGCGAAACAATGCTGACGACCTCGCTTCATCTATGGATAGATCACTTGATTAAAGTTACCTATTAAGAACCATTTTTTTAATATTCTGGTTGTAAATAAAATCATTACTTTAATTATTTTCGGGAAAATAACTTTTGTTTCAAATTTGCAGCGTTTATTCGCATTAATTGGTAAGCAATGCTAGAAAAAATTACTCATTACTTATCAAAAAACGCACAGGTAAAAATAATAACTGATTTAAAAATGCTTCATATACATTTAAAAACAAATTAAACATGATTAAAAATATGTTTTTCAAGCGAATTAAATAGACAATAAATTTATATGTATATATATATATTGGAGCCTGTAACAAATAAAAAAAGTAGAGCTCAGCGCTTTCGAAAGACGTTAGGATTTTTAGGTGGTGATTGAAGTTTTTTACTTTAATGATGCCTTTTATGTTGGTTAAGACTAACTTTAGACCTGACAAAAATTAAAACATTTTTAAATAAAAAGTAAAAATCTACTGGAAAGTGGAAGAAATTTTGATAAGTAAAGTAGTGATAATATCGTCATTAATTTCGCTCGAATAATTAAGATAAACAATATTAAATTGGAATAGCATCAAGCCCTAGTTGAAATTTTGGTCATGGTAGCTTGTTGAAGGAGACCGAAATTTCAATGTGCATTAAGATTTCTTTAGACGTTGAAAGAGTAAATTGGCTTTTTTTCGTTCTAAAAATGTCACTTACCTGGTTCTCCCACTAAGTTTTTCCATTAATGTAGCAAAAATAATTTTACTTTTTTTGTTTAATGTTATTTGTTTCCCTTATTGGTGTCTTTACGTTATTGAAGAAAGCAAAACTAGCTTTTTGTAGTTCATCCCTGTAGAATAAAGATAAAATGTATTTAGCATCACTTGGCATGATGCTACTGCTCTTGGCCATCTCATAAAAATCAAAATTTACCACCATCAAGTAGTTTTCTTCGGTACATATCATTTAGGAGGGACCATAATTAACTAAATTATCGGTATTAAAACTTAGTATTGGTGCTGTTCTTAATAATCACCAAATATATCAATAGATTATTTTGTACCTATATTTGATACTTATTATATTAACCCTTCATTATTGGAGTTTTAGAAAAAATGAATTTGTCAGTGACAGCCAAATAAAGCCGATATTTTTTGAAAAAATATAATTCTTATTGGTATTTGACAAGGATTTTGGTGCATGACTAATTCTCTCTGATTTATAGTCATTTAAACACTCAAAAAAGTCAGATTTTTATAATTTGATTTCTAAAAATTCTGTTTTGCTCAAATTTTGAAGTTTGTCATGTATAATTATGTTCTTTAAAATTATGCAAAAAATTGTATACCTTACAATTCAAAATTCTTGAACAATTATTAAATAATGAAATAAATGTTTATCAAAAGCTGTTTTTTGCATGGCTTTAACTTTGGACAAATGAATTTAATAGTTGCGTGCAAAAGTTTTTTTAATTCGCTTAAAAAGCTCTCGAGATATAGCGAAATATGCAAAAAGTATAATTAACACTAAGGGTTTCAAACTTTGGAGCGGTCTCTCGATCAAACTATAGGGACCCTATTTCCCAGACTGCGGCTCCCCCCCCCTATAATTTGTGTGTCAGAAATCCGAATCCGTAAAAAAAAAGGTAGGTTTATTCAGAGAAAGTATATTTTTACTATTTTGTACCTTGAAATATCATCTGCACATATTAAGTAGCATATTTGAAGTCGTCTCCTTCAACCCTTGTGCCATTAAGATGTAATAGAACATGAAGATCCAATCATTAGATCAAAATTTATTCAGAGTGATCCTTTTTTTTGAGCCTTGTACATAATACCAACCAGTAGCAGTAGTACACAATAATTAAGCGTCATCTGTGAATGGCGATTTTCTGCGGCTTTCTTAAACGAATTTTCTTTTCTCTTTTTAACTCTCTTTTTAGCACAAAGCTTATTTTATTTCAATTAATACATAGTATTAATAAAGCATTAGTGTCAGTAATGATATGACGATTTTTACGGCTCTCTAAGATGAAAAGGTATCTTCTCTCCATTATTTTCGCTTTTTAGTACAGAAGTTCTTCATATCAATTAACATATTAGCAACATTATTTAAGCATCATTGTCATGAATGGTAGTATTACGATTTCTTGCTGTTTTTCTAGGCAAATAAATATCTTTACTCCATTACTTTTGTTTTCATGTGAATTCCTTATTTAATTTTGATTTCATAATGAATATATTACCTAAATTAAGCATCAATAATTATGTTTCTGCTTAACGAATCATTAATTTTGCCTTCAAATTTACATTTTTCTCCATTCAATTACCGTCGATTTTAAATAAATTTATAGAAACGCGTTTGAAGAAAATTATTATCTATAAAAAAAGCGCGTGGTATCATACAACTTTAAAAGTATAAATTTGGCGACGAAAAAAATACGTGCTACTATGCTCAGTGAATTCATCTGACTTGGCAAATATACAATAATTAAATATTTAAATACTTGCAGTGAACTATTTTTAATCAAACAAAGCTATAAGCTAGCAATTATCACTGATGTTATTTTTAAAACATGTGATTGTTGATTCGGTAAATTTAAAACAATGCCAGTTATTTTTTGCGTCTCTCACTTAAAATGGGTTGCCGGAAAAAGAGTTAGAGATAGGCGCTATTGTTAATTGAAGAAATTTGATTGCGAGAAAAACCGCTAAATGATAAGCAAATAAGAAAAGTGCTATATTGTCTTACCCCCAATCTCTCTTATATAAACTTATGTTATTTGTCATCTCATTGTTTAATTTTGTGTTTCTCGTTTCTTTAAAGGCTCCTCCGCGAGTTACTCCACCTCCTATCAAAGCACTCCAAGGTCAGTCAGGCGTGGTAGAAGGACTACCGAAGCAGAACGTCTCAGAGACTACAGCAGAGCAATTGGAGTCAAGTTGACAAGAAACCAAATGTTGGAGACCAAGCCTCGACTAAGAAAAAGAAGAAACTTTTCCTATGCAGGAATGTGCTAAAAACGCCTTGAGATTGTCGAATAGTTTACAAGAAGACAGTTTTTACAGGGAGATAATCAGAATCTTCAGTGAAACCATCTTAAGGATAAAATTCATAGAATTATTAGTGGAACAATTTGCTTACTAATGTTGATATGGTGCCATTCAGCTGACTGTTATGGATAGGTATCGACCTTTTCTTGTGCTTAAGAAATCTTGGATTCCATTTTAACTTTTAAGTATCCGCAGAGAAATGTGGGTAAAGTGCCTCTTTTTTCATGCTAGATTCTAAAGATACAAAACAAAGGTCATGCAGTTTTTACTGAATATTCTACAAGAAGACTCTTTTCATTAAAATGCCATAAAATCTTTTTTCCGACATTTTCCATCAACACTGGTTATTATAACTATCCTTTAAGCACCTGCTGTATTAATATGTCCAAAGGACTGGAGCTGCCGTTATTCATTTGATTCAAAAATGCTCCCGTTTGGTTAATTGCGTTCAAATTAGATAAATTGCTTTAAATCAATGAGAGAAAAAATTATTTAGTGTGTGTAGTGTACCGAGTGCTGTACCTAGGTGCCAAAACGATGCCCATTACCGAGAAAATGAAAAATCGAAGATGGATTTGCATGGGACACATTCTGAGAATACTGAATTTATTGGTGCAGCTCTCACCTGGACACAGGAAGGACAAGGAAAGCGAGAAAGTAAGAAAATTTTCACGGCGAAGAATAATAGTTGGTGAAAGAGATGTGCTTGGAGGAGTTCGGTTGCAAGCGTTGGAGGACGAGCCTTATGCCCCATACTGACATAAGAAGAATCTTGGTGATGATTATTGATCATGTTAATGGTGAGTCAGTTTCATTGAGATTCTAATGGAATTCAATTAACAAAGATAATAACACCTTGATAACTTTTGATTTATAGATAACACATCATTTTTCTGCTCTACATTCTAAATGTATAATCAAATATTCTAACTAGCTAATGCTATCTATAATTTAAATTCGAAAATCATTTTTTTCTAGAAGCTACAATCTGAAGAATAGGGATCCAACTAGTTTACTTAGAAGCTATCAAAAGTAAGTTTCAACCTAAATCCTTTAATTGATATTTCACTTTTTGCATATTTTTTTATATTTCTTTGTGAATCAAAATATTTTTGCACACATAATTAAACTGATTTTTCAAAAAAATAGCTTCATCCAAAGATTAGTTTTTAATCATCAATTTTATAATTTAATTTGTTAATATTCGAAAAATTTTAATCTATAATTTATAAAAATTTTAATATCATTCTTAAACAGGGATTTTAAATTACAAATTTGGAAGAAAAGTTTTTGTTATAAACAATAAGTTTTCCAAAAAATCATATTTTTAAAACTTTATTTTTAGATCTAATTGTTGGATTTTTTAAAAAAAAATATTCATTCTTTAGGGGACCACTACTTTAAACATGCTGAATAATTATGACCTCATTGGCATGCAGAGAAGGAGTAATTGTCTCAGGCAAGGAGGCATTTCATTGACTTTAAGATTGGTGAGTATACCAATCTTAAATCTGTTTCCAAATTACTAATATACATTTCTCAGGAAATAAAATTTTTAGTTAAGTTAATACTTTTTTTAACTAAATATTTCATAAAAAAAATATTTCAAACTTTAAAATTAAGCTTTCAGTCTTGAAATTTAAATACTTTCATATTTATGAAAATTGAAGAAATTTTGGTTTGAAATAATAAATTTCTACAAATGAAAGATTCTGCTACCATACATAAAATTTAATTTAAAATACGAATTTAAACAATGGATACATAAATTTTTTTGTTGCCTTCTCACTATTGTAATCCTTTTTTTAAAAGCATGTACTAGAAACATTTGGCCCCGGTATTCACATACCTCTTTTGTTTCCTTTTCCAAATCTAGTATTACAATTATTAAATTTATTTGATATAATTTGGTAAGAAAAATAGATTTTTTCTAAGATAATTATTAATAGAGGTTCATCTTTTTCAATTGAGGTAGATTTATTGCGTTAATTTTTTGTTATGATTTTCAAACATTTTAATTTTATTTCTTCATTAGTACAATTTTTAAATGAAATGGAATCCGTATTAAGAATAGTACAGCTTCGTCAGCATGAATTATTTTTCTTGTATTTTCTTTTTTTCTATTTATTTATTTTTTTCTTCATAATTTCATATCTAATTCACTGATAGCTCTTCTGATTTAAAATTATGGTTTAAGTCTGAATTATTTTTAATTCTTTCAAAAAACTAGAATCTTGATAAATTTTTTTAGAACTAACTTACATTGAAGATAGTCAGTTTATCGAAAATAGCGAAAACATGAATAATACAAAAAAAGAAGAAAGGTTTGAATCTTAGAACCATATGTTAAAATTCAGAAAGTTGAAAAGAAAATATGATCTACCAAAATAATGTCCATATAATAATAGGATAGTTTCTGTAATAGTGTAAAAATTTATTTTATTTATATCAGCAGAACAAAATTTGTTGCTAAACTTTAGCCTTTAAACTATTTAATAATCAGCATTTTTAAAAAATTTAAAAATTTTTCAACTTTAAGCGAAATACGAAGCTAAATACGAAACTGCAATGAAATTGGTTGAATGATTTCTAAAAATTACCCTAAACTATCCCAGCTCATTCTTGAAATCAGGGTTGGGGATATTTTTTTTTTGGTAATAAAAAATAATCTATTTATTTTATTTGACTCATACTTTTTATTTAAATTAATTTTTTTTTAAAAATTGAAAACTTTCCTTTTATTGGTAGTTAAATTTAAAAAAAAGTAATTATAGATAAAATGTTATAAATATATCATAAAAATTCTGCATTGAAACAAATATTGCATTAAAAAACTGAGTTAATACATTGTAAATGCAAATATGTTAAAATCATTAAATATGGATTAAAAATTTATTATTAACAACCGAAAAAAAAGGCTCAAATAAAAAAAAAAATTTCACAATTTTTTTAATAGTTTTTTTTCTTTTAACTAACAATAAAGTTATAACAATTATATCTTATTTGCGGAGTTATATTTCAATGTGGAATAACTTACCCACTTAAAAAAAAGTCAGGCAATAAGAAAAAAAACAATGTGAATATCTTTAAACACCTACTTTATGCCATAATAGGATTATTTCTTTTTAAAAATTCTTTTTAATATATTTGCAATAAATTGTGAAGATTGTAATTTAGAGCTAGGAATAAATTGTATGTTCCTTACTATCATGTTTATTGAAAAAAATAGAATAACTATTCTTAACAGATGATGTACGTGTAAAGAAACTACATAACATTTCCACTTTATATAAATTATAAGATTTTTAAAATGACATGCTTACTAATTAAAATGTATTAACACAGCAATAATCTTATAATAAAATACATTTAAAGAATAATAATCAATTTAAAAAAACATTGTAGCGATTACATGTGTCATTATTTTTGGAAAATAATATAAGTCTAAGGTTTTTAAGGTTAAAGTTTGAATAACTTTAAAAGTATTGGAAAGATTAATCAATTTAGGTGATTTTTTAACACTATAATTTGATGAAACATCAGATAACAACAATGATAATTATAATCGGAAAAATTTAAATAAGCTTTTTATTAGCTCGAAATAGACTTATTCCACTTTCGGAAATTATGGTTCACATATTAAAATGCTTTGCAAATTTTTAAAATTAGTGATTTTTCTTTTGAAAAGTCATTAATTTTTTTAAAAAAATCAATTAGTTTAAAACAATGAACTCTGCCTGAAATGTTTTTCTTATTAAACTGCAACTGATTACTATTGAAAGATTAATATTAGACTTAAAGTAATGGAAACCTTGTTGCATCTCACTCTATGGCACACAGAATGCTGTCTCCCTTATTATGTGAATCCCTGTATTAAGCATCGAATTATTTCAATTCTGAAACAGAGCAAAAGCACTTTTCATTGAAGATATATATAAAAAGAAAGTCCTTAGTTATAAAATTTCTTGATGGAAAAAAAGTAATGATCTAAATCAACTTAAAAAAATATATTCGTTTTTATGAAAGTTTTCTGTAAGTTTGCTTTATTTAAAAACTAGAATGGTAGTTTTTAAGAACTAAAAATCGTAAACATTAAAATGTTAATCTGTACAAAAATTAACGAATTTAATGTTGATTAAGAATTGTAAAGAAGCGTCCTCTTGTTTCAATTTTTCGTAATTTTATATTCCTGTGGTTTTGGTCTAGCTCCAATGCTAAACAGTTAAGATAAGCATTGAAAAAAAAAATTTAGTTTGTTGCAGAGAAAAAAAAATTTCTCTTAATATTCGTTTTTTTATTTTATTTGAGAGCTCTTATCTTCTCAAGAAATGTTTTAATAACTTAATGAAATGAAAAGTCTCGGACAATTATTTTGCAATGAAAAGATAGTTTAAAATCTTTTATTTACTTTAAAATTTATTTCTCGGTCTTTTATTAAAACTAAAAATATTTTATTTTTTTCAGTGGTTTTCCATGTCTTTTGATGCAGCCTGAACAAGTTTGTCATTATTTGATACCAATTATGTGTTCTTGAATTTTAAAAAATTATTAATCTAGTAGATAAGTAATTTAATTGTAAAACAGTTTGTAATAACTATTTTTTTAAAATGGCAATATTATAATTTAATGTTACAAGACTAAAATTAATAAGTTCATGCACAGGTTTTAGTTCAAATTTTAACTTATGAACAAAATGAAAAGCATAATGACAGTAAATAAAAATCGGCTATGCACTATTTTCCTCTTTTAAAACAGAATAAGATTAATTATTTGTTGCAGTTATCATGGGGTTAAACACAAACTTTTCAAACTAATTTAAAATTTCCTTAGGGTTTGAAAAGTATATAATTTCCTGGAAACCTGCTTGCTGAAATATTTTAGTGTTCACTGAGCTGACCTTTGAGCCTCTGAAGAAGGGCATGCATGGTAAAATATTACAGCAAACTCTATAGTTTTGGATCACAAAACAGGACTTCGGATTTACTAGCGAAGTGGCAACATAGTCAAAGGCTCGAGCGAAACAGCTCTTTCAGCCAAGTTTTTTCGTCCAACATAACTTTTGGAAACGTGGAACAGCACTTCCTCAAACAGAACATAGACCTTGCGGAAGGTCTTGTGGAGGTGTCTTTCCACACCGATCTCCTGGTGGCAATCAACAAGCAAAATGATCACACTGCAGTTCTTAGACAAGCAGCACTTGAGAGAATCTACACTATCCCAACGGAGGCTGTTGTTCAAATATATACGGATGGAAGCAGGGACGAAGACAATCACACCAGGAGTGGGATCTTCATCAAATCTCAGATAAGCGAAATTAAGATCCAGAAAAGGAATCCCGACCACTGTTCCGTTTTTAGGAGCGAGCTTATCGCCATCGATGATGGACTTGCCTCAATACTGTCTCTTTCAATTCCGAAAGAGATTTGGATTCTTACCGACCATAGAAGCGCTGTTCAGCACTTGGCTAGCTGGCACAGAGTGAGGGACAATACTAGCACGAACATCCTTTGTAAACTTTTACACCTCTCCAAATATTGTCGAATTCATGTACAATGAATACCCTCACAACATGTAGATATATCAGGCAATGAAATGGCAGATAGTCTTGCCAAGGCAGGTGCAGCTGAGGCCACTGCGCCTCCAGTGAAATGAACTAAAAATATTGAGAAACAACAATTGAACAAATCAATTTTTCAAAAATGAACAATGCTATTTGAATTAGAAAGGGCAACAAGCACAAGTAATAAATTATAAGAATGATTCATGTTGATCAACTTGTCTGATTCATGTTGACCAACATATGAACGCAAAAGCAATCCAGCCTATTGTCACTAAACTGTTTCTTCCTGATTCTACCATTCATGACATCCAGCAAGAAGTGCCCTAGTGCTGGTGTTGTACATGATTGGTTTGAAGAGTGCGAGGGATCGCCGCTCTTCTCCCCCTCTCCAGTCACCCGATCCAGTTAAATGTATGTGAGATAGGCTTGGAAGACACAGTATCTTGTAATCCTGATTACCTAACATTCCATTGCTGATTGGAATTACCATTGTTTGAGGGAGGAAGGCGATTTAGAAGAAATCAGAAGGCGGAGGAAGGTATTTTGGTTCCTGAGTAGTTAAAATCCTTATCACATGCCCACAACTTCGGTAATTATTCTACCATGTTTCTTAAATTAAGAAGTGCAAACCGTCATAGCTTACTTATTGAGGTTGGGCGTTTTCTTTAAACTTTATAATTACTTTAAGGTTTTTTGCCACAAACAATTTTGGGATATTTTTTGTATCTTAAGAAATCCTTGAAAAAGGGCATAAGAGCATACCCCTTGAAAAAATCATATGGGGTAAGCCAAGAAATGGCGCACTTTTAATGGTTTTTTGATGAAATCCAATTTTTTTCTCAATTTGCTGTTTCTCATTTAAATAAAAAAAAATCATTGTAAAAGTTATTTAAATTTTTCATATATATCAACAAAGTTCATATGCTTTTAAACAATCATATGCTTTTTTACAATCTACAAACTAAAATCAGTGATTTCCTCTTATCCATTGGATGTCACTGTTTTTAAATCCTTGTTTTTGTCATGTCTCTTTCAATATTAAATATTTTAAAAGTTACGAGTTTTCCGAAGATTTACCGGTGAGTTTTTACTTCTTATCCTTTGTTTTAAACCTCCCATCCCATGAACATATAGTTTGTCTAAAATAAGAACTCCCCCAGACATTCGTCTGGACCTGTGGTGGTGACCATGGTAGCGAGGTATGACTATTTCAAGAAGGGTTGCCGGGTCACTGTTTTGGAGAGGTTTCGACTCTGGTCGGAGAGAGAAAGGGAATCTCTTTCTTCGGTCTATTGGGTTGCTCCTAGAGGGAAACTACCCTCCCTAAAATGCACCATTCTTGTTTCTGTAGCATCAAGCGGCCTTAGACTTTGTGGCGAGAGGATTTCTTAGCTTAGACGAACTATAGATATTTCCACCTGTTGAGAAAGACTACATAAGCATGGAATTACTTGTTCCCACCCTACCAATATGTCAGTTTAGGAGTTGGGTCGTATTTTATCCCATATTCCCAGTTTTTCAGTTATCTTGTCTCTTCCAACGCTAAATATTTCCAAACATTTGGAGGATGAGATCTGAAAGTTAAGACTAAGCTTTTACAGCTTATTCTGTGTTTTATGCCACCCACCCCTTGAACATAAATATTTCAGACTGTTCAATGAGACTGCATAACATGTGATTGCTTGCTTCCTCCCTATTACTAAAACAGTTTAGGATTGCATTTATCTCATTTTCCATGTTTAGTTTCCTTCCCACACATTTTGATTGTTTCGTATTTTAATGTTTATTGATTTAAATGTTTCCACCGTTCAGCTGAGAAGACTTAGAATTTTGGTTGCCCTTTAATCCATTTTCTGTGTTGAGTGTTTTTTTCCATAGATTATGAATGTTTCGCATTTTCAATCTTATGAGTATGAATGTTTCCACTGAGACAGTTTAGAATTTTGTTTTGCATTGTATTCCATATTTCACCTTTACTTCTGTTTTATTTTTCTTTCTTACATTTTGAATGAATGTTTTATATTTTTAATCCTTGAGTGTGAATGTTTTTACTGATATGGTTTAAGATTTTTGTTGCATTTTATTTCGTGTTCTGCTTGGAGTCTTTTTTTTTTCTCATACATGTGGAATATTTCGTATATTTTTCATACATTTTGAATATTTTGTATATTTTTCATACATTTTGAATATTTCGTATTTTTTCCATACATTTTGAAGGTTTCGTATTTTTTCCATACATTTTGAAGGTTTCTTTATTTTTTCCATACATTTTGAAGGTTTCTTTATTTTTTCCATACATTTTGAAGGTTTCGTATTTTTTCCATTAATTTTGATGGTTTGGTATTTTTTCTATTAATTTTGATGGTTTGGTATTTTTTCTATTCATTTTGATGGTTTGGTATTTTTTCTATTCATTTTGATGGTTTGGTATTTTTTCCATTCATTTTGATGGTTTGGTATTTTTTCCATTCATTTTGATGGTTTGGTATTTTTTCCATTCATTTTGAAGGTTTCGTACTTTTTTCATACGTTTGAAGGTTTCTTTATTTTTTCCATACATTTTGAAGGTTTCTTTATTTTTTCCATACATTTTGAAGGTTTTGTATTTTTTCCATTCCTTTTGACGGTTTCGTATTTTTATATTTATTGATTTAAATGTTTCAACCATTCAGCTGAGAAGACTTCGAATTTTCGTTGCCCTTTAATCTATTTTCTGTGTTGAGTGTTTTTTCCATAGATTATGAATGTTTTGCATTTTCGATCTTATGAGTATGAATGTTTCCACCTTTCCACTGAGATAGTTTAGAATTTTGTTTTGCATTGTATTCCATATTTCACCTTTACTTCTGTTTTATTTTTATTTTTTACATTTTGAAGGAATGTACATTTGAATGAATGATTGTATTTTTAATCCTTGAGTGTGAATGTTTTTACCCTTCCACTGATATGGTTTAAGATTTTGGTTGCATTTTATTTCGTGTTCTGCGTGGAGTCTTTTTTTTTCTAATACATTTTGAATATTTCGTATATTTTCCATACATTTTGAATATTTCGTATCTTTTCCATTCATTTTGATGGTTTCGTATTTTTTCCATTCATTTTGATGGTTTCGTATTTTTTCCAAAAATTTTGAAGGTTTCGTTTTTTTTCCAGTCATTTTGATGGTTTCGTATTTTTTCCATTCATTTTGATGGTTTCGTATTGTTTCCATTCATTTTGATGGTTTCGTATTGTTTCCATTCATTTTGATGATTTCGTATTGTTTCCATTCATTATGATGGTTTCGTATTGTTTCCATTCATTTTGATGGTTTGGTATTTTTTCCATTCATTTTGATGGTTTCGTATTTTTTCCATTCATTTCGATGGTTTCGTATTTTTTCCATTCATTTTGATGGTTTCGTTTTTTTTCCATTCATTTTGATGGTTTCGTTTTTTTTTCCATACACTATGTTTCCATACATTATATTCATACCCAAAAGATAGGAAAGTATGAAACATTTGAAATGTATGGAATAAACCTTCAACACAGAATATGGAATAAAGGGCAACTAAAACCCTAAGTCTTTTTAGCTGAGCGTTTAAAACATTTAAACTCAATGGATGTTAAAATACGAAGCAATCAAAATGTGTGGGAAGGAAACTAGACATGGAAAATGGGATAAATGCAATTACACTCCTAAGCTGTTTTAGTGATAGGGAGGAAGCAAGCAGTCACATGTTTATGCAGTCTCATTGAACAATCAGAAATGTTCAAGGAGTGGATGCCATCTAGCGCAGAATAAGATGTTAAAGCATAAGGCTCAGTCTTATAGTGTCTTAACTTGCAGAACTCATCCTCCAAATTTTTGGAAATACTTAGCGTTGAAAGAGACAAGATAACTGGGAATATGGGATAAAATGCAACCAAACTCCGAAACTGACATACTGGTAGGGTGGAAACGAGTAATTCCATGCTTGTATAGTCTTTTTCAACAGGTGGAAATATCTATAGTTTGTCTAAGCTAAGAACTCCTCCCGCCACAAAGTCTGAGGTCGTCTGGTGCTATGGAAACAGTTAGAATGGCGCATTTTAGGGAGAGTAGCTTCCCTCTAGGAACAACCCAATAGACCGAAGAAACAGATTCCCTTTCTCTCCTCAACCCCAGCCGAAATTACTCCAAAACAGTGACCTCGCACCCAGTCTTGAAATAATCATACCTCGTTACCATGGTCACCCCCACAAGTCCAGGCGAATGTCTGGGGGAGTTCTTATTTCAGACAAGCTATATGTTAATGGGATAGAAGGGGTAACAGGGAATGTGGGAAAAAAATTCAACAAAAACTCCTAAACTTACTTATTGTTAGGGTGTAAACAGGGATTTCCATGCTTATAGAGTATCTTTGAGCAGGTGGAAATAATTATGTTGATGGGATGCACTGTGGGTCAGAAAACCATGATCTTTGGCCAAAAGGCGAAAATTAAATTTTCATCTTAAATATATGTAGGCAGTTTTAACATAGCCTGAATTAAGCATTCATAATCATTCCAAACATTACAATTTACTTTTTGGACCTATAAGAGTACAATGTAATGAAAAATATGTGGAATTTTTTTTTTTTTTTTTAATGTAACTTTCAGATTTTTATTTCAGAAATATATATAGGAATTTCACCTTGCTGTTACATTCTTATCAGAGTAATTAGTCCGAAATTATAGTACAGTTTTTCAATTTGTTGGATTAGTTAATACTCTTGACAAACTTATAGTTTATATCTTATTATTTGACATTTTACAATGTTTGAATGACTTTCGAAACTTAGTTCTAAAAAGTTCCAAGAGGTAATTAGCTAAGCTTTTTTTTTTTTTTTCTGCTTCATGTTTCTTCATTCGAAAAAACCTGTCCCATTTTACCCGTATTGGACAGGTGGACTAAATATACCGAAAAAAAAATTTATGTTTTTTTTCATGTTTTCTCGTTATTTTGTAATTAATTCGCCTTATTTTGTAATATTACTTCGGAAGTATAATTTGCTTTTAAGTTTTAATACAAAATTTCGAAAATTATATTTTCAGTGCTATATTTCATTATTTAAACGTACTATATTATTTTTTTTATTTTTGCTCGCCCTATTTCAGTTGCCATTTTGTTTTTTGGGGTATTTTTAGTGTATTTCAGAATTTCAACTATGAATTCAATCTACCTGCACATAAAAACCCCTAAATTTTTAAACAAATTTTATCGAAATACTAATTTTGGCCACGAAACCTTGGATGCTGACCCACTGTGGGATGGGAGGTTTAAAACACTGAAAAAGAAGTAAAATTCATAGTTTAAAATACTATAGTAGAATTGTGTTAGAATATTTTAGAAAAACTCTAATAACTTTTAACAATTCCCAGTTGGAAGAGAAAGTATCTCTTATCTATGTTTTAAAATGTATTGAGTTAATAAGTTAGGTACAAAAATTGTTACATTTATTTATAAAATTACTCTTGACGAAAACCTAAAGTTTTTACATCACAAAAGCTTATTTCAAAATAAATTCATATTAGGGTTAGGACAATATATTCCATTTGGCATCTGTAGACAGTTTTTTTCCAAAAAGAACTTGTCGAAATTTCAAATTTTTTTTTTATAAGCAGCATGCGGCTTGAAACTCCTTTAAACTGTATTATACTAAAATAAATTTTGCCCAATTTACTTACAACATAATTTGATAATAATAGCATTTAAAAAGTATTGCTAAAAATAAAACCCCTTCATCATCCCCAAAATGACTTGAAGCCATATTAGGCTTTTCCAATTAATTCCAAAAAATTATAATGCACACAGAATTTTTAGTTTCCGGCTAACTTTTAGAAAACAGGAGAATTTTACACTATATAAAATTAATTTTACAATTAATAAGTAAAGATTAAATTTCATTAGAAACTGAAAGAAATGAAATCTCGTTTTATCAAAAAACCAGTAAGTGCATGTCATTTCCATGCATATCCTATTCATGGCACCTACTCTTTTAATTAACAAAAAGTTTGTTTTGATAAAAAGAATGTAATGTCACTAGATGCTTGGGGGGATCAATTACGCTACAACTACATAGTAGAAAATAAGCAGCATTTCTGAGGGGAAGATTATGCTTGAAAAGCATGCAGTAAATACCGCCTTTAATGCATAAAAATTCCTCAACTATCGAATAAAATCTAACTTTAGGAGAAGAATACCAGGGAAGGAGTTCATTGAGAGTGAGAAATATACACTGGGTAACCTGATCACCCTTTCATCTTGGACTTTTATTCAGTAGGATTGATTTTGGTGTGGGTTCCCCGAAATGTTGAATCATTATTTGTACCGTCTAAGACCATGAATTGTGAAAGGGATGTTCATCGAAATTCATTGGTATTGTATCTTTCAAGTTCTTCCCACACATGTTCACAGGATAGAAATCAGGCGACTGTAAGAGGTGCGACCTAGCTATGCTAAACAAAATCAGTGAACAAATTTTTCTAGCTCTTCGGTGTTATATGTAAATTAAGAAAATTGATAGGGAAGAAAGCTAAAAATTGAAAATACGTAAGGAATCCCTGTGAATAAGAATATAATTTTTTTATAAAAAAAATGGGAATATTGAAATGACCCTTCCTTTTCAACTCTAAAATTCTGGAGAGAAAAAAAGGGAGAAAGGATAAAAGAAACCCTTCTTCCGCATTTAAAAATTTTTAATCAATAGGAAACAGAAAATTGAAATATTTTATTTAAAAAAAAATCTGATAAAAAGGTACATCTTATTTTTTTCATAAAAATTTTAATTTTGGGGGAGAATAAAAATTTGAAATAATGAAGTTTTGAATTGTGTATATTCAAATAATTATCTAGAGTTCCGTCTTTATTGTCTATCAAATAAACACTTTTTCAAATGAGGACACACCAATAACTGATTATAAATAACAAAATTTAGATATCTGAGTTTTAATCTATGTTTTTATAAACTTTTAATTGTGTCACAAAAAAGGCTATAACATGCCTCTAAATAATCTAAAATTGAATAGCGTAAACGTTTTTTGGGGGTCACGATAAATTGTTTAAGAAGCTGTGATCAAAAAAAGAGTATCTGAAAATTTAAAAATTTGCTTTTTAAGAGTGCTCTCGATATTGAGCTAGCTTAGCCTCTAGCTGTTGGTTTTCAAAATGAACAAATATTTTCCAACGAAAAAAAGTTATAAAGAAATTATAGTAGAATTTTTCTATTGAATAGTTTTTGTTAAAATGAAAAATAACTTCAGTAAAATAAACAATAAATCCAAGTTAAAGGCTTGTATGCATGAAAGTAAATAAAAGGGAATTGAATCAATAAGTAAAACGTGAAAATTTGTTAAATTAATTTTATCCTGTATTGTAAATGAATCCAACGTAAAGTTTGTAAAAAAAATATAAATATACAATCATGTATATTTTTGATAATCTTTAATACATTTCTAGCAAACAATTTTTTTTTCAATTAAAAAAGAACAATAATTGGTATCAGATAATACAAATGATTTTGTGACAAATCAACAAGATAAAATTTTGTGCTAATTAAACATATGCTTACTGAAAGAACTGGATAGAACAAATGTAGAAATTGAACAAGGACTGTGAAAATTAAAAGGAGGAAGTAAAGCTTGGCAGAGGATTCTTTCGAGAAACGCTAGAAGGATAGGAATTTCCAGGAGATGAAGCGGAAAGAAACTAAAACATCGAAAACGGTGAGAATTTGTGTTTTATAGTTTTTTAGTTTACATATTATGTATATTTTTATATCTTCTAATTTAATAAAAAGTGTTAATTATAGGATGGAATTGAAAAATACAACTTTTTCATCTATTTTATGAATCAGAATAAACTCAGTGGATGGTTAACTATATAAAGAAATAAATATAAAAAGTGACCTTTAGGTGGTTAACAATATTAGTTAAAATTTGTTTGTAATAAAACTTTTGCTTGTTACTAATTGTTATTTGTTTTGGTGCCCAGGCGTAAAAAGATTGTCAAATTATATTGTAATTGTACTATTTACAATATGACTTCTATGACTATGAGCCGATCAATTTGTAAATCCATTTATTTTATGTTAAATATAAAAAAATGAAGAAAAAAAAGCTTTGAACGTAGTATAGCAACCTGTTGCAATTTATTAATGTTGTTAAAGTTATTTTTCTTAATCAATTTTTATGGCTCACTACCTCTTAGAGTTTTAAAATAAAATACAAAAGAATCTTATAAATGGTGAAATTACAAGCTAATTTAAATACAATTTCAATCCTAGAATATAAAGTTGGTTCACACATCTTCTCTTAAATAACATGAGCAAAGGGATAAAAAACAAAGTAATAAAAAACTAGGATTGGAGGAAATGCAAATATTTTTACTGGCAACCAAAAAGTTTCCTACCAACATTTTTCCAATTCTTAGAACTCTGGTAATAACTTGTGTTTTATAATTTCTCAAAAGGTACGAGGCTTTCTTGAATAAGTCTAAACCATATCAGGGATGATATAAACCATTCAAAATTTATCCGATTGGCTGGGTACAATGCTTGATGCTAACTTGGCATTTAGCATCAAGCCAGATTTTTCAATTAGCATGCATACATTATTTTATCAACCTTTATATTCTTTCTGTATAAAATGCAGTTTCTAATTCTATTACACAACATTCATAGACAGCTGCCCACACCTCAGCTAATCATGATTGGTTATATTGCAGAAAAGAAAACAAAGTTTTTTTTTACATTCTAAAGGAAAATTCTTTCTGCAAGAGCTCTGTAACGTTCTGCGACAATGTAGCCACGATTCTGCCGCGGGTTTTTTTTTATGTATTTATAAATTATATTGCTTGATTTAAATCACCTGATTTTTATTAAAAAAAGAATCATCAATATTTAATCACTTTTTAAAAAAATATTAAATTTAAGTCGATTATAATTTTTTTGGAATGTATTTAGATTCTTAAGGCTGCGATTTTCATTGGTCAAATTTCATTGATATTGAAGATTTCATCCCTAAACGTTATGAGAAAAGGATGTGTGTAAATTATTATTTAAAGTAGACTGTATGAAGTATGTTCAAAGTAGAGATGAAATAAATCAGAAACTAAATGCTGATAAAATTGATCTGAAGCTTTTAAATTATAATTATTCATTAGTTGCATGCAAAATAATTTGCTGTTTAATAAGTATATTTAAATTATGCCTGTTTATAAAACTGATTTAATATGTAGTTTGCGTATAGAACATAATGAAGGAAACCTTGTTCTGCTATGAGTTATTTGGAGTAATTTTTTTGTTGGTGTTACTGATTTGAATTAACTTATTCTTCACCTGATATCTGACTGACTAATTAGTACTTCATATTTGCAAATTTATTTGGATTTTAAGCTTGAATAAAGACAACTAAACTGTTGTCTAGAAAAAATTCATTTTTACTTTTTTTTTTAAATTCTATTTTGAAGAAACAGTTTACCATGTTTTATGTGACGTAATTATTACTTTCTTTTAGTTTTGTAATATTAAACACATTGGTTCTTTTAAACTTGCAAACTTACTCAGTGCAACATTTAAATTGAGATACGTTTCTTTGAGCTCTGAAGATGAAAATTAGAATTTTTCAATTGTCTGGCTGATTGATACAAAAGTTTCTATTGTATTTTTTTTCATCATTTTTTTTCACTTATTATTTTACACTCATGTTAAAATTTCCACATAAATATGAAAATATATTTCCATTATAATTTCTAAACTGTCCTTAAAAATTGTAGGTATGGACACTGGTCGAATTGTTATATGGAACATGTCTCCTGTGGTTGAAGAAGCAGATGAAAAAGATGAAAACGTTTCAAAGGTTTCGTGTCAAATGGATAATCATTTTGGTAATTATGATTTATATATACCAGTATAGTATAGCACAAAATTAACAGTCTCCATATGACGCAGAGTGACTTAACTATTAAAAATGGGCAATAAATTTGTTAATTGCCAACTGATCATTTCTTTTTGCTGAACTCATGTGATACAAAACTCGTGCTTTCAAATACTCGTGTTATTTATTGAGGGAAACTGTAATCTTCCTTGGCATGTTCAGATAAAATTTCCGAGGAACTGAATTATCAAAGGTTTATCAACTATTTCAGATTAACAAATAAATTTTATGTTTGTTAAGAAATATAAAGTTTTTATTGTGTTATCTATTAGAAAACTAAAACAATAAATTTTAGTAGTTTAAAACGTTATATATAGCACTCAAATTTTACGTAAACCGACTGTTAGAAGTTAGGAAAATTTTTCTTCTTTTTCTCTGAATTAAATCTTTTAATGGTTTACAGTTTTCAGTTTTTGAAAAAGTAGTGAATGTAAAAAATGCTGTTATAACTTTCCTTAAAATATTTTGTTTTTTCTGTTTAAAATAGAAATAGTAAATTTACCTGCACACTTTTATACTAAAATGTTTTTGTTGAATTTAAAGTTTTTTTTAATTCAATCCTTTTATCTAAACTTGTGTAAATTGTGTGTGGCAGTCTGGTAATGGAAAATATTTAGCTTCTTGTGGTAATGTTCTAATGATATTATTGGTTCTAATGATATTATTGATTCTAATGATATTATTGATTCTAATGATATTATTGATTCTAATGATATTAATTCTAATGATATAATGGATAAGGTTCTAATGGTATAATTGAATTTATTACAATCTTCTTTTATAGGTTTACAATTTTCAATTTTTAAAAAAGTGGTGACTGTTAAAAATGCTGTTATAACTTTTGCCTAAAACTATGTGCTTTTTTTTAATTTGTTTGTGTTGCACTAATCAAATTCGAAAGTGCAGCTGAATTTCAATTGGTGCAATTTTT
Organism: Parasteatoda tepidariorum; assembly: GCF_982258835.1. Classification (NCBI taxonomy): domain Eukaryota; kingdom Metazoa; phylum Arthropoda; class Arachnida; order Araneae; family Theridiidae; genus Parasteatoda; species Parasteatoda tepidariorum. Next base: position 9,599,266 of record NC_141761.1, read on the forward strand.
ACTTGAACGACAATTTTTACTCCAACGGCTTAAGCAAATGCAACGAGAATGCATTTTCGCAAAGTCTTTTATAAAAAATGGCCAAAACATATTGAATGTGAATTATATGCCAAAAATTTTTATAAATTAACTTAATGTTAAAAATCTTTTTTTCCTGAAAGTATTCAATTCATTGTTCTTTTTTTTGCGACCTATTTTTAGAATAATATGTACTTTTTTCTTTATAGGAATTTTGAATTTCTGATTCCTGATGCCCCTGAACTTGTAGCAAATTTCTTAGAGACAGAGCAAGACATGTCCTGCAATAGAAATGCCTTGATGATGTTGATCAGGAATGGGCTCTGAATTACCTTGGATCCTGCAAGGGCATCCAGTTAGCCATGCTGTTGGATTTCTCATACTGCGCTCGCTTCGCCGCCCGAACAGGTAAGTTTTTTTTTAAAATTTATTTTCCATTTTAAAACTCCAAATAGTGAGAGTAATTTTTTTTTATTCCCTCAGTTTTAAGTTTCTTTTTTAAGTAATTGAATTCTGTAAATGTAGTTTCCTACGCTCCCTTAAGGCATCTTAGCGTTTTTCACTAAAATTTGATTGGGTGCTTAATCGGTACTGTACGTCATTCCTGATTAGATTTTAGAGATTTTGTATATCAGTACCGGTTCTCCCTTAACACTGCATAGGAAGGTAAAAAGTGTGTGCGGAATTTTTCCATGCCTGAGGCATGTGGATCAATATGATTTGTGAGCCTGTATGCGTGCAGCTATTCAAAATCAATAATGATCAAAGGTTTAAATTTATAATAGTTATTGGCAATTTCTTTTGGTTTGTCCTTTGTAATATTATTTTGCTATAACCAATTGTCTACCCAGTAAATGTAGCACAACTATTACTTCAAAGCTTATTGTTAGCTAAATTAAGTTATTCCAAGTTACGTTTAAAAACTTCAAGGGTCTTTAATCTTTTAAATATAAATCTTATGCAGTTACGTTTTACGAAAACTCTATCTCTGTTTTATGTGGTGTTACGACTCTTGCCCTTTAACTTAAGAAGGGCTAATTACAATCTACAATTAAATAAAATATTTTCGTAAAATCCATCGATTTTCAAGCAAATGTTAAATATCAAACCAAAGGTGTTCTAGATGGTGTTCATCCTCCTAGCTTATTTTGAATTCTTTAGGTAAACGTTTTTTTTATTCAAAAAAAAAAGAAAGGAAAAAAGAATTAAAACTGCTACAGGTTAATTTTATCCGTTTTGTTTGGTCTTAGATTTCTTTTCTCTTCAGACTACACAATTTGATTTCGTTCCCTTGTTTTGTATACCCACTGTCATAAAAGGTTAGGGCAGTCTAACCGATTTCGGTAATTCTGTACCATTCATTCATCCGTAAATGTGACAAATTTTAAACATTTGTGTTTGTTTTATTTTAATTGTCAAATAAATTAAATTTTAATAAGGGCAGTTATATTCATCGAATGCATATTAAAAAGTCACTTGTGTGTTATTTAATATAGAATTTTCCTTAACTGAAAAAGAACAATTTCTGTTTTCTAGAGTTACCATTAAATATTTAAATTAAAAGAAACGTGTGTGACATTTTCTTCTAATATAAAAATTTATGTTTACAAATTTATTTCAAAACTTATAAAAAATTACAATTTTTCAGTTTCAATTCAATTTTCTATGGTGCATTATTGGTTTCTTTTTAGAGTGCTTAAAGTAATAATTTTTGACTTTTTTTAAATTACGTACAAGATATTGATCTACTCATCAATAATTTCAATAAGATTTTTCATTAACATTTGACTTAAAATGTAAAATTATATATTGGTTTGCTGAGTAGCAATTTTACATTTTAAATTTGGAAAAAATACATGCTTGAGGCTGCCTTGTTGCTTTTTAGTGCAGTTAGTTTTTTTTCTCATGTTTCTATATTATAAAGAGTGGAAGCATAATACTATATAAAATGTCTGTCTTTTTTTGTTTTAAAAAATTATAATATTTAAGTGTCAAGATAAAGTATGTTAAGGAGTTAATTTTTGCAGTTTTTGGATGTGATGAATCGATTTTATGGTAAAAGTGACAAAATTTGTTTTCAGCTTATGTGAAATTAAAAGTAATACATGGATGGCTTCAAAAATTAAAAAATAAGCAGGTTCTTAAAAATCTGTCAAAAAAATTATTTTCTTCCTTACCTGATTTGTATGATTTATAATAATTTTTAAATGAAGTTAACTGTAGGTCATAGTTTACAATTATTGCTTATTTAGTTTTTTTTAATTTTACGTGCCTGCCTATGAAGGCAAATTAAAGACAAAAATTATTTAATTCTGAAAAGCTGTTTTGTTCCTCGTGTGGACTTCAGTGCATCAAAGCCGGGACATTTTTGAAAACTAACTATTAATAGTTTTTTTCTTATCTATTATATTCGAAATAACTTTTAGGCAAAAAAACATGGTTTTATGATGAAATTAAGTGTTTATTTCATATGTAATATTAGAATTAGAAATAACTCAATAAAGGAGCTAATTATAGTTATAACCAAAAATTTACAAACAGTGTTCTTTTTATTCTATATTAAGTCTTTCAATTAGTACATGATTAGACTCAGAACTTTGAAAAATCGGAAATAAATAAATAAAATAATTAAAAAAAACATCAATAGAAAGTTGATTTTGTATTTAAATCTTGTGACGAAACTACGAAATTATTGTAACCTTTCCTTTTAGTTTTTGAAAATATTTTGTAGAAATTGAATTTTCGTAGTAAATAAAAATAAAGAAAAACTCAAAGAACAAGTAGAAAAATTCCACTACTATAAACTTCTAAGGAAATATTAGTTTTCATTATTTATTTAAAAAGCGCAGAAAATAGATTTATGATTTTCTATGTTTCTGACAATCTATGCGACCTAATTTGTTGTTGTTATTGATAAATTAAAATACACTGTTTAAAGTTAGTACTTAGGATGTATGTTCATGTGTCAAAAATGATAAAAGCGGTGTAATTTAATGCAAAATTCAGTAACTTTTTCCTGTGCATCGCATTCAAACATATGTTTGTAGCACTTGCTTATTTTATGTATGCTAGAAATTCGTTTCAATTTTTTGACGTAATACATACTATTAATTAATTTAGATATTTTAATTATTTTAAGGAGTTTATTTTTTCTGGAAAAAGAACACTTCCTTTTTGTTCTTATCTCGATGTAGTTTGATAATAGTTATATGATACGCATTTTAAATGTGACAGTTGAATGTTTTTTTTTTTTTTTGAAATGTTTTTGAGGTTTAAGAGTATTTCACAGGGATATAGTTATGCATATAAAATACTATAGAAGAAGAGAATCTAAAGTTTTTTTTTAAATATCTTATTACATTGAAGTAAAAATAAGCAAGTTTTCAGGCATCACAATAATATTCATTAATTATAAAGCATGAAGTTCATTAATTCCTAGAAGCCGCGATGTATATTTGCATAAGGTTTAAATATCTTTACATGTAACAAAGAAATGTTCGCTTTTAAGTTAATCTAGTGCTCTCTAGTATGCACAAAATTTTTTAAGAGTACAATAACGAAAAATAGAAAACCTAAAAAAAAATTTGTTAAAAATCAGTTTTTTAAAAATTGAAAATAGTTTCGTATTTCAGTACCGAAATGGGTTTTTCTAATAATAAAGAAATGAAATTTATACCGGGGAAGTATTAAAATATTCAGGTTTTTATATCAATGTATAAATTTTTTCAAATATTTGATATCTTATACTGTCGAAAAATATTGAGTTAGCTACATGAAGTATTTTATAAAACTAATCGAACAACGAAGTAGAATATTCCAGATTTCAGTAATAATCAAAAAAAGACAATTATATATTTAATATTCAAAACATTCTCAATCAGTCTTACCTACCTTAAGAATAAATAATATCCATAGTGCATAAAATATTCAAGAATGAAATCATGTCATTAATTCTTAATCTCAACTGTTATCAATGGCACATCTAATTTTTATCATCATAATACTCAATTTTAAATTTGTCATGGAAAGCGGCCCACTTGTGCATGAACACAAAATGTCGAATGTTGAACTTTATTTACCAACAAACAAATAAATCATAATTTTTAATCGTTTACAGTAAGAAACTATGTTTGAAATTGCATAAAGAAAATTGCATGTGAATTTTTAATGTTCGACTAGACAAGATATTTCGAAAGAGTAAAACCATTTTCCGCCACCAAAATATTTATTTTGTTGCTAATTGACTGCAAGCAGTTAGAAAAATAGGTAAATAAAAGTCCGAAATCATTCTGTTTTTAATTTGCATAAATCTTTTTAGTAAGATCTAAGTCTTGATCAGAATACATTTTCTGTTACATTTTATTCGATTAGAATAAGTTCTCGGTTGTTTATTATTTAGTTTTAAATTTTAGAAGCATAGTAGTAATGATCAAATTACATGTAGACAATTAAGCTGCTTAAAAACAATTTTTCTCTTGTATATGGTGCCCATAGTAATTTCTTTTAAATATTGTTCATAATATATGACTCTCATATTCCTTCACCAAAGTATATTTGAAATCTAAATTATAGCTCCTCCTACTATGATTAACTTTAAAAAGATATATGCTTGTTGAATGTTATTTTTATAAATATATTTACTTTGAACTCTTATTTTTCAAATATTAATATAATATTGCTATTTTTTTTAAATATAATTTTCCGAAATATAACTAATTTATTTGCAATTTATTTTTTAAAATTTAAATGTAATTTTTTGTAGTAAATTATGTAAAAAATGCTTATTTGAAAAAATGAATAATTTCTTTTATGAGGTTGTTTCAAAGAATTAAAAAGAGAAAGTGTTCATGTCACTTTTATATTCTAAATCTGAAAATTAACACACATATGTTGTACCCTATAAATATTTCAGTTCTAATATTTTCTGAGAGGTTTATGAAAAGATTTGATTATAATTTCTTTATTGTGTAGCAATTAATTGTTATTTTTTCCTCTCAATGAGTAGACAGTTTGCATATATACTTGTTCAATGCTTGTTTACTAAGCATATTAGTGTGAACTCTTAAAAATTTTAAACTAGCAATTCATAACCCTTTTTTTAACCTTTTTTTCCCCTAATTCCTCGTGATACTATCTAGACACTATCTAGCCATACTCAAAGTAGATTCATATTCATAAATTATTTTTAAAATAAATTAAAATAATGAAAAGTTGACAAAGACAGGTTATCCAAAATCTTTCTTATTGGTTTCCTCTTAATGAGATGAATAAAATTTGTACTCTTCTGAGCTAAGTATTTAAAAGTTTAAAAGCAAAACTTTACAAACGTATTTTTTACATTATTTTATTTAAAAAATTAAATACTTTTACTCATATATATAATATTGAATCTCCACTGTATTTGCAGAACGTCCTCTAAATATAGAAATAATGCTTTTTTTTCCTCTCATTATTTTGATTCTGTAAACAATTTTTAATTTGGAAATGTTAAAGTGGTGAATGCACTTTGTGACAAAACTACTCCATCACTCATTCGAGGAATTTTAACATGTTTTTTAGCCGACAACGTTTGGTAGACTATGATTCTCATTTAATAATAGAACTAAATATTTCAAATATGTAGTTCTTGTTTGTTGAAAAAAACCTTAAAAAAAATTTTTGAAAGAAAAGTATTCAAACTGATGTCAAAGGTTAAAGATTTACTAAACAGACATTTATTTAAATATAACTATTTTTTTTTTTAATTTTAAAATTTTTTTAAATTTAATTATTTTTTCCTCTTTTAAAAATACTTTTTTGTAGTAAATTATGTAAAAAAAGTTATTAATCTTTACAGTTTTTTTATGAGGTACTTTTAAAGAATTCAAAAAAAAGGGTTTATTTCATTTTTATGTTTTATGCTTTTTAAAGACTAAAAAAAATATGTATGTATGTATACAAATATGTATGTATACACTAAAAAATTTTAGTTCTTGTATTTTCTGAAAAGCTTATGGGATAAAATTTAAAGCTTATGGAATTAACTATATTTATTACACTGCATAATTATATTTTTTTGTTACTTCTAATTAATTGACCCCACAGTTTTCATTAAGAAAATTAAAAGTAAGATAAATAGAGTTAATTAAAAAATATTTACCTAAGAAAAATTGGAAAAAATAGAATGCAATGGGTTGTGAATGCAATGTTGTATGTGAAAAATTTCCTTTAAATTTTATGTAATAGAATTTTTGTTGTGTCTACGAATGCAGAAGGACAATTTATGCAAAATAAAAGATATATTGATCACCCTCAAATATTCCAGTGTTTAAATCAAATGCCCTAAAGTGTCAGCCATTGAGTTAGGGTCACAAAGCTGCAGTTCTGAAAATAACTGCTAAATTTAGCACAGTACGGACTCCTTACTTATGCAATGACTAGCTGTAAAAAAAAGAAGAAAAAAAACAGCTGAACAGTTCCTCTAGCTCTGCCAAAAGAGTCTACTTCACTCGCTCTAGCTGTAAAAAAAAAAAAAAAAACAGTTGAGCAGTTTCTCTAGCTATGCCGAAAGAGTCTACTTCAGTCGCTCTAGTTGTAAAAAAAAGAAGGAAAAAAAACAGCTGAACAGTTCCTCTAGCTGTGTCAAAAGAGTCTACTTCAGTCGCTCTAGCTGTAAAAAAAAAAAACAGTTGAGCAGTTTCTCTAGCTATGCCAAAAGAGTCTACTTCAGTCACTCTAGCTGTAAAAAAAAAAAAAAAAAAAAAAAAACAGCTGAACAGTTCCTTTAGTTATGCCAAAAGAGTCTACTTCACTCGCTCTAGCTGTAAAAAAAAGGAAGAAAAAAAAACAGCTGAACAGTTCCTCTAGCTATGCCAAAAGAGACTACTTCAGTCGCTCTAGCTGTAAAAAAAAAGAAGAAAAAACAGCTGAACGGTTCCTCTAGCTATGCCAAAAGAGTCTACTTCACTCGCGCTAGCTGTAAAAAAAAATAAAAGAAAGAAAAAAACAGTTGAGCGGTTCCTCTAGCTATGCCAAAAAGGCCACCTGATCACACAAGTCCTAAAAAGCCCACTTAGGCAGAACCAACCCATACAGCCACCTCAAGGTCAGTGCGACACTGCTCCAGCCAAAGCCTCCATAATTTTTCTTGGTTTGTCCTGTGAACTTTGCCTTTGATGACCTGTAGAGTGCCCTGACTAAGGAGAACTACCATCCCTTCTGAGTCACTCAGGTTAAGAAGAAAATCTCATCTAACCTTAAGTAAAAGTTCAGCTTAATCATGATGGATCAGCTGAAGTGCAAGAAGTTCTATTTTTAAATGATATCTAACCAAATGGTGAGATTGATAATATGACAATTGATAAAGCAATGTTGGAATTCAAATTTTAGTTATACTTCAAGAACGAAATTGTTCGAATAGAGAAAAAATAACAAATAAATAGTGACAAATAAATAGTGAGCTAACTCATTTCAGCAATGTCCTGCTCCTTTTACGCATGCAATGTCCAAAAAAGTGAACGATGACGTGTCGAGTTTTGCAATAACTTTTGAACTTTTACCATGGAATGTCCAGTTGAAGCAACCATTATGAATAACAGGAAATAGATAAGAAGAAAAAAATATTTTATTTGTAAGAAAAATTTAAATTGGAGTAACTTGAATGGGGTAATGTAGTGTTCAAGTATTACAGTCGAAAGCGAACCAAGAATGAAATATTTCAGAAATGGAATTTTAGACCTCTAAATTATTAGTAGTTCCAGTTTCAATTTGAATGAAACCAGATGAAGCGATTGACGATAGAAATATCGTGTTGACTGTATAGTAAAGAGATGAGAAAAGCAGTCAGTTCTGCATGCGAAACTAATTAACCTTAGCTTTGAAGGAAAAAGAAAAACACCGAAGTAAAATTATTTTTATCGTTTGGAAAGAAAGAGCTACCTGCACGTGAAAAATTTAGAACAATATTTCACACGTCATTAATGTCAGTAAACAACAAGCAAACTCATGTCAGCAAGGAACTTTTCAAAACCCTATTGATTTGTGCCACTCCTTTGAATTTTCACTCTGTAATGTCCAGTTTTGACAGTCTAAAGGACATGACAAAGGTATTTCTTCCCTTAATGCTGGGCTATCTTATTCTAGACCAATTATGCTAAAAAATAAATGATAAGTTGTGACTGCTAAAATATTAACAAATACTATGAGCTCCATTGAAACAAAATGAAGTGATTAATTATCTCTTTATTGAAAATAATGCTTTGAAAGGACAGTGTAAGTGATGGTATCCATTGGAACTCAAATTTTAGTTCTGCATGCAGAATATACTTTAATATCAGTATCAAAACAAAAAGCAAACATACTAACGAAAGTATTTCTGCCATTTGGATTTGTTGTCTGCCAATACTTTTATATCTGAGATGTCCAAGAAAGTAATCAAAAACGTCTGAACTTTTGCCTCAACTTTAATTTTTTTCACTATAGAATGTTCAGTTTTAAAGAAACAGCGAAATTAATCTGTCGAAAGATTATATAATTTTAAATGAAGAATGTTTACAGAGAGAATAAGAAAATGGAAATGAGATTATGATTAGTAAAACTTTTCTTGTGTCTCTCCATTCAGATGCAATCATTGACAGTAAGGGTCCCAATGCTGACTTTCTGAACCCTGTATTAAACATGCGACCAGTGATATTTGTACTCATGCACATTAGTTCTGCATAACATTTATTTAAATGAAACTACCAAAGCAAAATCAAATGTGTGTTCTTTCATTTGTATCGCAAAACAAATAATTTGCTGTAAAGGATTATTTTACAATAGACTATAATGTCTTCCGGCAAGATTTGTTCAATTATCTGGTAAAAGCAGCTCTGACCCAATTTCCACACACACTCACACATAAGTGTCTTCTCCTTTTAACTATATTCTTCATTAAAGCTTTCAATGAACAGTACAAACCTATTTGTGACTGGGAACGAAATTGAGGGTGATTGAAAAAAATTTGACTGTTGACAAACTTACAGAACTTGCATAATTTTATTTCTGTAATTACTTCTGTTTCTGTTTTAAATGCCCCCCCCCTTATTCCTCGTACAATGTTTGCTTTGTATTAATTTTATTATAAATATTTCATACATACTTTTGTCGTATTCTAATCTTGATATTTATTATTTACTAATTTTAGTATTACTTAGTTTCTACAAGACTAATTTTTTTTTTTAAATTTCTTTTTGTTGAGAGCTTAAATATTAAATGTTTAAAATATTTATTAAGCAATTTGCATACTAGTTTTGACTATTTTTAATGAAAGAAAATCCATTCCAACCCATCGTAAAAAAAAAAAAGATGGGGCATAGTTTTTTATTCAAGATTGTTTTAATTTTTTTTATTTCCTTAGATACGTTTTTTCTTCTTCAAAAATCTCTACGGTCTGAATGGATTTTCGTACATATTTTAAATGAAATGTTATTATATTTGTTTAAATAACTTATTTGTAGTTAGTTATGCAATTAGGAAAGTCCATTCCACTCCATCGTAATAAAAAAAAACGATGGGGCGTAACTTTTTATTCAAAATATTATACTTTTTTTTTAATTTCCTTAAATGTGAATTTTTTTTTTAATGTTTACGGTCTGAATGGATTTTCTTACATATTTTAAATGTAATGATGTTATACTTATTTAAATCACATTCCATTCAAATCAAGGCAAAAAAATTTTAAGCAAAATAGGTTTAAATTATTTTTTTATTTGTATTTAATTTTATTATTTCTTTATAGTACCATATTTTTTTTTGGGGGGGGAGGCATTTTGTTTGTTCGTGTTTTATGTGATTTGAAGAATATTCTTAATTAAAAAGGCTTTTATTGAAAAATTCTTTATTTTGTTTTCAAAATTCATTGAGCTATGAGTTTAACAGTTTAAAATGTATTTATATTATCCTGTCTATATTCAATTATATAATAATCTGTAGTTTAAAAATAGTTTGCTGAAAAAAAAATTTAAAAAAGAAAAAAAAAATATTATTTAAAAAATGGAAAAAAAAAATTTAAAAAAAATTTTTATTATTTAAAAAATGGAAAAAAAATAAGAAGAAAAGAAAGTAAAAAAAAAAATAATAATATAAAAAAAGAAAAGAAAAAAAATAATAAAAAAAAGAAAAGAAAAAATAATAAAAAAAAAAAGAAAAGAAAAAATAATTAAAAAAAAAAAGAAATAAAGAAGAAAAAAAAAAGAAAAAGCAAACTATTTGTAAGAGTATTTTATATGATATATTTGAATTTATCCTTTGTTCCATGCACAGTATTTCAACTGAAAAACACTATGTATCTAGCTTTTTTTAAATGTATAATACTCTATTGAAAACTTACATTCCTTATTTTATTCTTTATATTTAAACGATTACACTATTAATTTTTTATGTATTATTTGAAATTATTTTTTAATGATTTTTTAATACCAAACAAATATTTTGCAGACCTCTCAAATAACTTTTTAAGTATAGTATAATTCATCATTTTTTCAAGCATTTTACATGCTTTAAACAATTTTTTTTGTATAGATAAAATATATGTGAAAAGTAGAATTTATATATTTATATATATTTTAAAAGTACATCTTCGCATCAGTTGTATACTTTTTTTTCAACATAGATAATTAAGTGGTGGCATTTTGTGGAGTTTGAAATAATAATTCAAATTGGGAAAATTTCGGTTGAAAGTAAATTTTATATGATAAATACAATTGTTTAAATAAAATTAATGCGATTCTGATTCCATGAATCAAATTTTACTTCAAAGAATATCATCATTTAAGATTGCCAATCATTTTTAAATGTTTCTATAAATTCGAATCAAATGACTCAATCAATGAAAGGAAAAACATTCTTTCAAATGAGTGATTGATAAGTAAAATATGTCTATTAAGATCACAGTATTTAGCTTCAATCAATCAAATGTATGCATTGTTATGATATTAAGAGAACGTTTCTCAAAAGTGGAATTCATACCTCCTGTTTTTAAAAGCATTCGTTATGAAATCAATATCAATCAATCAATATTTAAAAATTGGAGTGAAGTTTTTGTTTTGGTAAAAAAAAAGTCATTTCATTCATTGGAAGTCAATCAAAAAGAATTTTGGGTTGACTTGTATCTCACAAATTTATTTCTTAAGATTAAATTTTTTAAACCCATTTTGTTTCTTCGGTTTGACAAAATATCGGAACTATTTTTGATGGCAACACTGAAATAATTTAAGCCTAAATGAGTGTATGCTAGACAACGGAAATCTTGAACGCGATTTTGATTAAACTAATATGACTTACATAATGTTAGATTTTTCAGAGTAAATGAATGATTGAAATATTATTATAATGCATCATTTTGCTTGTTTCTTACTTCCGTTTAATAGATCCAAAAGTTTGCATAAAAATAAAGAAAAAGAAACAATAGAATAAAAATTAAGAAAAAATAAGAATAATAAGCTAAACAATATATAACAAATTTTAAAAAAAAAATCCTTGACAATAGGAAAAAAAATCATTTAATATGCAAACTGTATGGTCATTACTTTTTTTCTGAATAAATGCCTTACAATTTTGTGCAATAGAATTCTCATATATACTCCAATTATTTTCATAAATTTCTTTTCTAAAAATATATTATACTTGTAATTTGTCAAGTTCTGATTAATAAAAAAAATTTTTTACTACTATATTTTTTAAAGTGAGTCATACTGTAATTTTATACTTAAATATGGTTTTAACTACTAAAAGAATCAAGGTAAGGAATAAAATCTGGAGGAATTATATTGTCCTTAAGCAGGTGCTGAAATTTTACTTCTGATGCAGAACTTTACATTAACTTTGAAAAGAAGAAAAAAATCAATGATACCAATCTAATTATTTTTAGGGTACAACTTTTACTTTTAGTGTAGAGCACTTTATTAAAAAGTTATATTCCTTATTTTATTCTTAATATTAAAACGTTGGCAATATTAATTAGTCACTTTTTTATAGTAACTTCTTCTATTTACTCGAATTTAAACAAAAAGACTTTTATGTGGATTTATATATAAGAAGTCTCATTCTTAAGAATAAATTCTTTTAATCTCATTTGCTTCCGTTTGGCTAATTATTGGAATTTCCTTTGGGGGGGGAGCAATATTCAGAATTATGTCAAAATAAATGTTCTCTAGGTATTGGTAACCTTCAACACGATTCGATTGTATTTATCTGATAAACATGAATGTTAGGTTTCTCATTGTAAATAAATGGTTTATTAGTTACTTTTGCCAATTCATCATTCCTATAGTAACTTTCAAAACTGAAATACCCATTTACTAAGTATTTTCTTATTAAAATATTTGTGCAAAATTCTCATATTGAGCACAACCCTAAAATTTATAGTAAAAGTACTTAAATTAGTAAACAATTATAATCATAATACTTTCTGATCGCAAAGTGTAACAGAAAATAAACAAAATTGGAAGAATTAATATGATCATCAGAGTTACACTGCTTTTGTGTTTAGTCTTGAATCAATGGTTAGCTTTTTATTAACAGTTTTTTTTTTGTATTTGTAGCAAACTTTAATCAAATTGAATTTCCAATCTTTAAATTTTAAGACTATATTTATAAACTGTTCGATCATTTTGCGGTTTTAGTTTCAAAAATTCTTCTTTTTTTTTTTCCTAAATTTTTTTTCCTTCTATCTTAAAGCATTCTTTTACGAGTAAGTGGCAGAAAGTGTTTTGTTCTTTCCAGCTAATAATTCAGCGTAATTTAAAAATTAAATAGGCAACTAAAATGCAATAAACTGTAATGGATAATGAATTTGTATAAAATTGAATTCAGTCGTGATAGCCAATGTCACTATTAAAACCTTACAGTGTTAATACTTATATTCAGTTATTATGTATCATCGTTATTAAATTGAAATCAATACTTTAATTTTTATTATTACTTTTTTTACCTGTATTACTTTCGGTAAACAGCCAATAGACTTGTTAATTCCATGACCTTTAGGTGCCTATCCTAATTTTAATTTTGAATTCAACTAAGAAGATAAGGATATTTGTGTCAAATTACAAAATTTACTAGAGAGCCTAAATTCATGTCTTTTTTTAGAAAAATCTGACAGTTATTAAGAAAATAATGAAACTTTGAAATATTTTAAGTTAGTCTTGTATTTCGGGTAGGTCAGTATAAGTTATTTAATAATAAACTATACTTAAACCGGTATTAAATAATTAGAATAAATTATTTGATACCGGTTTATACAGAATACTATCAGATCGTTACTGGAATCTAATAGACGGATTAAGATATTTTTTAATGAGTACCAAATTATCTATTGATTGATGCTCAGTAATATTTTTGGTAGATGAATACATTTGGTAGATGAATACATACATAAACTGTTTTTATTTGGTAAATTTAAAAGTTGTTAATCGTTTCAATTTGTGATGAAAAGGAAACATCACGTTTTAAAATATCTACGAGAAAAGCTTAAAGAAATGGGTGAAAAGTTTGTATAATAGAGCAGGTCTTTTGTTTTATCTTTAATTAAAAGTCTTATCACCAATTTTGAAGCATATCTTTTTTTTCTCATGATTTTAGAGGTATAGCAAATATTAAATATTAATTTAAAGAAAAAATCACACACACACAATGCATAACAAAAAGTACTTCAAAAAGGCAATTTACAGGTAAAAATGTTTAAAAAGTTTATTTTTTTTATTTTCTATAATTCTTGAGTTAGTAAACTGGAACTTTTTTGAACAAAGTATTTTTCAAAATAAATAATTGAAGACTAATCGTGTACTGAAGACTAATCATGTACTTATGCAAGAACTCTTTCATTTTTTATTCGTAATTGTACTTACATGCTAAAATTAACATCAAAAGTAATCCTAATTATTATTGGCTTAGGATTTTCGATTTTAATATTTTTCTTGGAAAATTTAGTATTCCGATGAAAATACATTTTTCAACACTTTAAACACAGTTACATAACCCTAGAAAAGAAATTGTGCTTTTATCTAAATTTAAACTAAAAAATACTATTTTTAAAACATATTTATAAAAAAACAGTTTTGGGATTCTTCAACTTATGGAATTAATTAATTTTTAAACTAAACTATAAGAATGAAATATTAATGCTTTCAATTTCTGTACATTGTGCATTTAGAAATTGAGGTTTGATGCCTTGTATGAAAATCGGAATATCAATTAGAAAGCGGGTTTGGTACTCTAAATGAAAATCCAATTATGAAATCAGAAACAGCGGTTAGGTACGGTTTATGAAAAACTTAATATCAAATTTAAAACAGCCTATTCATAATTGGGTGATATATTTTAACTTTTCATTTAAATATCCTTTTAAATAAGTCCCGCAGTGGACTAATCGTTAGGACACGGTTCACAGCAGATCACGGAAGTCAAGCATCATTGGCTACGGTCAGTGTGCGGGTGGGTGATCACTTTGATCAGTCTGCGTATGAACCGAGGGTGTGCGGTATGGGTCCTCGTTAAACCGTTCTACCGTAAAGTGCTCGATTTCGCGTGTAGGTCGTCGGGCTACCGAATCGGGGGTGCCATCCTCTCTACAGAGGATCAAATTGTGATGGCATGTCTTCGGGTCATCTTCAGGGATGTTTCTCACACCGTCGACAATATCCCATTGTGCAGCTCTAGTGCTACGTAAATTAACTACGTAACAACCTTTTAAGTAATTAGTTCTTCATATTTCCAAAAAGAAAAATGTTTGTTTAAAAGTGCTTCCACTTTTTATTATTCGATATTCTAAAAATGATTAAAACTGAATTATTAACTAATTCAAAAGCAATTTTAACCATTTCTAAATTAGCGATATTGCCAAAAGCAAAGCAATATTATGAAATAATTGATTTCTTCATGGCAATGTGTTTCAGTACCCATGATTAAATCTTAAACCAATATTCATAGCGGTGGTTGATGTCTTGCTAAACCTCCTCTTTTGTATTTGAAAACAATGGTCACATTGCTAAAAGGAATAAAAAATATCCGAAATTAAATTGAATTTTTTTTAAATTTTTGTACTGTCCCTAATATGTTATAATGAATCATTATAAAAACTTCTACAAGGAGCTTTTATTTTTTAAATTGCTTTAAATGTCGTAGGAATTTTTCAATCGATGATCAGTTACGATCGGAAAAGAAACCAATAATCACGTGAGATTTGTCAAGCACTATTTTATAAGGTTAATGACCATTTCGTAAGTATTAAAAGTAAAATTATAAAAATCTATTGTAAATAGGTTTAAACTATTGTGAATGTAAACAGTGACTGTTGGGTATAACAACATAGACGACTCTTTTTCATTATTTCTGATTATTTTAAACACTTAATTAAAATAATTATATTCTGTCATTTCTATGGAGAGGCAAACTAAATGTATGTAAACATACTTTATTCAATTTTCAACCAAATACTTCGCTATGCAATAAATCGGAAGACTTAATTTGTACAAGATTATGCACCTTACTAAGTTGCACAAGCCATGCCCTGCTCAGGTTTTAATTTTTTTCCCTCACAATTTTCCCATTTATTTTTAGTCTTGGCAATTTAGAATACAAGTGAAAAAAATTATTTTCATAGCTACGCATTGTTTATTGGAAAGTGTTTAAAATTGTGATACTATTTGTATAGCTGTAAATATCTTTCAAAAACGCGTATTATGCTTTATAAAGAGTAATATAACAAAATACGAAGTCCCTGAAATTGCCAATAAGTTTTTCGGAATTCGTAATCGTTAAATTCGTACTAAGATTGAACGTACTGAACTCGTACTAAGAAAATACAAAATTCTCTAAATTTTTTCAACGAGGTTTATTTTTCCTCTTATCTGTAAATTTTGGAATAAATAATCACTGATTCGTAAATATCAGTTCTACGAAAATACACTAGAGTTTTTTTTTCTGAATAGAAATTTAGCGTCAGAATGAAGGATAAATGGTACAAAATTCTTTAAATTGACTATTCGGTTAAATTTGTTTACTCGGAATAAATTCAAAAAAATAAGAGCCTTTCTTTTCTATATTGAATAGGGTATTGAATGGTGCATCCTTAGATTTTCGGACTGGCCGCTAGAAATGGAGAGTTTTATAATATTTTTAAATAAAATTCAAGATCGTGTCAAGACTGTTCAATCCACTATAAAATCAAATTCGAGATTTTAAATTACTAATCTGATTATTAATCGGATTAGTTTGTAAATGTCAAAATTGACCATGAGTAATTCTCACGACTTGAATAAAAACTTTATGTGTCTTCCTATTGAACAACGCAAGACAGTTATGTTGAAAAACCGATATTTGCATGGCTTTTTTTTTCTGAATAGGAGATTCTAAATTGAAGATTGATAAATTGATTCAGAATTACTTAACAAAGAAATTTTAAGAGTTTAAAATTTTTGTGTGGCATCATAGTTTCTTTTGCAAGACATTTATTTAACGCATTATTAAATTTCTCCAATCCAAACAGACATACACTGCTCTTGAGCTGATTTCTGAGATAGCTTCTAATATAGAAAATAAAAAATTTAAAAAAAACAATTTAGAAACATGTTTTTTGTTTTTACATAAAAATATACTTATGAAGCAGCATTTAGGCATCCAAAGTAAATTAGTAATGTCTTTACTAAAACGCAACGGATATCAATTTAGTATTGAACGATTATTTCTTTCAAGAAAAATATCTTTTCAAAGTAAATAAAAACAATTTTTCTTTAAAATTAAATACTAAAAACTACTTCTGTAACTAACAAAGCTTCTAATACAAGTATTAATTGTAGATTATTTCAATGAATAAAAATTGTGATAACTTTCAGTTTTTGAACTTTCACTAATATAATTTCAAAATTCCAAATTAAAGTGAAAATGTTTGAAAATTGGCATAATTTTATTTACACGTAGTTTACACGTAGTTTAGATCATCACACGAGGAGAGATTTTTAAATAAATGTCGATTAAGACACTTCAAAACTAGAAGAGAGTTTACCTTTATACAGAATAAAAAAGAATTTCAGAAACAAGTTTTGAAATCCCAAACTTTAGTTAATTGAAGCGTTGCTACGGTAGCATAAAATGAATCCAAATGAAGGCTGTTCAACATTTGCTTCATTTGAATGCAAAAATCAAAGAATTTTTCTTCTTATCTTCAGTTTGTAATAAAAAAGAAAAGCATTTTTTATCTTATTCCTATGAGATATTTAATTGAAGATATTATGTAATAGATATTTTTTTTCGAATCAATTTTTCTTAAGGAATCAAGCTGTATCAAACCAAATAACATCTCCGTTTATTTAATCCTTTATAAGAATATTATATATTTCTTAACTGTTCATCATTCTAAACTACACAAATAAATTTTTAACTGAAGAATTTTATAAAATGTACAAATTTATTTCAAAGTTTACTTTTAAACATGTTTTTTTTATTTTTTTTATGGAGAAATCAAAAATATGAAGGGACTTTCATTGATTTCTGATATGACTTAAAGTTTTAATATATATTTTTTTGTTGATATAACGTCAAAATTGGCTCATATGTTCGGAATATTTAGGTTTTGCATAACAAAAATGGGCATTGTACTTTATGTCATTTTGCATGTTTTAAAATGCAAAGTTGAAACAAAAATTTTAAAAAAAGCGTATTGTGTTTTTAATTTACAAACACTTTGACTTATTTAAAAAAAAAACTTAATTTCAAGAATTTATTGATTAAGTTGTATATAAATTTTTAAAAAAAAATTTTAAATGCTAATATCTGTTTTCCTTTAAAAAAAAAGTGTAAGCCAATCTACAAATATTTAATTATTTGTTTTTAACAATCAATAGTTCTATGTAAATTGTCCAGTTTTTTACAGTTTATAGACCTCAACAATTTTAAAATAATCTTAAACCTGCATATGAAATATTAATTTTTGAATTTTTATACAGTGACTGAATTTTTTATATTCAATCAAATAGTACATAAAAAAATTCTTTTCAAAAAATTATGAAACCAGAGGGGCCAACTTTTTTAGAATCTTAGTAATAATTAGTATAAATGCGTTTTTTTTTCCTTCTTAAACTACCAAAGGATATCAAAACTGGAAATATTTTTCTCCTATTTTAAGAATTTTGGTCCTAGAATGGTAAAGAATTTAATTTAAATCCCGGGTGACTGCGACTTCTTTAGCTACTCGCCATAATTGATCCGGCTTCTGAATTGTTTGATCGCCAATTGGTGCAGGAGTCCTCTAAAATGCTGTGGTTCTTGCGTATTTTCGCACCAAAATTTTTGTTTTCATGCAGTTCGAACATTAGCAATTATCTGTGGAAATCGCCTCTTGAAAATGTGGAACTGAAATAGTGAGGCACCTACACCGAATTGTTTTACCTACACCATAGAGATGTTAAATTTTGAGATATTTTGCTGTATGTGTGGATTTACCGTATTTTAAGAGTGCAGACAAATGCTTAGCTGGACCGCTTGCTAATCTTCAAGAGAAAGGTCGTATACTCTACCATGGCATTGTCCTCTTCGCCTGCCATTTCTCACCAAAAAACCACCAATATATAAACACATTTCTTTAAATAAAAATTATGCTTTTGGCACCCTCTACCCATGGTGGCAAAGTTCTGCAATGAGGTGAGGGTCAGTATAATAATTATAGTATAATAGTAAATTAATATAATTATAGTGTATAATAATTATAGTGTCCAGTAGAATAGTCAATTAATGTAAATTTTTATTATTTTAAAGAGTTAACTATAATATGGACTTTAAAATTGCATTAATTTTTCATTCCTTAAGCACTAACTGCATATTTTATTGAATTATCGTACTTCTGATGGAATGTTGGCACCTCTGGTATTCTTTTAAGAATTGAATCTTGAGCTATTTGGAGTTTTTAAAATTTCTACATTTGTTGTTTATTTATTTTTATAGTTAATATATTTCTTGAATATAGATTTGTATTAATTGAATATATATTGAACTTTGCTTCTCACATTGTCAAAATGGATGAAAAAGATCCATTAGAGAATTTAAAAGAATGGCAGTTGTGGTCAAACCTTGCCCAACCGATGATGATAATTTAACTATAGCTACTATGAATTAAACCAACACTCCTTACCAAACAATTAACATTTTAAACAACATTTAAATTGTAGAACATGAAAGGGAAAATACTTTTATTTCCTTTGAAAATAAAAATTTGACCGCTTTGTAATATCAAGTTGACATACTAACCCAAACGCTTCTATAAATAGCTACACCAATATCAAATAAGAAAATAGTCTTATTTACATCACATTTTGGTTCTTTATTTGAACTCAATTTGTCTGCAGTTTATATACTTAAATGTTGTTACAACGTATGTAGATGGACTTAAAATTTATAGAGGATACTTCTACATCCCCGCTGCTGTTCCAAAAGTTTTTTGAACTGAGAGTTTTTTTTATCAAAAATTTTAATAACAATACGTTGATGCTTGGCCTGAAAAGGTTAAAACATTCAAATTGGCACAGTCCCGCAGTGGACTGATCGTTAAGACACGGTTCTCAGCAGATCACCGAAGTCAAGCATCACTGGTTGCGATCATTGTGCGGGTGGATGACCACTTGGATCAGTCGGCGTAGGGACCGAGGGTGTGCGGTATGGGTCCTCGTTAAACTGTGCTACTGTAAAGTGCTCGACTTCGCTTGCAGGTCGTTGAGCTACCGAAGCGGAGGTGCCATCCCCTCTGCAGAGGATCAAAATTGTGATGGCATGTCTTCGGATCAATCTCAGGGATGTTTCCCAGACCGTCGCCAATAGCCCATTGTGTAGCTCTAGTGCGACGTAAATTAACTACAACAACAACAATTGGCACACTTTTGTGTGTTTTTGCTTTCTTTCCTTTTCAGTTTCTCGCGGGCCATATTGAATGGAATCAACTTTGCGATTATTTTGGTGTAGATAGTGATGAGGGATCATATTTTAAAGTAAGATACAGACTAATGCAGATAGAACCGCATAAGAGATGCTCACATTTGTGATGGGAGGAAGAGTATTGTTACTTTGAAGTACAGTCTCGTATCTGCATGAGAGAGTGGAATGCTTGAAAGGCAAAGTTTGCTCACATGACAACACAGATTAATTTGGCCCCCAGGGGAAACCCTGGTATGGATGGTGTTTTCAGTAGAAAAGTAAACAATAATAATCTCGAGCTGTATGCCTGCTCTAGTTCCGGTTAGAAAGTTTACAGCTGCTTACTACATGTTATTCTGTGAGACGATATTTTCAGACGGATAATTTTGTTTTCAATAAAAGAAATAAATTAGATAATTTCTGAGCTCAAATCTGCCGTATTTCATAAGATATTGATGTTATTACGTAATTCTGGTGAGTTTGAAGTGAAAATTTGTTTTAGTTATTTAGAGATATATTGTTAAAAATGGTACCATGGTTGCTGTTAATAGCTCCCTTTTTGTGGCAGTCTTGATTTGGCATCTTTCCATTTGTTTATTACTGTTTCCTCGTGTTGCAAGCTGTGCACCATCTTACGTTAGTGTTAGTATATTGTTCGAGGATTAAGTTTAGTAATAAGTATTCAAATACCACGTTTGAAAGAATCTCAACACAATGATCACGTAGTGAGCCAAATGGCTGTAAAATACACCGGAAACAGTAACCAGAAAGTATAAGCGGCATACAGCGCTCCCTAGTGTCAAAAACACCATTCATAGAGCATGGGTAACGTCTGAAAAGAAATGTATACATTCAAAATTTACTTGTACATTTCGAATGAAAAAATGGGAGACTGAATACCCCACTATCAGCCCGTCTTGGACCAGAAAGCAACAAAAAATTTCATTCGAACATCAGAAACAATTTTTGGAATCAGCATAAAATAATAACTAAGATAAAGATTTGCCACGACCCGCCCTATTAAAGGGCACGCGAGGAGTAATATCAGCCTGCAAAAGGTTATACAAAAAAAGAACATTAAAAATGAATTATGTTCAACGTCTATACAGCTGTGCACATATCAAGCTATGGCAATTCTCAGAGTATATAAACATTTTATAAATACAATAATAATGGGAATAAAATCACAAAACAATTAAAGTCGATATCATTGCATAAATCACAACCTTAACCCTTAAGTTTAAAATGAACCCTTAAATTTAAAATGAATAAAATCTCTCAAGATATAAAAATCCAAGACCATATAAAAATCCAATTATTCAATTTTAAACCAGTTTCCGATTAAAAGGGATTGCTAAGACCAATTGGTCCTCATAATATTATTAAAATTATTAAAACTACTAAAAAGTCTGAAGACCTTTATAAATTTAAGACCTAAAAGATTATAAAATAATATGCATTGAAACCAATAGTAAAAAAATTCAAAGATGTAAACTTGCTACGATAATTAAGATAAGAATGATCAGGATCAAGAACCTTATCATATGATCAAGAACATGAATATCTCTGATAAAAACCATAAAAAGAAAGTGTTAAAAAGTAAATCACAAAAACGAAGCTAAAAGTATGGTAATTGTAAAAGCAGTAGCTAAAACAAAATATTGTAAAAACAATAAAGGTTAAAAATATACAAGGTAAAAAGGTTGAAGGCTAAAACCAATTAAGATCAATAAGAGAGACTCCCAAAAAGGAAATCGCAGGTTCCGAGTTTATGATATGTTGTCGGCCAGGACATCCTCTAATGTTTTTTTTTGCTATGATTTTTTTAATAATGATTCTACAGGTCAACTTAGCAAAGCACTGGTGTTGAGACTGGGTGGATTCCGCGGAGTGTCTGGAAGTGGGTGCAGTCCATAATTAAATGTTCGAATGTTTGATATTCCCCACAATAATGACAGTCTGGACTCTTATTTAATATATTTAGCTGGTGTTCTCCAAACACTCCGTGGCCAGTTAAAAATTGATTCAGGTAAAAGTTGGCCTGCAGTCTCTTTGTAGCTGGGTCCTTAAAAAATTTTAATGTTTGTCGACCTTTCTCGGAACTCTGCCATTCCTGTTTCCATCTCCTCATATTATGGGCATGTATGTTTCTTTCTCTCTGTGTGTATTATATGTCCTTTCTCTTTTGTGTGTGAATGTGACCTGCCCTATAAACGGGTTGTGGTTGTGTGAATGGCGTGGCAGAAGTCGAATTCCTGGCCATAGATGGCGCCACTGAAGAACAGGAACAATCGCACCCCCACTGCCTAAACAGGCATAAGACAACAAAAAAAATCAGAGAGGATCTTTCAATGGATTTATTATAACTAAGGAAATCGGATGCAAATCCAAAATTTGACTTGAAAGTATACAGAAAAAGTAAATTGCTGAAAAAATTGAAATGTCAAAACAAGAAAAATGGTAACCAGCAAATTATTTTTTTTTAAGAGAAAGAAAGAAAGAAACCAGCAAAATGGTAACTAGCGCAAAAACAAACACATAGAGTTGAAAAGTCAGTGATAATATTAAGGATTCACGGATGTAAAGTTGACTTCTACGCAGAAATGAACATTGTACTCATGATTAAGTATAAAGTTTACAATTAAAATTTGGAAGATTTTCAATTCAATACAAATATCCAATTAAATTTAAATTCGTTCAAATGCAGGAATGAATTTTTACTTATTATAATAAATATAATGAAAGGAAATAAAATGTTTTTCTGAAAAAAAAGTTGCTTAAAAACTTGTACTTTGAATCCATGCAACGAGTACTGTAAGATTAGTACTGAACATCACTGTAAAGTAAATTAACCTGGTAAAGGTTTCGTAAGCATTGCAGTAGATCTGTCATTCGCCACCCTAATTAGTTAATAATTTTGAAATATTTTGTGTACCTAAATATTGTTAAAACGTTAGTGATCAAATTTATTGGTGATATGCTCTACGATTTTTTTTTTCTTCCCTTTTTCTTATATATTTTAGTTTCACAATTATTTCGGTGAAAATACCGATAAGGGAAAATTCGCAAATTATAGTTTAATATTTGGAAAAACTACCGGTTAGTTAATGACCAGGGTGGGTTAAATTCACCCTAAAAATTTCTTAGCTCACCCTGGAAATGTATGCTTTAATTATTAATATGCGATAAAAGTTAAAACTGAAAATTTCAAAATAAAGCATTTATAGCGTCATCTACGACAACTAGTAAAATATTTTTATTACTCTAAAATGGTATTTATTTTAATATTATGGTCAAGAAAAAATTTTTTAACTATGTTTTTAAAATGGTTTTAGTGTGCTAATAGTGCAAAGTTTGAAAGCTAATATCAAGAAAAAGTCGAACTTATTTTTACAGTGAGAAAGATGCGAAGTTTTCATAATATCTTTGCTTGCGATCTCCGAGATCTGTGGTCCCTCTGTGGACTGATCGTTAAGGCACGATACCCAGCAGATCACCGAAGTCAAGCATCACTGTCTGCGGTCAGTGTGCGGGTGGGTGACCACTTGGATCAGTCTGCGTAGGGACCGAGGGTGTGCGTTATGGATCCTCGTTAAACTGTTCTACCGTAAAGTGCTCGACTTCGCGTGCAGGTCGTCGGGCTACCGAAGCGGGGGTGCCATCCCCTCCGCAGAGGATCAAAATTGTGATGGTATGTCTTCGGATCATCCTCAGGGGTGTTTTCCAGACCGTCGCCAATAGCTCATAGTGCAGCTCTAGTGCGACGTAAATTAACTACAACAACAACTAATTACATTTTTTTTCTTCAAAAGTTTAAAAGGAAATCGAAAAAATTAGCTTCCATACATCGATTTGCTTACAATTATTACTTTAAGCGACTGTGTGGAGACAATCTATGATTGTTTAACTTTTGGCAGGAAAAATAATTCGAGGTTTCCATTGGATGAGAGTACTTAGCGTCCAGATATAGAATGCGGAATGAAATTTATTGCTATTAAATTATGACCAAATAATTTTTCTGAGAAATAAATAAAATAAAAGTTACTAAAACATTCTTAATCGTTTTTTCAAAAGAAAAAACTGCTCTTAAAATATCGGAACGAGCTTGAACGATAAATGAGTGCAGCCCATGGACTGTAAGTTTTTTTCCCTTTCATAAATTTTCGACAAAATTTCAAAATGGGTCTTATATATTGCCTCATGGCTTTTTAATTATAAAAAGGCATTTTGTTCAAAACTTGCCAAACCTAACTAAACTCAAATTTATCATCTTTTATAAATTCTCACCTGCAATAATAGTAAACGAATCATTCTTACCTTACATTTACTTCCAATGATATTCTTTCTTGTCTGTACATAAAACGGGTTTACAGATACACAAGTATTATAAGCATGAGCGGTATTGTAAATGTAGGACTTAGAACTAATAATGTTTTTACTAATGAAGCACCTTACAAAAATATCCTAGTTATCCTGACCACATTATATAATGTTACATTTTAAACCGGCTTTAATATCTGGCCACTTTCATCAAAGCAACAGTGCAGTGTGGGCTGCATATTATAGATCCACATATTTTATAGAATCTATCATTATTTCAGCGACTTATTGTATGGAGCCAAATAATAGGTGAGTAACATATTGTATAGCCCATTCTATCGAACAACATATAAAGGCAATAACATAGAACTGCATGTTATACTGGATCTATTATAGGGCCGCATAGACTAATATAGAAAAGAGTTGCCTAAATTGTGCCTCTCTCTCTAATTTCTGAAGAAGCATTGAATAGCGGATAATTTCTGATTCACATGAAGATCGATGCAGAAGTTGCTGTCTACTAGCATTAACATTTCATTAAGTTAATCGGTTTTATGGGTTTTCTTATCATCCTGCTTGGTGATATCCAATAATGCACGTATTAGTTATTACATCATATAATCTTATTCTTTCATATTCTGTTTGTTTCTTTGGTAATTAACAATTGTTTGAGGCTAGTTTAAAATGTCAAGTAGCCGCCTAAATCATAAATCAGGTATCCCACATCATACCACTATTATTTAAGAGCGCCTTAACTATTGAGCACATCAAGTTTAAAGATATTTCAGCTGTTTTTAACCGAAACTAAAGAAAAGTGGAGGAAAACTAATTCTGAGCTGAATTTCACCCATTGAAATAACGTTTAAAAAGAAAAAAAAAGACTGCGACAATTAAGTACTGATGACTTTTAATTAAACTGACTTTTTGACAGTAAATATTTTAAATGATAAGAAAACTAATCAGAAAAATAATCATTTTACTTCAGCTATTTGAAGGAGATTTAATATCCTTATAAAGAGATTAATTTTCTCTTAATACAAGGATAATCCTCAGGGATGTTACCCTGACCGCGCAGGTGACATAAATGAAAGTACCGCTACACTATTACTAGAAATATAAAAATTATTTTTTAAAAAAAACATCTAAGTAATGATCTGTGGCGTAACTACCACTATAAATATTGAATACCAATTCACTAGTAAATAAGACAAGTTAACGTGATTCTAAGTTGAGGTACCTTTTGATAGGTGAAGGTTGACATAGTCGATAATCAAATCCCACAGATCCTTCTGGCTAATCAAGTTGTGATCTTGTAATTAATAGTAAGTTATGTGATTTCTCTTTGAATATATCATATCTTAATGATACACTTATAAAAATGCTTAAAACATATTCAACCATAACCTACTTATCGAGATTTTGTGGGTAAATATATTCAACCACTCAGATTTTCATTCGCATCTCCTAATTCAAACATACGAATTTCTCGTACGTCATTTATACTGCAATTGATTGCCCAAGAAAAACGCGTGAATGTTAAGAAACTACATGTATCAAACAAACTTCTAACGCACACTACCGTCGGCAGATAAAATTTATTGGGGGGGGGGACCAATCTTGGACTGTTACTTGAGAAAAAAATTGAAATTAAAGAATTAATTAATATTAATCAATTCATTAAATAAAAATTAATTATTGAATTTCATTGTAAAAAATTCGATTCATATATATATATATATATATGAACTAAAATGCCACACATAGATTGATAAAAGTAACTTTTTCTTAGTGTATGACAAAAACATGATACGGAATAAAATAATAATATTTCTCAATAAAGTTCTCTTTTACTAACATTCAATACATAATTTAGAAAACGGATAGGTCTTGATACAATCCAAAGTGTTCCGTGATCTACGTATTCATATATAATTTTAGAATCATCCTTTTTTTTTAAGAATTAAGTTAAAAAATTTTACAAATTAGGGGTAGCAAACTACTATACAGGGTGTCTCAGTTAAGCGTTTCAGAACTTCTAAGAGGGGTAGGGGGCATCCTAACGACTCGAAATCATATAGCAATGTGGGGTCGGAAATGCTTT
Organism: Parasteatoda tepidariorum; assembly: GCF_982258835.1. NCBI lineage: Eukaryota > Metazoa > Arthropoda > Arachnida > Araneae > Theridiidae > Parasteatoda > Parasteatoda tepidariorum. Next base: position 9,625,619 of record NC_141761.1, read on the forward strand.
CCTGAAGCGGTGACGTACACAGACGCACCATAAAGAAAAGAGATCATAAGTGAAAAATCGCTATAATAACACATTGAAAAAATTATATGGTACATGGGCCAAAGTAAGTGTTCGAAGTTTCTGCCCCCGGCTACAATGTACACCTCACATCTCCGGCGCATGGACATTTGAACATTCTGCAATACTCCAGGCATATCTCGCAGGCAGCTACTGCGATTCTTGCAACCAGCATTATCAACAGGGGTGTCATAAACCAGTATTTTCATTTGACACCAGAAGTCAAAACATGATAGGTCGGGTGACCGAGGAGGCCATATAATTTTTTCAATGTATTATTATAGCGATTTTTCACTTACGGTCTCCTTTCTTTATGGTGATTCTGTGTACGTCACCGCTTCAGGAAAGCATTTCCGACCCCACATTGCTATATGATTTCGAGTCGTCAGGATACCCCCTACCCCTCTTAGAAGTTCTGAAACGCTTAACTGAGACACCCTGTATATGCAGGCAAAAACTACATGAAAATCTTAAGAATCAGTATAAACGAAATTGAAAACTTTAAAACCAGTTTGATTTTATAACCGTCGTTGAACAGCTAACCCAATTTTTTCTATTTACGACTATTAATGTTCAACTCCATAGCCTTGTAGTTTTGAATCCAATCCAGAAGACAAGGGAACTCCTGAATCAAGTATTAAAAGAAATTTGCCTTCGTGGAAGACTTTTTGATTAAACTAAACTGCATTTTCATTAGATGGAGAGGAAACTCTAAACCCATCGAGGACAAGCTGGATTCGTATTGACCAACCATCACTGGGTGAACCGGGTGGTTCACCTCATTGGAAGGCGGCATATCCCCTGAGGCAAAACAGTTTGATTTCATTTTATTCTGTTTTATAACCGTTGCACATCCGACCCAATTTTTTGGGTTTACGACTACCAACTCCGTAGCCTTGTGATTTTGAACCCAATCTAGAAGACAAGGGAATTCCTGGAGGAAAATCAGTTTAATTGCCGTTTGAAGTCTCTTGAAATTCTTCTAGGTTTCTTCGGAAACCACACAATTTATAATCTCGCCTTCTCAATTGATGATTGGTCAGTGTTTGATTTAATTTTATTTCCTTTAAGTATTAATTTGTGATCCTTTTTTTTTTAACTTCAGTTGTCACAAGAATTCTAGAAATTTACGGATCATCCTGAACTGGTTTTTACGGAACATGATTCTATGAAAAAGAAAAAATACTATTTAGTTACAGGAAATTACAAATAGATCGTACTATCTATAATGAACTATAACTGAAAGTATAGTCTGAGTAAAATCTTTAAGAATAGTGAAAACCTTTAAGAAAATCAAAAAAAATATTCTTAAGTATCTTGTTAAGAAATAACGCTACAAACAAGATTTGTAATTATGTAGTTTTCAGACAAAAAATTTATACACAAAAATTAGTATTTCAGCCTGAGTAAAAACTTAAGGACACTAGTAATTTTTAAAAATGGATGTAATAATAAAAATACTATGGCAACTACGAAGATTGTAAAAACATTTCTATTTGCAAATTTGCCATACATTTTTTTTCGAAGTTTTGGTGCTCTTTGTGAAAATTGCGAAAGGTATAAGAGGTTAACTGACCATATAAAGTACAGATTGAAACTTTTTCTTCAAGAGGAATATATAGTTGTACTATTGCGATGATAGAGGTAGGTAGATGAAGACTGTAATCAGCAAGTTCTTAAAATCGAAAGACTGTTGTGGTTAAAAAAGGATGCCGAAAGAAGAAGCTTTGTCCTTGCGTGATGAAAGATGAGTTTATAATGGTATAAAACCTAACTTAGTTAAAAACTGGAATATTAAAAGTAATTTGGAAAAACGACTCTTAAACAAGCTTCTAATTTTTTTTATATTTTTTTTAGTATTATTTTTTTATGTTGACTTCAATTGAAATACTAATTTTGTACAGTAACCCTTTTTTCTGATGATCATGAAATTACAAATTTTGTTAATCGCGCTACTTTTAATAATTTTTAAATTATTTATACAATAATATTTAAATCCCTTTTAGTATCATTTCTCAAATATTTTTCATTGGCTTTTTAAGTTTTTATTCAAATTGTAATTTTAAAAAAATTGAAATTTAATTCATTCTTCATTCATTTGGTTCACACAAGGTTACAACATTACATTCTCAAACATTAGTTTAAGAAAAACTAACTAAAATTACACCAAAGACAGTTTTCCTAGATCGTTTTAAGAAATAAAAATTTGTGCATCTTTCGAATGTCTAAAATATTTTAACACAATGCTATATGGTTTAATTTCTTTCGGGTCATCTTAAATACACGACGAAGAGGGATAAAGAAATCTTAGGTGCAAATTTAGAAATGTGGAAAATTTTCTAACTTCTTTTTTTTTTCGTCATCTAAACAACTAACTTAAAAGTTTTTGTGGACAAATTTGAGCTCAATTTTTAGGGTACCTGCGTCAATTTCTGATTAAGAAATTAAGTCAAACATTAGTGTTTGTTTTAAAATTTATCCTATCATATATTAATAAAAATGTTTCTAATATTTTTTTGAAAGTAAATTTTATTTTTAAATAAAATGATGAAAATTTAAAGTTATTTAACGAAGGAATATAGATTTTTCCATCAATCTACGCTTCTACCTAAAATATGCTACTTCCAGATTTTACCTCGTATTCACAGTAAAATGTTGATCTGATGTACTTGTTTTTATCACATTTCACTTTTATGAATCATATATGTACTCTTTTTCATAAGTCTCAATTGAAAAATAGGCAGAATTTATTTCTTTAGGTACAGTGCATTATAAAAGTAAAATTGCTTTAGTTCAACATCTACATCAGTGTCTTAAAAATATAGTTTTATTTTGAAAAGAAATTTTTTTAAATATTTTGTCTCTTAAAATTTCTGATCAGAATGACATGAAATTTATAAATGTGTATTACGTCATGTAATCCTATGTGAATCCCATTGTAGTTGAACTCTTAGAGAAATATAAGAAAGAGTCATAAAATGTTTTGCTAAACAAAAAGAAAACACTTTTTTTACTATGAATTTGATAGGCATTTCTGCGATGAAAGATACAACATTAAAAAAAATAATATAGTAACTTAAACATTGGTTACAGTAAAGAACATCATGATTAAGAAAAATACGTATGTACCAAACTATAAAAAAAGTGGAAAATTTACTTTAAAAATCCTCTACAATTTGATAAAAAAAAAATAATAAAACTACACAAAGTACGATTAACACACTCATACAATAGATTAAGTTTAACAATATATTATTATTGCAGTTTTTATTAATCCGCCACCTGCAGCCTATTTCGATAGTCAGGGTGCTAATTTAGACAAAAATGCGAATTATAAAAAAGTCTTAAATAAATCAGATTCACGCATGCGTAGAAAGTTATAAGTAGATTTTAAAGTTTAGCTCTCGTGTAACAGGATTTAAAGAGGTTCATATGGAGAGCAATTTATTATTCTTTTAGCATGAGATATACATTTACTATAAAATGAAGGAATTCATAAACCTATGTTATTTAATAATATTTTAAAGATATACTACAATATGATTAAATATCAGGATTAAGATTTCCCTTAAAACATAAGAAAAAGAAATTTAATTTCTTTTAAAAATATATTGTTTTCTTTTTCTATATTCTTAGATCAGCTGTCTCAAAAATATCTGATAATACATATATGATATGAGAAAGGCTAAGAATTCTAAAAAAAAAATAAAACTAACATTTAATGTAGGTTGTAGTCAATTATAATAAAACGAATTGCTCTTCAAGATTATCCAATTATTATTAATCATTTGCCGGACATTTTAATGAATTTTCAAATTTTTGTGGTGCGCATGAGAACTTCGGTATTAATTTTGCGACATTGCATAGGTGTCAAAGTTTATAAAAATATATACATATGATGAAAATTATTTACTGAACATCGTTAAAAAAATTTTGTTTTGTACGTGTCACCCTAGGTCAGGGATGGCGAACTAATGGCACGCGTGCCTTTTAAGGCACGAGACACAATATTTTGGGCACGCCACCGATCACAATTGTTATTACACTATGAAGCATATGAAACAATTAAATTAAAATTCACAAAAACGAACAAAATAAACAATTATTAATTAAAAAAAATTAACAATTAATCAGGGTGCGTAGCGTTTGTAAAAAGTACTTAAAAGTGCTTTTGGGGGGATTTCGTTTTTAAAAGCTTTTAAAGGTGCTTTTTTCAGCTGGCGTTTTTAAAAACTGCTTTTTTTTTCACGAATTTTTTTTTCCCCTTCAGTGATATCTGGCGGATCCCCTGCATTTCACGACAAATGGGGTGTATGCTACGTAATCATTCACACGGACTTCATGTCGTACCCACGTTATGACTTGCGCATGCGCGCACACTTGAAATTGAAACCCGAGTGCTCCAATTCGGGTAGAGTCAGATCCTTATTAAATGTTTTTCTTTTTAATTTTATTCTTGTTTATTTTATTTTACTTCTAACACTTTTTTGATGTAGGGGGTAAGGGTACTTTTGTTCAGAGTCAAGTTGAATTCACTCGGCGATATGGGAAAGTACTGATTGTTTCGATTTACGTCCGTTTCTTTTTGGGTTTTTTTTTAAGCTAAAACTGTTCTTAAAAAGTTTTTGTTTTTCAATAATATCATTGATTCAATATGAATTTTTTGAGTGCTTGAAAATTTATGTAAAATGTTTGAAAAGTTTTTAAAAAGTGCTAACAATAAATAACTAGCAAAAAAAAAAAAAAAATTACAGTCCTGCTTAAACTAACATCTTACAACCATATAAGTTGTTTTAAGACATGGCAAAATGTTTTTTTTTTCAAAGTAAATAAAGAGTTTTGACTTGATAGTATTTAGTATTATTATTTTTCCAATAATCACGAAGTCAAAATTATTTGAGGGCACGTCTATGACCTCATTGAACAATTTTTTAGAAAAAATGGCACGTTGTTGTATAAAGGTTCGCCACCGCTGCCCTAGATCATTAGCACAGGTGTCGGTAAAATCGATAGTGACGCAAACATGATCTGAAAAGTGTTAGGAATATTCGTTTTGGCCTACTCTTTAAGTTTTCTGCAGTGCGTTGCGACACGGTTCCCATTTGATCACCGAAGTCAAACATCACTGGCTGCGATCAGTGTGCGTTTCAGTTATAGAGATTGTTCTCCTCTGCTATCGAATTAATGCTAAATCTTGCATTTGGTGGACACTTTAATGATTTTTTTGGTTCACAAGAGAACTTTGGTACTAATTTTAAGTCATTGCATAGGTGTCAAAATTTTTAAAAATATATACATATGATGAAAACTATTTATTAAACATCTTTAAAAAAATTTTTATTTTGTCCCTGACACCCTAGATTATTAGCACGGGTGTCGCTAAAATCGATAGTGATGCAAACATGATCTGAAAAGGGTTAGGAATATTCTTTTTCGCCTACTCTTTAAGTACATTATCCATTTCAGTTATAGAGATTGTTCTCCTTTGCTATCGAATTAATATTAAATCCTGCAATAGAGGTTTCATTTTGTGGACACTTTAATGATTTTTTATATTTTTTTGGTTCACAAGAGAACTTTGGTATTAATTTTAAGTCATTGCATAGGTGTCAAAATTTCTAAAAACATAGACATATGATTAAAATTTATTTATTAATAATCTTTAAAAAAATTTTATTTTGTCCGTGACACCCTAGACCAGAGATGGCGAACTAATGGCACGCGTGCCACTTATGGCATGTGACACAATATTTTAGGCACTCCACCGATCACAATTGTTGTTGCACTATGAATTGTTATTACACAAATGTTATTACGCTATGAAGCATATGTAACAATTAAATTAAAATTCACAAAAAACAATAGACAATTTAAAAAAATTAATTCTAAGAAAACAATTAATAACCGTAAAAAACAAGCAAACAATAAATAACTAGCAAAAAAAAATCAACAGTCCTGTTTAAACTAACATCTTACAACCTAATGTAAGTTATTGGTCATCAAATCTGCAACAACAGAAGTCACACTAATGTTACTTTAAGTTGAATTCCGTGTATAACTGAGACATAGCAAAATGTATTTTTTTTTTCAATGTAGATAAAGAGTTTCCAGTTGATAGTATTATTATTTTCCCAATAATCATGAATTCAAAATAATTTGTCGGCACGTCTATGACCTCGTTAAGCAATTTTTTAGAGAAAATGGCACGTTGGTGTATAAAGGTTCGCCACCCCTGCCCTAGACCATTAGCACAGGTGTCGATAGTGACGCAAATATGATGTGAGAAGTGTCAGAAATATTCTTTTTGGCCTACGTTTTAAGTTTTTGGCAGTGGACAAAGCGATACGACACAGTTCCCAGCATATCACCGAAGTCAATCATCAATGGCTGCGATCAGTGAGTGACCACTTGGATCAGTCTGGGTAGGGACCGAGGTTGTGCGGTATTGATCCTCGTTAAATTGTTTCAAGGTAAAGTGCTCAGCTTCGAGTGTAAGTCGTCGGGCTACCGAAACGGGGTGCCATCCCCTCTGCAGAGGATCAAAATTGTGATGGCATGTCTTCGGATCATACTGAGGGATGTTTCCCAGACCGTCGCCATTAGCTCAATGTGCTGCTCTAGTGCGACGTAAATGAACTACAACAACAAACTTTTTGACCTACTTTTTGAGTACACTATTTTCTATTTCAGATAGAGACATTGTTCTCCTTTGACTTTCTAATTAATATCAAACACTGTTCTTGAGGGGGTCATTTGGCTGACATTTTAATAATTTTTTATATTTTTTGGTTCACAAGAGAACTTTGGTATTAAATTTAAGTCATTGCATAGAAGTCGAAATTTCTAAAAATATATACAAATCATGAAAACTACTTATTAAACATCTTTAAAAAAAATTTTATTTTGTCCGTGACACCCTAGATTATTATCACAGGTGTAGATAAAATCGATAGAGACGCAAATATGATATGAGAAGGGTTAGGAATAGATTTTTTGGCCTACTTTTTAAGTTTTTGGCAGTGGACAAATCGTTACGACACGGTTCCCAGCAGATCACCGAAGTCAATCATCAATGGCTGCGATCAGTTTGCGGGTGGGTAACCACTTGGATCAGTCTGGTTAGGGACCGAGGATGTGCGGTATTGGTCCTCGTTAAACTGTTCTACCGTAAAGTGCTCGACTTCGCGTGCAACTCGTCGGGCTACCGAAGCGGGGGTGCCATCCCTTCTGCAGAGGATCGAAATTGTGATGGCTTGTCTTCGAATCATACTGAGGGATGTTTTCCAGACCGTCGCCATTAGCTGAATGTGCTGCTCTAGTGCGACGTAAATGAACTACAACAACAATCCTTTTGGCCTATTTTTTGAGTACACTATTTTCTATTTCAGATAGAGGCATTGTTCTCCTTTGCTTTCTAATTATTATCAAACACTGTACTTGAGGGGCTCATTTGGTGGTCACTTTAGTGATTTTTTATATTTTTTTGGTACGCATGAGAACTTTCGTATTAATTTTAAATCATTGCATATGTGTTAAAATTTCTAATAATATATACATATGCTGAAGAATGTATATTAAACTTATTTAAAAAAAGTTTTATTTTGTCGGCATCAGCCTAGATTATTAGCACATGTGTCGCTAAAATCTATCCTTAATCTATCTTGTTAATTAATCTATATTGTTCTATTTTTATATTATATGCGTCGGCTGTTTTGCAAATAATTGTAGTGTTTATGTTTATAATATTTTCATTTGGAATTTATATGTATAACATGTGATTCTGAATATATTCTTTAGAACCTATTTTAAAGTAGCAGTTTTATAAATAGACCAATAAAATTATAATTTCTTAATTTGCTTCTTTTTGCCATGATATAACATATTTTTATTTGTCTCGTATTCGCTTCCGTATTAAAATGTATCATACATTACTGCTTAAATGTCGTCGGGAAAGCCCTGAAAAGAAATATAATTACATAAAAAAATCTAGTTTTTTTATTTAATTTTTATTTGTTATTATTTTCGTAGATGAGAATAAATTAAAGACGAAAATGTGTTCTTTTTACTTGCACATTACCTCCAACTTCCTGTTCACTTTTCCTCAGAAAATTCTGAGAGACAAGTCTTTCGTCCATATAGAAAGTTATTCAACATCCCTGAGAGATGGGGGGGGGAGACAAGAAGACTGTCCTAGCTCCTACCCCATCGTATCAACAACTACTAGAAGGCTATTCTAGGTGATTATGATCGTATTCATGTTGCCACACTTTTTCAGGCTGACTATAACAATGCATGCACACTTTCTCCGCATTCAATTAAAAAAAGTATTTTGTTAAACGTCACACCGTTTAATGTAAAGAATTCTATATTTAAATTATTTGGAAGTAGTGAAGAACTAAGTTTGATCTGTCAATCATTTTTTTTTTAATTTGCTCTTAAATAGCGTATAATATAAATAGTCAATTATAATTGCTCATACACGAATTATAATATTAAGATGGACTTGTAATATCTACCAAGTTGTCTTATGAACTTCAATAAGGAGGACCTCATTCATTCTGTCGTTAAAATCCAAGTGCTATTCCATCAGAAATAGTTTTTTTTAATCATGAAAAGACACAATATTTTTTTAATATAATAAAAAAAATTAGTATCAGCAAAATGGACATACAAATCAGGATTTTAATCTCTGCTCTCGTCGGAAAAGTTCGTCTTCCTGTCGAGGAAATTTTTAAAAAAACCGCGACAAAAATAAGAATTTATTCCATTACGCCGAATTTTATTTACTTGTCTGTTTTTATGTATTGTTATAGACGCCGCTTTCTCCATAATTGTGCGATGGAGGAATGTCAAAACTGCACAGCAACTCCTTTAATCAACATATAGCACGTTCACATTATAACGAAATTTATAATACTGCATATTAAATTTTCTGTTGTTTTTTACTACTTACTGTTGTTTTTTAATACTGTTCTAGAGCCGATATGGCTTCTTTGACAATTGATTCCTACTGATGAGACTTGAGTTCGAATTCCCGTGTTAATTCATATACTGTTCTTGATTTGCACAGATCCGACATACAATACTTGCTGCGGAGAATTAAGAGAAATTAAAGAATATATAAGACGCGCGCATGCGCAAAGAATTACGTAACGCTTCCACCCACGTCATCAGATGATATGTACGAGCTAATTAATACGGTTGCTTTAATGCGGCGCTCTGTCTTTTACTATTGTTGTTGTTTATGTTAATAAAATGTTGTTAATTACGATCTGCCTAATTAATTAAGAATCTCGATGAACATCCTTTAGACAATAATAAGTAAGTTAAACGACATAGTGCCTGGACGTGCATCGAATTGATGCAAAGCGGATCCTAAAAAAATTAACTACGCAGTAAAGAAACCATAATTACGTAAGCATTGCTTCAAAACAATTACGAGCGGCTTCACGGACAAGTTTTACGAAAGCCTTAAATAAGTTAAAAGGATTAATACGAACTAAGACACCGGATATCATCGAAATAGAAATAAGTTTGGATACTTTAATGGGAAAATGTAAGCAGCTACGAGATACTCAAAACTAACAGCTACGAGATATTTTCTGCCATAAAAGTGAAAGCCGGAAAGCTAATATCGGCGACTACCAAAACCGAAACTACGACGCCGATTCGTTATGATACGTCTACCCAGTGTTTCCCAAAGTGTGGTACGCGTACCCCCAGGGGTACGGGAACAGTTTAAAGAGGGTACCCGTTCTTATGCGAAATATCTTGCAACAAACGAAAATTTCAAAAAATTTAATCTAAAAACAAAACTAGCCATGAAAATTTACGATTGCGTATTTTTCTATTGTCTATTTTTTGCAGAGTTAACAGTTAATAATGAGTGGTGTCAACAGCCAGTTGTGATTATTGACTTTTGTACAATTTTTTATAGTAAAAAATACTTTCATTCTTTAATTAGTGGTACACAGCATTACGAAAAATTTAGAAGGGGTACACAAAAGTCATAAGTTTGGGAAACACTGGTCTACACCAAATAAGTCTCCATCTACGGCGTATAAGTTACCTGCCATCGAACTACCGAAATTTACGGGTGATCCAAGGCAGTGGCTTAATTTCTGGACTTTATTCAGCAAAATACACGATGATGAAAGAATTCAGGAGCGGGAAAAGTTCCAGTATTTAATACAAAGCACTGTTGCGGGATCCTAGGCAAGATTAATCATCGAGAGTTTTCCAGCAACAAAAGAAAATTATACGAAAGCTGTTGAACACTTGAAAACAAGATTTGGAAATGAAAGTGTTCTCATGCAAGTCTACATACGGGACCTTATTAAAACTTGTGTTAAGTGATAAATCTAAAGTTGAATTAGCTACATTATATGATAAACTACAACAGTGGCGTACGCAAGTAAGGGGTTTGAACTACCCCCTTGAGCTCAGACAAAATGGCAAAAATAAACATTTTAGTAGAAATTATGCGGGTATTATTTTTTAAGACTATACATTTTTATTTGCCTTATGCCTACCTTTTTATCTCACGGTATTTCTCAGAATACTGAAAAAAACATTTACTATAATAGGGTTGTACTTTTGAAACCAAATTCACGTGGTACTGTTATGGACTGGTTCCTTTCTGTTCTGCCAGTCGCGATAGTTTTCGAGACTGGCTGTCATTCGCGAGGTCTTTACGCGATGATTCTGGAATCTTAGACGTTCTGTCGTCTTTGAGACAATTCGAGAATTTTGGAGATGCGGTGAAAAATTATTTAAAAAGGGGAACGGAGTACAATGTAAGTTTTTCTGTTGTACAGAAATGTGATACTTCCGTTGAAGAAAACGTTTCTAGCATAACAAAATCTGATGAATGTGAAAGTGGCCCTCAAAGTGTTACTTCCCACCCATATGACATTGGACTTTTTTCAGAAGATATTACATGCGAGAAGATATTACATTATGTTCTTAAACTTAAAAAATCAAATCAAAATTTAACTAAACAATGTTGTCTAAATAAAAAGTCAAAACTGTCTTGCTGTCTAAATTAGAGAAATAATAGTGCTTTATTGCATACTCGAATTTCTTTTAGTAGCTTCAGAAAATTATGAACACCCCCTTTGAAAAAATTCTGCGTACGCCACTGAACTACAAACACAACTAAGAGCTCTTGAATCACTGGGATTAACGAAAGATAAATATGCAGATTTCCTTTGGTAGAATCAGCTATTCCCACGGATTTATTACAGGTATTTGAAAGGCAAAAGAATTGTGCGACCGATACGTCAGGTAAGACTGATTTAGATTTGTTAATAGAATTTTTACGAAATGAAGTTGAATCTGAATGTAAATTAAAATTAAGTAAGGAATCATTTTCTTCAGATAAAAATGTTAATAGCAAAAAGGATATTAATAAGTATGAAACAAAACATATTACTTCTTCAAGTGAATTGTTTAATTCTAATAAGAATGAAAATGAATGTATAAATAAGTTTAAGAAATTTGATACGAATAAGTGTATATTTTGTGATAAAGCACAAACATCTGAGAGTTGCAGAGAATTAGCATCTATGACCTTGGAAACCAAAAAAGAAATAATTAAGAAAAAGAATGCTTGTTTCGTCTGTTTAAAAAAGAGTCCTAGAGCTAACACTTGCAAAGCAAAGTATGTTAGATGTTTAATTTGTAATAATAGACATTTTTCTATTTTTTGTCCTGATAATCCGAAAAATAAGATCGATAATGTTTCGAATGAAGAAAACCATGAAAACAAAATAAGTACGTTAAATAATCAAATTCAATCATTCCACAATTATGCCGTCAGTCACGAAATTGTGCAGTCTTATCCCCCATGGCCCACTACGGGCTGTTGCGGGAACTTTTTACTTGACCAACACTCCCACCACTAAAATTTTAATTGAACGATGCATTTAAAATATTGTACATTGCGTAAAATTAAAAAAAAACTGAGAAACTATTAATATTTGAACTATCGGTAGTTTTAAGCAATGTAGATGCGGAAAAAATTACATTTTCCACACAAGGTGATGAGAAAAAATCCAATTCGAACTTGCTTAAAATTTCAAAAGTAATTGATAAATAGTAAAATATTTTTCTGAAATTATTTAAAAACAGGAACAGAGAAAGAATCATCTTCCAATATAAAACGATACGTGAAAAATGTAATATAATTTTATTTTATCCTACAAGACAAAAATGTTTAAATTAATGTTAAATTTTGTAAATAACTAAAATTACTTTCTTTAATAATATTATCTGATTCAATGCAATGAAAAAGGGATGGAAAGAATAAAACTAACAATTAACGGCTCAAGCACTCAAATTAACAAAATTGGGGTTATTCCTTATAATTTCAGTCAAAATTTCGTCGTAAACGATGATCTCTAGAACACCGATTCCCAAAACGTGTTCCGTGGAAGGCCGAGAGTTAAGACAATTCAATTAAATTGAGCCGTGATGGGTCAGGGGATAGAGCCTTTCAATGAGGTGAACCGGGTTCGAATCCCCTCGATGGCTAGTCGATACGAATTCCACATGCTGCTTGCTGACGTAGAATATCCACAATGGTAAACGTATCATGGGTTAGACTCCCCTTGCGGTTAGGCTAACTGTGGGAGATTTTCTTCTCCATGTAAAGCAAACGCGGGTTAGTTCCATATAAAAGTCCTCCATGAAGGCAAATTTCTTCCAATACTTGATCCAGGAGTTCACTTGTCTTCTGGATTGGGATCAAAATGACAAGGCTACGGAACATTAGAAGTGAGGTACAAATGGGTTGGCTATTCAACGACGGTTATAAAATAAAATTCAATTAAAGTAGTAACAATTTAGTTATATCGAATCATTTTTTGTTTCAAATTCAGTTTATTTTCAGTTTATGCATAAACTAAATATAATAGTCCAGAAAAATTCAACCATCTGACTCAACACCTAATTTTAAAATTGTTTGAACGATAACAAATATCAATTCAAAATTATATTTTTGTTTATTAAATCGGTGTTCCCCCACATCAATCACTTAGAGTTCCGGAAAAAATTGGAGAACGCAGCTCGTAATGGAGAATATGTTTTCTTATGCAGCGTTTAATAAAATATTTATAATTCACTTAAACTATTAAGATAGCACCGTGTGACAATCTTTAGATCAAAAAATTTTTTGTTTAGTCCATATATATGTTACTGTGAATGACCGAAATCGGTGGTTGTCAACTTTCACCGGTGAATGTCAACAATCACATAGTCGCTTTGATGAATGTCTAAAATATTTGTTATATCCAATTTTATAATAATTTATTCGCTGATATTATTTGATATAATTACATTTATTCGATAGTTTAATACTTACTGACGATAGATTAGAAGAAACATCAGTGTTTGGAGTTTCGGGCATATGTATACCAGGCAATGGTACTTGACGTTAAAAAAATATGTAGGGTATACCGGGCAGTGTCACTGAACCTTAAAAAAAACATCAGTGTAGGATATACCGGGGAGTGCCACTTAACTAGATCTAGTAAGACTAGACCTTTGGTAAATGTCCGAAATATATATACTAGGTCTAGTTAAGTGCCACTTCCCGGTATACCCTACACTGATATTTTTTAGGTCAAGTTCCATTACCCGGTACTCCAAACACTGATGTTTTTTCTAATCTATCGTCAGTAAGTATTAAAATATCGAATAAATGTAATTATATTAAATAAATACTAGTTATTAAGTTAGAAAATGTCGAAATATTTGGATGCACATACCGCAGGCAATTTGTTCAGAAAATATTTAAAAGTATGGAATGCTTTGAATAAGAATATGCATATTGAATTAATATCGATATTTATTTTAGAAATTACTTTAAACAGTTTACATGAATTTACATTTATTTAACTATCATGCATCACGTACATATCATATGCAATTGAGTATTTTTAAGCATTTTAATCCTTTATAAGTTCATGGGAATAATACTTCTCACTAACTTCCTTAGTTTTTAAATGTTGATAAGAAGCTATAAATTGTAAAACATTCTTCTGGTGATTCTGAAAAATCAAGAAATCAGAAGTGCTTTGTTTAAAGAAATAGGTAAGAGTAAAGGTTGGTGTGGGGTCAGGAAGTGAGACTAAGTTTGGTAGGCTATTTTCCCTTGAGACTTAAATATTAGTTTGATCATTTCTCACAGAGTTTATTTGCAATTATAAACACAGAATTAATTACTATTATTGTATTCGGTTTTAGTTTATGTGCAATTCATTACTGTAAATAAAATTTTGAAGATTCTATTCACTTCCTAACAAAGAAAATGGTTTTAAGTACCAAATTAATTTTCGGCAATAGGCTAAATGAAATTTTTTTATAAATAAAACTGAACCCCTAAAATATTTTAAAACATAACATACTAAAAAAACATCGTCCCATGAGGTCCCCACGGTATATAGATTATTAAATTGGCAACTAAAATGCTACACGTTGAATCAAATAGGTATAAATCATTTGTATGATTTTTTTATTTTTAATATTGTAAATATTAATATTGCAAATTTAAAGATGATAGTTAAAGGAATTTTACGTACAAATCAACCTAAAGTGAGAATATTTATCATTTAACTTCATTAATGTTGCCACTTATACTATATATTTCACTGAAAAATTAGTTACATCGTTAATAACCCTTCTAATGATTAATTTTCAAAAAAATCAGAATAAACTTATTACCCCTAATAAGGAATAAGAAAAATTTTGATAAAAACAGTTCGTTATCGTATCAACGTTTCGCCAGTTCTGTTCAGTGTAAATTGTTCCAACACTCTAATATAAATATCTACCATTCAAAAATATAACTATTTTTTCTGATATTTAAAACGGGTATTTTTTTTAAAAAAGTTACGTATATAAATTTACAAATTTATTTTGCTACTGCGTACATTTTTAAACGTAAGCGGTAAAGTTTGAAGCATAAATCTATTAAACTTGAACTGATAATTAAGTTACCTTTACAAAGCTGGTATGAAGTATTTTCGATTCAAAACTATCCGTAATTTTAAACAATCTTGCAATATTTCATTGTATAACTATTTGCCACACACAACAGCTTTAACTTCCTAAACTTTAAAAATACAATTTAAATTTTTATAATTCAATAATTTTCATATCTTCTTCATGTTTTATCCCTAAATATAATTTTCATCTGCTCAAATGTAAAGTGATATTAAAAAAAGACTTATCAAATCACTATGATAGTGACGCAATGAAAATCTGATGATAATGACACAGTTTACCTTGTTGTTGGGTGTATTTTTATTGGTCGGAAAATCATACGGTAAGATCTTGTTTTTCCACAATTATTTTCATAATTTTTTGATAGTCATCAGCATAAAATTAAAAAAAATTCAAAATGGTGCTGCTTTCTTGTAAAATATTTATGTTACTAACTTGTAATTTATGGTATCTAAATTTAAAGGTATTAACATAACTTATTTTACTCTGCTATTATAACGTTTTTAATTTTGATTATTTTTTGAACGAAGTATTAAAAATAAAAGGATTGTTTCTTCACCATAAAGTAATTCTATTATATTACCCTACTATGAAACATTTACTAGGAGGCTTCGCCCCCTGCTCGCCAACCCCCGGAACTGCTTTCACAGTTCATTTCGGATTGCTTCGCAATCCAATGCTCGCTCATTGGATACGTTCTTAACGTCTAGCTTTTGTATACTTTTTTGAATACTGAAGTTGCGAAAACTTTCAACTGCAGAAAATTTTAAACCTGTATATTTCAATATTAATTTGAAATTGCAAACAGTTCACATATTTTGCTTAATCACACTATTCTAAATTTCAGCTGTTGAGAAAAGTAACTGTTGTAAGTTTTGTTTTAAAGCCTTTCCCACCAGAGGGCTAAAGCCATGTGTTGTAAAACAATATGAAATAGTAGTCTGCCACTGAACGCTGGATGTAAAGCATCGGCTTTGATGAAGATAATTTTGTATTTTTAATTATCTGAAGGGCGCCACCCTATTAATGTGGAATTAGTAAAATAAATGTATATATTTTTGATTGTTGATGAAGCCCATCATTTTGTGTTTTCATCAGTGTTCAGAATCAGAACAAATATAAGTTTTTTATTTTATCACAAAAATTTAAAATCTAAAAAAACAAAGAAAAGAGTAAGAAAATGAGTATAGTCACAGAAAAAGTTAAAATTATAATATAGTATTTGTCAGTTAAAATAAAACTTTTTGTTCAAGTCATTGCTAACAATTCAAATTTCTCCGAGGCAATTCTAAAGTATAAATTAAGGTAGTATTGTTACGTTGAAACACAATATTTTTTAGTTTTGATGTCAACAATACAATTCAATTTTTCGCAAAAACGATTGTTTCCATTGTTAAATTCAATGTCAACAATTTAAATTTTCTGAGGCAACCCTGAACCTCTAAATATTATTTTTTTTTATGTACACATTTCTAAATGTCAGTATTCAACCACAAAACAACCTAAAGTCCTCAAATTTAGCATGAAGTTGTAAAATGTAATGAAAGAGGGTCATAGCAATAATGAAAGTAGAAGTGAAGTTAGTACTGTAAAATTAAAAAAATATTTTTAATCAATGAGCCAAGTTCTTCAAGAAGCAGTTGTAGAAGTAGGCTGTTAATTTAAAACTTTTTATAGAATTTCTTTAAAAACACAATTGTTAATTTGGCGATACAACACTTAAAGAATTGAAGGATTTGTTACGTCAAGCTCTCAGCTATCATAATTTTGATCTAGTTGCGCTTCTATGTCATTTTGATTCATGTTGCTAAATTAACTTTCAAAAAATTCTATGGCTGGCAACAGCATTTTTATTTTTTAAGTTTTTTATTTTCATTTCTTTAAGAACAACTTAAAAGAATAATTTTATTTCTTTAAGTTATTTTTTTAGCAAAATGTTTTTTAACCTAACAGAATTCTTTGCCGACTGTTTTCTCTATTAATGAAGAAAATAAAGCAAATATTTAAGTGTTGTGAAAATAATCTTATTTAGTTGTACAAAGTACTTCAACCAAAATTTGGGAGCCACGTAAGAGAATTATACATATTAGATCAGAAACACATCATTAAAAGGCAGAATGCTTTGGTGTAGAGCCCCTGAATTAGACAGGCCGACTCATCATCTATTTTTGCTCCAAAGAGCTAACATAAGCACAATATTAACATAACGTTAACTTTTGAACTTTTTTGCTCCAATATTGCTTGATAGGTCAGCTCTGATAGTATAGGAGCCTTACTTTGGTGTTTTCAAAACGTAAACAAAACAAAGCAAACGTTGCCACCGGCGGAAAAGAAATACAGCCAACATTTGGGAGCCACGTAAGAGAATTATGTATATTAGATTATAATATAAACGCATAAATTAATATAAAATTGGATATAACAAATATTTCGGACATTCACCAAAGCGAATATGTGATTGTTGACATTCACCGGTGAAAGTCGACATTCTCCAGATTTCGGTCATTCACTGTAACATATATATATTTTTTAATTTATGCTTGGAATTTTTATTGGACTCCATATACTCTTTAAAATAAGACGGTTTCCGTGATGAAAACTCGAATAAAGAGCTTTTTCTTATAATATTAATGGACTCTTAGCAATTTTCTTAAGTTACGAAATTAGACAAGAAAACGTGTTTTCTCAGAATAAACATTCCACTTCTTCGCATTCGGATTAATGTCGTGCAAATATAGGGAGTAGCTTCTATCTAGGAATTATGGTCCGAATATATTGGTCAGGAGGGTAGTCTAAAGGTTGGAATCATTTTGAACGAAATGTATCGAATAATTTTTCAAATTTTAAAAATATGAATTTTTCTAAAATTTGATATTTTGTAAAATATTTGACCCATTTTGCTCAAATTTTTAAGTAATAAAAGTAATTAACATTTCATAAAAACCTACTTTCTGATAAAGGTTTTTCCTAAACGTGAAATTACACAACGTTCAAAATGTCGACACAGAGCATTTCCATTTCTTCACTATGGCAAATATCCTAGCCCAAAAAATGGTTTCCAAATAACGCCTACATTTTTTGGCCTATCGCCTCCCTCCCTCTAAATGTTAACTGCCATCTTACTTAGCTCTATTTTCTATATATTTATTTTTTTAAGAGGATATACATATATTTATTTTAATTGAATGCGTTGATAATTAAAATTTGAAAACTCTATTGTTTAACTTAACAATGAATTTTTTGTGCTTTCAGTTGAATCATGAATTTTCGTCAGTGATCCGCATTCAAGAAGATTCTTTGTTCTATGAGAATCTGGCTGACAGATCTTCACTTAATTTTAATTTGTTTTACATAATTCTTCATCTGAACGATTGGTTTCGTTTAAATTCTCTATTTCTACATTCGCTAACTTTTTATCATTATTTTAATTTATTTCCTTTTTAAAAATCATCGCCCCTAGTTCCTGGCGTGACAACACTGGGGGTGGGGCAGAGGGAACAGTCTGAAAATAAAGTGAGGGGATGAGGAATATATTTCGCCCCTCCTGAAATTTGAACATTAGCTGCGAAAAAAAAAACTTTTTTCTTCTATTTTGAAGTTATTTTCTAAAGAATATCCTTATTTTCTTTTGAAACTTAATTAAAGGGTCAATAATAAGTCTGGCCCCTTCTGAAATTAGAAATAGAGAAAAAAAAAAAGCCTTTTTTTTCCAACTTCAAAGCGATCTTTTATGTAAAAAACTTCATTTTCTTCTGAAATTTAAGTAAGGAAGTGAATAACGTGCTTCGCCGCTTATGAAATTTAGATATTCATTAAAATAATATTAAGTTAAATAGATAATTTCAAAAAAAAAAATATTCAACTTTGAAGTTATTTTTAAAATTTTAAACTTTATTTCACTCGGAACTTTGAATGAGAGGGCGAATAATTGGCTTAGCTCCTTCTGAACTTTAGACATTTGTGAAAATAAAGCAAAATTAAATTGGTTATTTTTTTTTTTTTTTTTAAAAAAAAGAACTTTTTTACTTCAATTTAGAAGCTATTTTTCGACAAGAAATCTTTCTTCTGAAATTTAGTTATGGGCGAATGAAGTATTTTGCTCTTTTTGAAATTTAGACATTAAAACAAATAATATGTCAAGTTTAATTAACAAACTTACTAGAGAAGAAAAGAATTTTCCACTTAGAAGTTCTAAAACTTGACTTTCTTCTGAAATTTAAGTAAGCGGGTGAATAATAGGCTTTGTTATTTCTGAAATAAAGACATTCAAGAAAATAAAGTTAAATTGGTAATTCCAGAAATTTTTTTTTCCAACATTGAAACTTTTTTTTCTTTACATGTGATAAAACTTATTGTTATTAAATGAAAGAAACTCTTTTAAAAACAAATGCGCCCCCCCACGCCCCCATGAGCAATTTAATTTCTTGAAATAAAATATTTGATTGGCATTCATGTTGCCCAAAAAAACAATCATCTAATTTTTACTTCAATTCAAGAGCATTTTAATTTATTGATTTTAAAATGCACTTCTGTATTACGTAATGTGATTAAAAAAAGTCATCACGTTTCCCGAATATTTATATTTTTTCAAATCTATGTTTTGATTTAATACTTACCTCACCTTTTCAAAGTAAGATTTTGGTATTCTTCGGCTTTGAAATACATTTTTTTTTCAGGAATTTTAATTTTAAGCAGCAAACATGTTACTTTAGTTGACTGATAAAAAGTAATGTATCTGAAACATGATTGTTTAATTTAAAATAACCATAATTGCCATCAGTCAAAAAAAATGTTGTGTATCTCTTTTCTCATATCTATAAGAAAAATTTTATTTCAAAGTGGTAAGTGTAAGTCGCACTTTTTCTAAATTCCACCTTTCCGTCGCAACTATTAATTAAATTGATATTAAAATAATTTTAAATAAACTAAAATAGAATTAATGATTTTAAGTACCAGAATGTCATTTTTCTCATATTATTATTTTAAAGAAAAATTTTGTCAGGTTTTACAAATCATTCAAGGGCGCGTCTATGTAAGACACTGATATGGAGGCAAGTAGTAAAAGAGGCCTGCAAGAAGTACGTTCCCATACTAAAATGTATTAACAAGACACCATATTTACTTTAATGTTAACATAGTTTCTTAAAGCAAAATGGGATTTATCTGGCCTCTTAACGGCATACCTATCTGTGATTTAAAGTATAAAATAATTGAAACAAAAAAAAATTTTATTAATTACAATCGGATAGTAAATTTTAAAGGGACATATTTAAAATATTTTTAAATGAATTGTTATTTTAGATGAATAACTGTTATGTGACTGCACAGCAACATTTCATAAATACTCGAGTATTTGATTTTATTTCAATGATTATACTTCAATTATCATTAGTAAATGTAATGAGTAGTATAAGTAAAAGAATGACTACTTTAAATTAATTATTTTTCCAACAACATTCTAAAATTTACATTCTTTAGATATTTTTAGCCTAAATTTCATTCCTATAATAAGGAAATCAATAAGGATAATAAAGAAATCCTTATATAAAGTTCATGCTAAAAAAAATTATAAAGCCGTTTCGGAGTTCTGCTACATAGATTGACAGATAGCGCCACTATAATTGATAGAATAGGCTGTTTCTAAATTAATCGTAAATTGATAAGGAAGCTTTTACAATTGTTTTAATATTTGCTATTATTCTGGCTTGAAAAAACATAGCTAACAACCCTTCAATTAAAAAAAAAAAAAACAATTTTATGCATATAACATGTACAAGCTATTTCGAATTTATTGTATGTTTACTAATAAGATTAGCTATTTTTAAAGATAATTTGATGGCTTCTTTTACATATTATGAAGTCTGCACAGTGAAATGTTTTAAATTTTCACTTTGAAAAAGTGAATTAGCGAAACGTTTTTCTCCTCTTTAAAAACAATTATTTTTTACTCTATTTAATACAATTGCTTGTCCTTAATATCGATTTTTTTCGCTCTATAGTTGATAGTATTTTAATAATCAGATTCTACTGATGTTAAATACAAAATTAAAAAAAATATTTGTTAACGGAAAATTTTCATCAAAATTTTGATTGTGCCATCTAGAACGGTTGATACCCGAAGACTCAATATTGAAATTCATTCAATTATTTAAATGTTAGTCTAGTAAATATGTAAAAAAAAAAGAAAAACATTTACGTTCCTTCACTGGAAGTTATGGATTTCTTGTATATATATATATATATACTATCTGTATTCAAAACCAATCCCGAGACGATCAAACTAAAAGTTAAGAATTAAAATTTTGTGCTTGCACTTATTACGCACAATTTATATTGCTATGCATGTAAGTGAAATACTGTGTCCTTTTAATTTTTTCTCGTTCAAGCGAATGAGTACAGTAATCAAAAGGGCTATTAAATAAATAAAAAAAAACATGGATTGATGATTAAATCGGCAAAAAATAAACCAAATGTCAAAAGTGATGATTAGATTGCCTGGTTAGAAAATTGCGAATCGTTATTATACGGATTAAAAATATCACGTTTTTCGAAGCCCCGGGGAAAAGAATAACAATATCTGTTAAAAGAATAAACCTTTTAGATTTGCTGTAATGTTAGCAAAAATAAAGTCGCACATTTGAGTACAGAATACAAAATAGGATTAAAAAAAATAAAAATATTAACTTGGATTTACAATAAAATTGACACGATAGCACATCAAAAGTACTCGCTTCGAAATAATTATTATAATAAAGTTTGCTTAATTTTTAAAAAAAAAATTTTTTTTTATTGTTTAGCAGAGACTTAGTTTTCAATTCTATATTCATTAATTAAACTTAATGGTTCTGCTCAATAACCATTTACAATTTTTTTAAAATTTTATTTAATTTTCTGTTATTATGAAATTCTTCAAATATTTTTCGTCGTAGAGATTATTCAGCAATAATGCGAAAAGCTGAAATTTATAAATGTTTAAGAGAATTTTTTGCAGCTATTTTGTACTAATTATTTTAATTGAAATGTTCATTATACGCAGTTTTATAATAATAATCGTAAAATTCATTGAACAATTGAGTATTACATTTTAAAATGCCAGTATAATTTAATAATTATTTCATTTTATAACTGCAAAACGGTCGATAAGTAACTTCGTTATAAAGTTTTACATGATACGAGAATATTATACGATTGCTTTATAATGAAAGAACAACAATTTAAGTTTAAAACTTTTTGTGGAAAAAATTTCTACTGTCATCGGTGTTAGCGATTAGAGAGTCTTTTATCGTATAAATATTAAGTCAGAACTGTTCCCTTTTAAATAAAAATTAATTTTGCTCCGGAAAAAAAAATTACTTGAATTTTATCGATAGAAATTCCCTAATTATAGCAGCAAAAACTTTTAAATTTCTAATCAAACTTTCCTTCATTATAATTTTGTGTAAATAATTATTATTAATAATATAAATGACTATTGAAAGGAATTAATTAAGAATGTCCAATTTTAATCAATCAACTGTTTACGCAATCAGATTAATAATTTTTTTCATAATTTACAAATGGAGAAAAAGTCTTTACAGTTTAAAAGCGAAGAGAAAAATATAGTTGAGATTAAATTTATAAAGTAAACACAACCTGAAGGAGATTGAAGTAATGGCATTAAAATCGAAATTTCAAAAGAAAAAAAATCACGTTTTAGTGTAAAATCACGTTTAGCAGTAAACAAAAAATCTAAAACTAACTTTTGATCTAATGATCAGATGTTTACGTTTTAGGAATCAATCTTAATGGATCGAGAGGGTGAATTCAAATATGCCGCTTAATTATAGCAGACAATATATTTTAAGTTCAGAAATCAGACACTAAAACGAGCCTACTTTGAGAAATTTTTTTCCTGCGTATTCGGATTTTTGATCCCCAGTATATAGGGGTTGCCGCAATCTGTAAATATTATCCCAATAGTTTGGTCAGGAAAGCAATGCAATGTTAGGACCCCTTAGTGTTAACTTTACTTTTTGCGCATTTCACCATATCTTGGGAACTTTCAAGTGAATTGAAAATTTTTTACACTCAATGTTTTAATGTTCATTTAATTTAGAATTTCCTTAATTCCCTACCACTATTGTAAGATATTTACTTTTCACCTAACTTGTAAAATTAAAAAGTTTAGAATTCTTTACAAAATCACTCAGGCGAAGTGATTGCATTTTATTTAAATCTTATTTAGAAGGTATTTTTCTAAAAGTATTTCATTTAAAGTTTTTATCTAATTTTTGTTTCTTATTTATCTATAGTTATTGAAAGTTAAGTTGATATATTTTAAGTTGAAATGAATGTCGCCCTGCTTTGCATAGTTCAAAAATTATTTCAAAGGAAACATAACATTAAACACTCAGGACTTACAATTATAAATCAATCACTACATTTATTTATTAAAAAACACTCTTATGAACTGATAATAAATTGATTTAAGTCCTAAATGTGAGTTCTATAATATATAATTTATTTAAACTCAGTATAAACATCTGACCTCTGTTGTCGCCAATGGCTCAATTTTAAAATATAGTTTTTCTTTTACAAACTTTCGGATATTTTCATATGTAGGATAGTATTAAGTTTGAGAATTAAAAATTTTTGTTTAAAAAAGTTGTTAAAAATTATAATTATTATTAATACTTGACAACAGGAAGTTTTTAATTAAAGGCTGAAAATTTTTTTAATTCTGTTATTTTTTTAATTACCTAATTCATATAACAGTATTTAGGAATCTATAAATTTATGCTACGTATGATCGTTGCAGAATAACCTGTACACAATATATGTAAATAAAATGTATTTTTAAAATTGTGCATTTTCTATTTATTGCATTTATTATTCTTATACTGAAAGAGTATCAAGGTATCTATGACCTCCATAATAAATGAAGTATTTACGGACTTTTATATATATTAAGGAATTGAATCAATTTTTCACGAAGTTTAAGATCTCATCCCATTGAAAAAAAAGTTATTTAATAAATATTTTTTTACAATAAATGCTTCTAGTAATAAAACAAACGCGATATAGGTCATTGAAGAAAAATCCCTTCATTTGTACATTTTTCCCTTCCTGAAATTATTTCACATATTTCTTTTTTCACTAGCGAATTTCCGATTACTTTAAAAATATCGATTTTTTCATTTGCAAGAAATTTTTACTTTAAAGCGTGATAGATAACATTCTTGAATACTCCAATTTTTTTTCTAATAAATAATATGTCTTTGTTAATTTCTAAAAAAAAAATGTTCATAAAAAAGTTTACATTATTCTTTTATCAGGATTGATTTAACAGAGAAAATCACTAAAATAAAACAGGTTATGTTTTCTTACAATAAAAGTTAAATAGAATTAATTCTTCAAAATAGCGTTCCAATAAAACATGGTATTAAAATGTTACGTTATTTTTTGTGATTGGTTCATTAATAAATTATTTTTATTTCTTCACAAACACAATTCTTGTAAAAAAAAATTAAATCTGTTATATCAAAAAACTAGATCGTTTTATAAAATACAAATTATTGCGCTTAATAAAATATAAATACAGTTTATTTGTAACGTGATCCTAAGAATAAAAAGGTTATTTTCTTTTTTAATTCTCTACTAAAATGAATTAATGAGCTATTTTTATTCATCATGGCTAGTCGAAGAGGAGAAAAAAAATATCGAATTTCACTGTTAATGCAATTTCGTTCTCCCCCCACATTTACGCGTAATCCATCGCCAATTCCACTTGCAATCTCCTAGTTTATAATCTACGGTATGTTTTGTCAATTAGCAAACCGGCAGCTGGTGAGTCGCTTGTTTTGCAACCATATCATATTCAATCAATATTATTTTTGAACCCTCTTTCCCAAAAAAGTTTAAAATAAAGTCTCCTTATTAATATTATTGTAATTAAATATTTTTGTAATTACCGACCCTGATCGATAATATCACGTGATAGCTCATATCAAGCAAATTAAAAGTCTATAATATGAACATATTCTTTATAAAACTATATGGGTAAATTGAAAATAACTTTTTTGACATGTGTAGAAATGCTAAGAAAACACGTAATAACTTTCCTTACATTTAAAATGTATCTACGAGGATTCGATTTTAAAATTTATGTTTCGAAAGTAAATAAAGACACCAACACCAAATATTATTTTACTTACATCCACAAGTATACGAATAACCTGCAGTAATATTAATGAATAATTACCTGCAGTAATATAAAGAATATCACACTGCCTTTTTTTAAAACTGCAGAATTAGAACCAAGATATTCGGTACAGGGAATAATCAATTCTCTTGAAATACATCATTTTAACAGATAGTCGATTCTTAAATTGATACGGAAAAGTTTGTTCTTTTTGTAGTCCATTTTGAAATCCTCGGAAATGAAGTTGAAGAGCGTTGTTTAATTCGGCTGACAAGTCTGGGGGCACCCCCGATCCCTTGTTGTAGACACTGTAATAAGAAGTACATTATTATTACCTCTTTATAACACATTTTTTACAATAATAGAATGATAACAAAGGCCTTCGCTTCTTGGTTTCGTGTGATAGAGCTATTAAATAATAGCAACAATTTAATAATAAACTAAGAAAAATTGTATAAATTTCCAAAAGTCACAAAAATAAAAAATAAATAGTAATATAAAAATAGAAAGAAAATCAAATTCTAACATTTAAGCAAAATTAATAAATCTATAAACAGAAATAAATAAACAAATAAAATATTTAAATGAAATAAAATAAATTAGAAAAACATTATAACTAAATTAAAAAATGAATAAAAAAAATTAGACTAATATTTTACTAAAATTAATTGCAATAATACAAAACTTAATACAATACAAATCAAAAAATTTACTTCAGGGTCTTGGCATTATACACTTCGTAACAAAGTATATTGAATTAAAATAAGTTTTACGTAAGATAATGGTTTTGGGTTCTAATTTGAAAAATTAATAACTTGTAATTCGTCACAACTTTCTAAAAAGTCAAAATAGTGTAATTTACTTATTTATTTTTTACTGTTTTTATTTAACAGCTGGCAAGTTAAACAATTCCGTCAACAATTGATATCTGAAAAGTCGAATGAAACAATGAAATAAATCTTCCCTTGATTCAAAGTTAAATAGTTAAAAGGTCAATTATTTCGAACAACTTAACATCTTCGCCCTATTCGAAAATTTTGAAAATATATTTTTTATTCTTCGATCCAAAATCTAATTTAGATATGTTTTAAGATATACTTAAGGATATATTATGATAGAGTTTATATTATACTCCCATTAATTTTTTTAAATATTTCTCACTTAAAATTACGCAAGTTATATGATTATATGCAATTCTCATCACTGCTTTTCCTTATCTTTCCTGCCGTCTTAATAAAGTAAAGAAATAAATTTGATTTCCAATAATTTTAATAAGTTAAATTGTTTCTAGCAGTAAATCAATTCCTCCAAAATTATTTCAATTCTGGGGTTAAAAAATTAATTAAACATAAATGATAACACGATGAGCATTAAGAAAACACGATGAACATTAATGAATTAACTCTTTACTGCGAAATAAGAACAATTTCTATTTAAAATTTATGGAAAAGAAAAACGTATATTGAAACTATTGTCTGAACATGATAATTACAGCTACAAAATAATTTAAAATTCAAAAATGTATTCTATACTTTATTTGAGTATTAAGAAAAACCTGAGGTTAGAAAAAGAAAGAATTTTTGATATGACGATTCTAAAATTAGCAAAATTTTGGAATTTTTTTTACAATTTTCCATTTTTAGTGCTTGCTGTTAAACGAAATAAGACCTACCGACCATTTTCCTGCTATAACAATACTTTGTGAGTTGTGCTAAAGTTTAAAAATAATATTACAAGATTCTTTAAAAAAAAAAAATTCATCATTTTTTTTTAAAAAAGGCAACTTTCTTAAAGATAGCGGGCGAGAATAAGTTTGAACGTCAAAATAAAATTTTAACACATTAATTTTTTCTCCATTTAAAAAGAAAAGTAACATGTTGTATTTTTTTTTTTTTTTTGCATTGCGCATATATGCATTTATTTTTCATTATTCTAATAGGAAACAATAAAAAAGATAATTAATAATTTATAATCATTTCTTCGAATAAATAGTAATGCTTACTAAATAGTCAGCTGTTTTGCATCAATTGTAAAGCAGCAGAATGTATTTAATTCCTTAATAAGGTTTAATTTTCAACTAACTGGAAATAATTCTAAGCTTTCTTTTAATAAAAACTAAAAAATAAAAAATTAGTGGCTTTCCTCTCCATGTAACGCAAATGCAGGTTAGTTCAACCAAAAAGCCCTCCATTCGCAACCAAACATTTTTTGTTTCAAATCACTCCTGTTCTCCTCATTCACATCTGGCGAGTCTTGAAAATGGGTGCATATATTTGAGAACGTTAAACATTTGCTTTAAGCACTGGCAATCTCAGAACTTGCTTAACGTAAATGACTAGTGACGTGAATTTTCGAGGTCCCAAAACATTTCAACTTTTATTGACATCTTCATATTTTTTGAAGTTAAATGTCATTCTTCATTTGTTCAATTTAAAGTCTTGGTATTATTCATTTAGTAACAAAGTATATTGAATTGAAATAAGTTTACACGTAAGTTTTACGTAAGATAATGGTTTTGGCTCTTAATTTGAAAAAATAATAACTTATAATTCGTCGAGTCCCTGTGCCGTCGAGCGAATCGAGATAATTTTTCATGGTTTTCCTCTCCATGTAACGCAAATGCAGCTTAGTTCCCCCAGGAAACCCTCCACTAAAGCGAAATCTAGCCCGATACTTGATCCAGGAGTTCCCTTGTCTTCTGGATTGGGTTCAAGTGAGAAATATATTGTAAAATTAATACATTTTATCTGAAAAACGTGTTTTAGTTATAATAGTTAGAATAAAAAGTAATAGTAATAATAAAAAAACAATAATTGTTTTAACTTTTCCTATAAGAAGCTCAGTGCTGTAGGGAAGTGTAAGAGTCCAAAAGCGAGAGTAACATCTCGAAATTTGCATACAATGGCCACAGTACTGACGAGTCCCTGTGCCGTCAGGCTAAACAATGGGGGCGGGGGAGTTTTCATGGTTTTCCTCTCCATGTAACACAAATGCAGGTTAGCTCCATCAAAAAGTATTCCACGAAGTCATGTTTCTCCCAATACTCGATCCAGGAGTTCCCCTGTCTTCTGGATTTGGTTCAAAATTTCAAACGGGGTTGAACATTAGAGGTCGTAAACCCATTGGGTTGGCTGTTAAGCGACGGTTATAAAATATAATAATTAAAAAACGAACGTTTTTTTTAAAGAAAAGCTTAATTTTAATTACTAAAACAATTGATTTGGATATTATTGAAAATATAATCTACTTGATTGCGTGGAGAATAAGATTTTGAAAAATGCGAAACATATAATTTGATAATTTGCAGAATATTTAACTACGAAAACACGCAATTATGAGATTAAGTTTCATAAATATAGGGGTACACACCTTGCGGCACATGCGCCCTAAGCAGCAACCGTAAGTAATTTTAAAAAAAATAAAATAAAACTCAATTTTTTTTTTTTTTTTTTTTTTGAAAAATAAAGAAAGTCTGATATTGCTCGTTTAAGTTTTTGACACACCCAATCTCAATCAATGTAGGTTTTCGATTGTTTTTTCGATGGTTAACACTACGAATTTACGCATAGTCTTGAAAATATCATATTTTTAACACGACATTATTACAATACACGAACGAATTTTGAATTCTAGTTATCACTTTCGTCATTCGCCATGTGTGCCGAATTTATCATAAATTCAATGCTACCCATTTTCACGTAGCTTCTTAAAACACGATTTTTTTAAAGACATTTTACGTCTTGAAAGTTTGGAATGGGGCATTTATATAAATTCGTTTTTGACTAAAGCTTTATTTGCGCAAACTTTATCGCAAATTTAAGTGACTATTGCTACGCATTTCCACGAGATATTTAAAATTTTGATATTTTTAGAGCAGGGGTTTCCAACTTACATGTGGCCGGGGGCCGCAATCAAAATCACCAGTCAAACATCGGGCCACAACTTAAAATTTTATACAGGACTCTTTTATGGTTGAAGGAACATTGAATATTACAGTCAGATTTTTATCAAAGTTTTTTTAATATTAAAAAGCAAAATAACAAGCATTACAAAATACTTGTTACGTATACTAGCATTACGAATACTTGTTACGTATCATTTTGAATCTTCTCTTAATCAGAAACTTAGTGACAAGATTTCTTTTTCTTTTAAATTTAATTCTGCGATCAATTAAAAAATTTTCGACTTATTAGGAATTATGGCAACAACAAAAAATTCTCGATCATATGAAATTAAATTTTTTTCCTTTTCCGCTCATGCGATATTCAATTCAGGGAAGTTAAATAAAATTTGATATTCATTCCCTCTTTCATGCGTTTTAAAATTTACAAATGTAAGTAATTTCATCCAAAATAAATGATTTCAAAAAGCTAAATGGGAGAATTTCTTCGAAACAATTTCTGGTACGCACATGCTAAATTACCTTCACAAAATACAAAAGAAACAAAAAAGAGCAACATGCACGATTATTTTTGTGTTTAAATAAATATTTTCTTGGATGCAAAACCTGAGAAATAATTTTTTTTTGCACCGTTGGTACGTTAAATTTCACAAAAACGAAGAAATTAGGTTTTTTTAAACGGAAGAAAAGTATTTTAAACCCATATAGATTTTTTACAAAAATTGTCCGCTAAGAACGACAACTAATATATTTTAGTTCGCGGGCCACAAAAAATGGCTTAGCGGGCCGCCAGTTGGAAATCACTGTTTTAGAGCGATATTATTACAAATCGCTCGTTTAGATAATCAATTATGACGTGGTTTATTTGTGCCGATTTTGTCGCAAATCAAGTTATTTATAGTCACATGATTTAAAAATCATATATCGCTATTCGTACTTACGCATTTTAAAAATCATACATTTTGATTCTTTTCGCAATTTAAAAATCACACATCGTGATTCGCTAAAAATTACTTTCCGTATTGACATTAACGAGATTTAAAAATCATCCATCGCAATTCGTATTCATGAGCTTTAAAATCGCATATCCCAATTTGTATTCTGGCGTTTAAAAAATCCTTCGCTGTTACACTTCTCGTAATTCAAAAATCATACACCACGATTCGTATTCACACGATTCGTATTCACACGACTTAAATACCACATTGCGATTCATACTCACGCGTTTTAAAAATCAGACCTTGTGAGTCTTCTCGCAATTTAAAATATCAATTTCGATTCGTATTCACGCGATTTAAAAATCACGACATCGTCATTCTTATTTAAGGGATTTAAAACTCAGGAAAGGAAGAGCACCATTTGGGACAAATTTCCAAAACTGATAAAGTTATCTGCCCAAGTTTAATACAGCAGAGAACAATAGCTTCTGTAAAAAGACTGTTTTCCAGAATGAATTGGGCATGTTCAAGATTGTGGAGCAGTCTTTAAACAAAATCATTAAATTTTCACTTAATTGCCCAAAAAAGCTATCAGACAATTACATAGGAAATATTGAAACAAAAAACATTTTATTCACTTTAAAGAGATTTTAAAATGGTTAAAGCATTAAATAAAATTCTTACCAGAACCATTTAAGAAAAATGATGTAACACGCAAAACCTGCAACTCCCCTTCATAGATATAAAGGCTGCAGTTAATCCTGTAAAAATGCAAAGAAAAAAAAGAAATTTTTAAATGAAATACTCAAAATTTCAAATAACACATCAAAATAAAAATTTACTTAGGACACTGATATACAACATAGTGAATATGTCACAAGTGACTAACTGTAAAAAAATAGTAGCTGAAAATAGCTGAATAAATTGTATCCTCTGATAATAAAAGTAGAACACTGGTTGAAAAAAACTTTAGAAAAGTAGAGACTGAATGTTTGATAAAGGCAGACATTAACACATTACTTTTTCTATTGAGGATCATAAATGAAAACAAATTGGGGATCGCAATTATTATTCAACCAGGGGGGGGGACGAAAACACTATCGAAATCTGACAAATCACAGCACAGGAGGGTGTATATAATAAATAACAAGGCAAGTTTGATTGCGTGTGGAAACAAATATAAGTTGAAAAATTGTTGAAAACATGTTAAAGTTTCGACGTCCAATTAAATCGGTTTTGATGATTACTACATTCCTCTTATTCATTATTTTTTCTCTTGAATATTAATTTAGGACTCCTCATGTGTATACTTTTTATTTTCATTTCTTTAAAAGGATTTAAAAAAATACATATTAAGAGCAGACTTTTCGGAACACTCTGCATAAGACAGGATTCTTTATAAACCGCAAATGCTTTTTTTTTTGCTTCTTTTGCCATTTATCTCGTTATTATATTTTAATTCTTAGCAATTTCGACGTCATTTTTGGAGTTTGAAATTTTGCATTTGAGTAATCACTGATTTTTTGTGCACCGACTTCGAAGTCTAAGAAAAAAAGCTTAGAAATTATATTCTCTTTTTCATCGTTATAGTGACCCTCCAGGCAGAATTTTTGTCTGCGACAAACCTCAAGATATTTTTAATAGTAACAAATACATACATTACCTATTTAAACTAACAGACGAGCTTCGTGTTTACAACAACGCCTGTACGCACAGGAAAAAACTGAATGTCAACCGTAATTGTATTTCTAATCATTATTTTTAAATGATTTAATATTTAATAGAAAATGTGATATTTTTTTTCATTTACATATAAAAATATGTCATATTTTAATATTATGGGCAATATTTTCACATTTTGAAAGAGTAAAAAAAAAACGCATGAGCTTATTTCGAGTGAAATGGACCAATGAATGTCGACATATCACAGATGTTACGAGAAAAAAATTTTTCTTTTAGAACAGTTCTTTATAAAAACAGCTGAAGAAAATTATTTCAATGTTTTGAGACCAAAACTATGTTTAGAGATCTACTTTGAAATATGACTCAATGGGAGATTTCGCAAATTTAAGTTAGGTTCCGAACGTTCTCGTACGTAAGGTTTTAAGTGCGAAAGCGCCAGTTTCGGTGAAATGCGCATGCAGAAAAATATTATACAATATAAAATTATATTTATATTTTATTATATAAAATTTTAAGGAAATCGAATGTTTAAGATAATTTATAAAATTCTTCAATCACCTAACTACTCAATTAATGAAAAAAAACTCGTATAAATTACTTGATTTTTGAGATCAAAATGTGTTTTTAAATCCTAAATGTGATGCAATTAGCATTTACATTTTTTAAAGTAAGTTCTATTTTAGTTAATAACATGAGCACGAAAAGAATTATTTACGGTTTGAGTTAAGACATTAAAAATAGCTTATATGATGATATTGACTATTTGTTTATTTATTGACAATTTGGCTTAATGAATAATTACATAATCGGATAAAAATTTTCAACCTTTCACTAATTATCTAAACTAAATTTAATAGAATTAGTGAATATAATTAACTTAATGTGATTATACTTTTAGAAGTAACCTATTTTAAAATTAAATTACGAATTAACAGCCTACAAAAATTCCGGATTTTAAAACTACAAAGCAGTAAAACTTTACACAACCATAAAATATTTCACTATAAAAAATACACATTATTGACATGAACTTTCACAGATTTTGTTTACTCATTATCATGGCGAACAACATGGTTATCTGTGGTTACGCCTAAGGTCTCCAAGACATGTAATTCTTTTGAAGGACTAAAGATCTCTTACATAAACTTGAATCTAACGCTCCTCTCTTCCAAATCTAATTTTTATGATGACTAAGTTTTTTTCATACACACATTTCAACTCTACACGGAAGAAACCTTTTAATCAACTACTGAGCAATACTTAATTTCATTATGGCTCGTAATAGATACGAAAACTAATCATGGAGTATCCAAATTAGGATCATTATCAATTTTTTTTAAAATAGTTATCAAAGCACAAGTAGCTGTCAAAATCATTGCAAGCTTTAGAAAATAATGTTCGATAGTGTGTTCGAGCTTAGATTAAGAATATAGACAAACAGTGACTAGTAGGCAATAAAGGCTTAACAACATTTATCTTGTTAAACTCAGAAAATATTTGGACTCAATAGTATAATAACCTACTCTCAACATTGAAGCTTTTAGAACTCCAAAAACAATTTCAAAAACAAAATCATTTGAACTTATGAAAAAAAAAATACTAAACATATGTATTTTATGTGTACCTAGAAAAAAAATGTCGTAAGTTCTAACACCAACTTTCATTCCTAATTTTGGGATTGCTTTTCTTGTTCTTTTTATTTTGCTTCTGAGCTAAAATCATAAATATTTAATGCCAAACTTAACTAAAACACATTATGTATAAATTGTAAATAAAGGTAAATAGTATTTATTAAATATGTTTATTCATTCGTTTCAATCCTACGTCTAATTTTCGACTACAAGAAACAATCCGTTTTATCATAGTTGTCTCATAGACGTCTACTCAGGTCCAAAGAGTGTTTCATCAAGCATTACATCTGAACTATAGTTTTCCATAAGAAGTCTATACTTAAGCCATCCATAAATAAGCTATAAGAATGCGTCTATCGGTATTTGATCCACGATGTCTAATTCTGGATGAATTGTGTTGCACAAGATTATTAATTTCGTAAAATGATATAAAGCGAAATAAGTATTAATTTATAAAATCAAAATACAAAAATTTTTAAGAGTTACTATTTTATTAATTTATTATTAATGTTATATTTTCATTAATTTATTCTTTATTATTACATATTCCTACGGTTAGACTGACGGTAAGTAGATTCTAACCCATGATCCGTCTACCACTAAGGATATTTTATCAGCGCAAGCCGGGAGGGAGCAGAACTCGAATCGACCAGCCAACACGAGATCCCCTGAACCACCGAGGTTCCACAGTTATCTTTTTTTTTTCTTCGACGGAGGGGATCATTTCCAAATGATTTTTCAAATTCATATATTCTCATTAGTTTTCATGCTACCCGCCTGTTTGTTAACAGTATTTTTTTTCAATAAATAGTTGTCCCTTTTTGAAATGTGTTCCAATATTTCTGAAAATAGTCACATTTTAGCTGTTTTTAAAATAAATAATACAGTTTTTTTGTAAACATAGCACTTTTGTTATTTTAAATTAGTCACATATGTATTTGTTATTATTAAAAGTATCTTGCAGAAAGATATTACTGCTAGAGAGTTTTGTTGCAGATAGCTCGAATTCTGCCACAGGGACTGATTGTAAAAAAAATGCTTGGATTTGGTCACTGATGATGAAAATTGGTTGATGTGCATTGAAATTTCTAAAATCACAGAAAAAATTCCTCTGGCAACGGGAGACTTCCGTTTCTTTTCTGCGATTGGCCACCAGCGATCACCACTAGATTTTTAAATTATACTGTAGATTCAGAATAATTCCAAATCTGACAGGACAATAGTGACGTAACGGAAGTTGCGTTCTTAAGAAACAGCAAATCTTGTTTTTATCCAACAAAGAGACTGGACAACTAGTCATCTTTTCATTCGGTGACGCGATGAAGTTCACTATGAACTAGATGCTCCCTCGATTCCCGGAAATTTGATACTTTAAATAAGTAAAGAAGTATCTTTTTAACTAGAAAGTATTTTTGGGGCCTCGATGGTAGCTGACTGTTAATCTCATTTGAAAGCCAAAAACGTAAATATTTGAAGCAACTATGCTTCAAATCTAAATACATACTGGTTCTGAAACATCTCTCGCTCACAAAGAAACAAGAAGACCTCGATGGTCGGTTGAAATATCTTTCCTGGTTTCGACCTCAGTTGAGACAAATATTTACAGAGAAAACGAAATAGTTCAGAGGCTCCATCCACAGCTAGAGTTGGGCAAAACGAATCAGCTAAGTGATTCGAATCAATAGAATCAGTTCACATTGCTGATTCGAATCACCGAATCAATTCATCGAATCAGTACCCAATTCGACCCACAACAGGCCATCCATCTCAAAAAGGGCAAGCGGAAAAACAGTCCAATCTTGCTGAAAAAAATTTCTCAGGGGAGGGAGAAAAAATAAGACGTCCACAGAGGAAATTAAGGAAATACGAGAATCACACCAACAAGTCATACATAGTATAGTTTGTCTACGGTAAGAACTCCCCCGCCACAAAATCTGAGGCCGTATGCAGCTATGGAAACAAGAATAGCGCATTTCAGGGAGGGTAGTTTCTCTTCACTCTAGGGCTAATCCCTACTTAAAATAGTTATACTTCGTTACCATAGTTACCGCCAAGGGTTCAAACGAATGGCTAAGGGAGTTCTTACATTAGATAAACTATAGACACCATCTTGTGCCCCAAACATTTCGACCAGACGAAACATCGCTGAAGGACACAATACTTAGCACAGTAAGTAGTGATGTTTGTTTCAAAATAGATATGAAATAAATACTCACAAATCGAATATTAAGTAATGGTAACCTTCTTCTTGAATACTGTCATGTAATCGAACTAAAAGAGAAAAGAAAAAAAACTTTCAAAATCCAACATGAAACATAAAATCTGTCTCAGTAATACGAGAACACACACATAGGAAAAATTAGATAAAAAGTATATACACACTACCCTACAATAATGTAAGAACGCGTTCTGTTACAAAGAATTTTTCTCAAAGATTTCAATTCTCTCACTATATATTTACATAGAGACTTAACACAAAGACAGGCCGCGTGGAACATAAATAATCTAATAATGCATCGAAGTTGCCAGGTACAAAAAACAAAAATATATCAAGGTTACAATAAAGTACACAAACAATTAATAAATCTAAGTTAAATAAAAGAATTATATTTCAACTAATTCGATAGGGCTCTGCATTTTATTAATTTATTGTTAATTAACATTCTAACTTATGTAGAGAAGCTCAACTTTAATAAGCCATTTCGCTGATAAAGATTAGCTGACGTCATAGTGTGGGTATGGGAGGTCTTTTCGAACTGCAAGCATCCAATTGGTAATTAAAATGGACTTAAACTTGCCAACAAGTTTTATTTAATTTTCTTAAGCTTAGATGAAATATTTTCGCTATTATAAACTTGTCTTAATATCGAGATCCAAAATTATCTAAGTCATATATATGTAAACTCAAATACATAATTTTTGTACGTTTCGGGCACTTTTGGTACCCAACTTTTCATCTTCCACTTATCGGTTATGCAGATCATATGCTAACAATTGCTTTTTAGAGTAGTTACAAACATAAACATAGCCACTCATGTCAAAGGGGAACAAATTTTAATATCAATATGCATTGTCAAATATATAATGCGATATTTTCTATAATAATCCTATTTCTACATTGGTGTCAATATTTATGTTACCCAAATAGCAACATTGACAATAGTATCGTATTCAATAATTATCGCTCTGTATAATATTTTATTTTTTAAATCTCGTTGAGCAGTCGATCCAATTATTGGCTTTACGACTACTATTGTTCAACTCCGTAGCCTCGTAATTTTGAACCCAATCCAGAAGACAAGGAAACTCCTGGATCAAGTATTGAGAGAAAGTTTTTCCTTCGAGGAAGACTTTTTCATGAAACTAACACGCATTTGCGTTACATGGGGCGTTAAACCTCCCACGATTAGACTGGCGGCAAGGACCCATACCACTGAGGATATTTTTACGTCAGCACTATGGTCGGTGCAAGCCAGATGCAGAATTCGTATGGACCAGCCATTGCTGGGGTTCCAACCCGATTCGTCTCATTGGACATCTATCCCCTGAGCCATCCATCATGGCTCATATTCACGATATTTTATAACCGTCGTTGAACAACCCCACCCAATTTTATGGGTTTACGATTACTAATGCTCAACTCCGTAGCCTCGTAATTTTGAACCCAATCCAGAAGACAAGATTGCTTTCCTTTTTAAAAAAAATTGAGTCAATAAATACATTTTTTATAATTTTCAAGATTTTAGTATTTGAGCACCTGATTTTTTTACATAGCACCATTTGTTTTTTTTAAAGTTGTTTTTAACTTTCTTAAATTTTTTACTAGAACCAAATGTGCATTAATTATTTAGATTATTTACAGAGTTGTAAGGCAAAAAAAATTCTGTAAAAATATAAAGCATCTGGAAGAGATTATAATGCACATTAATAAGGTTTTATATATATAGTTTACGATATTTCTTTTTTCTATTATTGAAAAAATTAGTTAATTATACATGGCATTTTAAAAGCATTGAAATACGAATGTTTAAGAACATTGCATGATTCATTTTTTTAAAAATAGTTTTATTTTGCCAAATATATGAGCTACGTCTTTGTATTTTTTGTCTAAATTGTCTTTTTTTTTCGTTAAAGAAAATTTGTAAATGGCATCCTAATGTTTCTATACATTCTAAAACGAATTTTCTTAAATTTTCCATGAAATGTTGCTCAACATGATCTTTAATTACGATCAGCTGTATTTATCGCTGACCAAATATTGCTACTATAATTTCTTTGCTTAGTTCTTTTTACTTACATTATGATTCTTACATCTGATAATATAGTCTCCCTTTAAACTTGAGTTCGTAAGGTCTTTAAGAAACTCTATAGAGGCAGCAAATGTATTTAATACGCTAAATGCATTTTATTACATTAATATTCACCACAACATTTAATTATCAATTTCAATAATTCGAAGTATCTGAATACAAAATTTTGAAAATTTAATTTAAAACAAAAGATAACTTGAAAAAATAACTTAAAATTAAGATAACTTCTTAATTTTAATGTAGAAGCAAAGGTATTCATAATGTTTTAAGGAGCGCATCTGCTAAAATAATAATATACAGATGTTTGTTTTAGTCAGCTTAAGATTCCATTCAAAATAACGATTGAGACTCGAACATTGTATACTAATGGTAAAACTTCATTGCCTTTAAAAATATGAAAATGGTGATAAAAGTGGACATGTTTGGAAAACTCAGAAAAAGAAGCCCATTCTTAAGAATCGCCATACGTGAGTGAAGAAAACCAAAGTGATTTTAAACAATAAACGTGAAGTTGCCAGAAAAATATGTAAAAGAAAAAAAAAACTGGGAAAAATCACAGTACCCGAGAATGACAGAGTCAACAAAACAAAACAAAAAAAAAAACCCACCAGAAAAACCGCAGTGGCCGAGAGTGGTGGTGTATCAGGGCAAAATGCATTTTGACGTGCTGTGGAGAAATGGTGAGAAACTACAAGAGAAATTAGCATTCGTATGAATAAAATAAGATTCCGGAGTATCAAAATGAGCTGATGACACGCGGGTAGTTATTAACATCATTATCTTTTTAAAAAAAGTCAACCTTCTTAAAGTTAACGGGCAAAAATAAGTTTGAACGTGAAAAAAAAGTTGTAGCTCTGTAATTTTTTGTCCATTTAAAAAACAAAGCAACCTTCTGGATACACATTTTGCGTTGTGCATATGGGTGATTCTCACGAAATATGACAATTTACAGTCTCTTACTCCAAGATCTAATACTATACTACGAGAAGAACTTCTTTCAATTTTAATAAATAGCATTGCTGTTAGCATTTTAAAATGACCTTGTACTAGCATCGACTGTTTTGT
Source organism: Parasteatoda tepidariorum (assembly GCF_982258835.1). Taxonomy (NCBI): domain Eukaryota; kingdom Metazoa; phylum Arthropoda; class Arachnida; order Araneae; family Theridiidae; genus Parasteatoda; species Parasteatoda tepidariorum. The sequence goes on from NC_141761.1 coordinate 9,664,390, forward strand.
ATATTTATCGAATTTAACTGAATTTCAAAATATCATGTTTCTGGTATGTCACAAACAATATTTCCAATAATAACTAGTTTCAAAACTTCGCATAAATTTTTCAATATCTAATTTTTTTTTTATCTCCACCGTTTCTAGAATATAAGCAGAGGGTATTATTTACAAAAACGTCGTTTAAAATAATTTTTTCTGTCAACAATTTCTTTGTCACATGAAAATCTGTCATTTTCCTGGCTACTTTTATTTAGTTTTTATGTTGTCATTTTCCTGTCTTCTTGAAATCATTAATAACATAAACTACATAGATTTATCTGAGTTACTTCAAGAAATCCTGTTGTTTTCTGCGGGATGTAAATGTCTTAGGCCGAAATATTAAATTAAAGTTAAATGCTATAAAATGGCAAATTGTCATTATCCTGGCTGTCATTTTCCTATCTTATGACATTGAAGTGTTACCAGAAATTTTTTTTAAATAGTATACAGTAAGGAGAAAAAGCAAATATTAACCTAATACCAAGTGTATGTATGATTTTAATATGCTTGAATGTAATCAAAGTTGTTTATTTATTTAATGATTGATTATTATACACAATTTTATTCTGTACATATCAGCAACAAAAACATTTCTGATTCTTTCAACATTGGATAAAAGGAATTAATTTAAGCAATTTATGGTCCATCTAACATAAAGGCTTAAGTTGAGTTACATACTATTAACTTAAAATGACTTTTTTTAACTTCTAAACTAATATGTCATTTTCCTGGCATTCAAGATTTGGTGAATTTCTATTTTATTTTATTTTTTCTTGAGCAAATGTCAATAAACTGTCCGTAAGATATTAATAAATGTAAGTAAATAAGTATACAAAAAAATTTAGATTATTTTGAAGACTTAAATTTGACGAGAACCCATGTTTCCAAAGAACCCATATATGCATTTACTTTTTATTACTCAAATAACAAAAAAACAAATAAAAAAGAAATCAAATTATTTACATTCATTTTTCGAAAATATAGTCAGCTTATTTAGATCGAGTAATTATAAAGCAGCAGAATATTTTTAATTTCTTAATAAGGTTTAATTTTCAACTAACTGGCAATAATTCTAAGCTTCTTTTATTAAAAACTTGACAATAATTTTTTTAAAAAATTCATGGTTTTCCTCTCCATGTTAAGTAAATGCGGTTTGATTAGTTCCACCAAAAAGCCCTCCACGAAGACAAAATTTCGCTAGATACTTGATAAAGGAGTTCCCTGGTCTTCTGGATTGGGTTCAAAATTTCAACTCTACGGAGTTGAGCGCTGGTAGTCGTAAAGCTGAAAATCGGGTCGGTTGTTTAACGACAGTTATAAAATAAAAAAATTTAAAAACGAAAGTTTAATTTAAAGCAGTGATTCCCAAAATGGTCTACATCTACCTCTAGCGGTCGACAACAAATTGCAAGGGGTCCATGTAAAGTGAAAAAAAATTGGGGGTCTCATATAAGCAGGTCGAGACTTTTAATTTTGGCATTTCATGAATGCAATAATCAACAATCAACAAACTGATTTATTATAAACTAGCAAATGCCTGCAGCTCCGCCAGCGTATGTTTTTATTTTCTTTGCGTGTTAGGTTTTATTTTGTAACAAAAAAGTATTTTTTTGCTGTAAATTGTAGCCTAGCAAGTGTATCAACTCTTTAGCTAGCTAGATCTCCTATTTTATCTGTGTACAAGATCGCGGAGATTTGTTGCTTAGTTTTTACGTAAAAAACGTAATATACAGACAGACAATACACTACTATGGTTTTGTATACAAACTTATTTCCGCTATTATAATATTAGTAACGGGGTACGGGTTTTATAGAGCACTATTTTATTCCATTTACAAATTAATTAAATGAAATTAGCTTGAATTTAATTAATAAATGTATAAAATTAACATGTGTTTTTTCCCTAGGTGTTTCACAGTACACTTCACTACAGTTAGAAATCTTTCACAGTGAGAAACACTCACTATACCAGCTGTCAAAAATACATTTGAAGTTGATGAATTTACAAAAGATCAATATCAGGTAAGCAGGGGGTCCACCCAAAACCGAAAAACATGGCAAGGGGTCTAAGAGACAAAAAAGTTCAGGAACCACTGATTTAAAGAAAAACCTAAATTAAATTACTAAAACAATTTATTGGTATATTATATACGCAGTAGTGTAGAGAATAAGATTTTGAAAATGTAAAAATACAATTAAATAGTTAGTAAAACAGTTAGTGGCTAAAACACGCACGGGCAGGTAATTAAGAGATTACGTTTCATAAATGGGTGCATTTTTAAACAAAAAAAAAAAATGCTTAATTAGTTTTAAAGATATGACTAAAAACTCAAAAAGTAAAATTAACATTAAAGGGTCAAAACTTTCATCCGCTCTCCTGTCTGAACTATTAAGGTCACAATTTCCAGGTATCTCCCATATTTTAAATCCAAATATGAAAAAAAATATATATATTCAGAGAAAGTACGATTTTGTGTCCCATTTCGTAACTTACTTAATACGTAGTATATTTGAGGTCACCCTTAGTAATTATTGAGATTGTCACTAGTACTTGGAAATCCGATCATATAAGAAAGGAAATCATATAGGGGGATATCCATTTTCACCCAATGGCAAAATGGGTCTTGTTTTGAGTTTGATGGCGTCCACACACTTTTCAACTGTGTTCAAGAGTAAACAGCGTTACCATGGCGAATAGGTTACCAGTAATCGTAATAAGAGGATCAGAAATTTTACTTAACATTTAAAAATAATATGGTCAAGAACATGCGTATAACTAAATTTATGACAGCGTTCAATAGCCGAGTGAAATCTCATAGCATTATGAGTATTTATTTATTTTTTCTTCTTTTGTACTTGAACATTACCATAAATTATGAATATAATATATTCCTTGATAAGTTAATTAATTATAGTTTACAAAAAACAAATATTTGTTTAAATTTCGTAAAAACATAAATATTCGTTAAAAATTCTACCACTTAATTCAAATGTTCAATTAAATTATATTCGTTATTTAGAATAAAATACAGGGTTATTCATAATTCCCACCGCCTGTAAACGCCATTTTTCTTTACTACAACTGGCTTCAGTGGTACAGTTCGCAAAAAAAAAAAACGAATCACCCTGAATAACTTTCGTTCTAATGATCGGATTTTCACGAACTAAGTGTCAATCTTAATGGTTCCTGGGGGTGACCTCAAATATGCTAATTAATTAGTGCTAACTATTAATTAAGTTACGAAATCAGACACAAAAACGTACTTTCTCTGAATAAACATGCATTTTTTTTTACATATTTGGATTTCTTATCTTCAAAATATAGGGGGTAGCCGCAATCTGGGAAATCTGGTCCCCATAGTTTGGTCAGGAGAGCGATTCAAAGTTCGTACCCCTTAATGTTAATTTCGCTTTTTGCGTTTTCAGTCATATTTTCAAAACTAATGAAGCAATTCAAAAAAAAATTGCACCCACTCATAAAACTCATTTACCCAAAGATAATTTCATGCAAAAAATAATTTTTAATAATTATTTATTATTTTTTATTATTTAATTAAAGTGAGGATGAAAAAAAGTTGAATTATAAGGTATGAATTTTTTTATACCATTTTAATCAACATATTTTTCAATTGGAAAATCTGAAGTTTCAACTGTTTTTATTTATTAGAAGCTGAGAAAAATTAAAATTAATTATTTTTAAAAAAATAATTTGGCGACAATAAAGAAATAACTAATTGGGGCGATTAATATTAAAATGTGATACACTTGGGAGGAACTTGACTTCGCGCGCGTAGCGTAAAATTTCATTCATATTTTTTTCGCTAATAATCGTTTGCTAATCTTTTTATTTTTATTTCTTTCACACTATAAAATACGATGTTTCTTTTTTAGTCATTTAATAATTTATTTGCAATTTAGTAAAGAATTTTGAATAAAAAACACTTTATTCAACAAATGTCTAGTTTTAAAAAAGCGTGCTTCTGATAGAATACACCAGATTGTGCTTATTTAATGTGATTATTTTTTATTTTTTTTATTTTGTTTTTCAATAACTGATACAATTTCAATAATATACATACGTATGCATAGATTTGGAATAATATATTTATCAATTTCTTGAATATATATTTTATAAATATTAATAAAAATACGTAGTCAACATTTTTAAACATCTCTCACAACATCGCAAATTTCTCAACATCTTATAGGGTAAACTAAACAATGAAGGACCACTTAAGCTTAGCTTGCCTTTAAAAAAAATTCATAAAAATTTCAAAATTTGTAATTTTAGCTAAATGATGGTTTCGACATGTTTGTTATTATGTAAAAAAAGTTATGTAGAAATTATGTAAAATTATGTAAAAAAAGTTAGATAACTTACATAATATTGTTTTAAGCTTTTGGTGGTTTAAATAATAAGTAGTAAGATGACCAAGTGAAGGAACAGTTCTTACCAGTGAATAAACACTAAATTTTCCAGAGAATGAACACTTAATTTTGATAATGTTTGATGCTCGTTAGGAATCCATAGGCCACACAAATGTCTAAAAACAAGATTTTTCTTGGAATTACGACATATAACCATAGTTAATGTGGAAAATTTTACTTTTTTTTCAGTCATGGAATGGAAAGTAAAATATGTTTGAATACATAATTTTAAAAAAATGTTTTTCATTTTTTTCTCACAGTTTAATAGTCCGTTCTAAATTATGATGTTTATCATTGTGTAATCTGATGATGTTTTTATTATTATTATAATTCGATCATTTTTTTGTTTAATCTTTTCCTCATATTTTTTAAGCTTTTTTTTAAATCTTTTTAAGTATTTTTTTTCTCTTCGTCATGAGTAATTTATTTCTTTTTCTTTTGATTTAACCTTCCTCTTTTTTCCAAATTTTTGGCCAATGTAAATGTATCTTCGAAATTTCTTTTGATTTTCCAGTTCCATTTCCAGAATTCCTCACTGGATAATAAATGAGAAAAAGGAGTTTCGAAGTTTGAGTAAAACCCATCTCTCATTGACTTATATCTAGTAGTTACTTATGAAACCAATCGTTTTTGCAACTAACAATGCCTCAAGAGGACTTATCTCAAAATCGGTTTTTAAGATACTTTCATTATTAATGTTAGTTGTCTCAGCTTCAGAGCCAAAATTTGATTATACAATTGTTCTTTTTGAAATAACTTCTTCAATATTGAGAAAAGCGCAGGCTATTGGATATTTGGGAGATTAAACTTTTCTGTCAATGTTCCTTTAAAAATTTGCAACATAACTTGTGAGATTTCCTTCTCAAGCTTCTGAAGAAATAGCGCATCGTTACTCTCGAAGCATGTGTTTTGTTGATAAGTTGTCTTGCTCATTAACTCTTGGTGTCTGTTTTGCATGCATTTGTTACAGTCAACGTTTTCTACATCGAATGAAAAAATATCGCATTTCATAAAAGCATTTTAACTTCATCAGTTGATGCCTCAAATCTTATTTAAAAATGGATGTAAAATTTTCTAGACATATTGTTTTACAATTCTTTTGTTTTCAAGATCTAACGAGATTTCCAAGAATTACGTAGAAAACTAAACCAGAAAATTTGTTTTGAGGAACAAAACTTGCTCCGTTTCAAATTGATATGAGATTTATACCTATCCAGAAGAAGCAAAATTAGGAATTTGATTGCATTTTTAATTAGCCATGGGTAGAAACATTTGCAATATATTTGTAAAATGTTGCTGCGGTCATCGTTTCATTTCATGAATAGCTTTTTCCAATGAAATATGTAGCAGGGACTGATTCTGTAATATCTCTACGAATTCTTCTGTAAGGAAAAACTACCAATGGAGGTACTTTTTCTTTCCTAGGTACTTTAGAATATAAATCCTTATAATTTTTAAGGCCGCAGATTTTTCCCGTTTAAGGGCAGTATTCAACTCTTGTTTCATTCGCATTGTAAATGCAATCACTTTATAAAAGGATGCCAGGGCTACTTCCCTCCTAAAGATTCTCTGAAGTTCTTAAAACCAGTATTTCGAATATTATTCTCTAAGGGAAGATTTGCCTTTTGAAATTATCTTCGCATTGCACTGAGTTATCGGTGGATGTCACCTTAAAAAAACTTCACCCATTTTTCACCTAGATAATTGTCTTTAAATGGATTTTTCCTACCAGTTCCCGTTAGGACATTAAAGACGGCAATAGGATAATAATTTAGCTAATTATTGGCACAAAATCCTGCAAAGATTCCATTCAAGCTTTTATTATATTTAGTTGTTATATTTAGTTAATAAACATAGTTTATTAAGGAGTCTAAGGTATGATGTAATAACTAATCACTACATTTATAAAGATAAATAATAAATTAATTATTATTATAATTCTTTAAATAAATTTAGCAATTAAATTTGCATATTTAAATGAAATAGTTATAGAAACTATTCATACAACATTTAACTGAATTTTAGGAGTCCTCTATGTCGTTGAACTACTAATTATCCAAGTAAAATCATATTTCACACATACTATTCATTCACTGGGAAATCTATTCTCAGTGAAGGAACATGCCTGTTCCTTCACCGGTTAGAAGTTGTTTTTTTTATTTTTAACATAATTTTGATTTATAATATGACAAAAAGTACAAGAAAATTAAAATTTTTATTTTATTTTCATTAACTTGAAAAAATCCCAGTAAAGGAACACTTGTTTATACATTGGTTTTTCATCGTTCTGTAATCCAGTTAATAAACACCCCCTAATCTCAGTACTTGCTTATGTTATGATGCTTAAAATAAATAAAACGTAACTTCAATGACCATATTTTGAATTCTTTTTTTCACAATGAAAAGAAAAAGCATTAATATATGCAATTAATTGTAGTTTAAACGGATAACAACAAACACTGACCTTATAATTTTGTCAAAGAAACAAGGCGTTGAACAGATACTAACAAATTCAAAACTTTTTCCAGAGAAGACTCAAAGACCAGATAACTAAATGCATTGTTAAAGGACTTCCTATTGTTAGGTAGTAAGCTACTCTTACCAATCAATCTAAATTAAAACGTTTAAAATCTTATTTCTAAGAAATATCTATGAAATGCTCCTTCATTTGTTGATTTACCCTATATCATCCTAATCTTAAAAGAAATTTCCGGAAGTGTATCGCAGAACTATTTTTACCAACTATTTAATAAAATTTTAACATTTTAAAATTCTTATTCTTTTCCATTTTACGTTTATTATTTCTGCATTAATATACTAATAATTTTTTTAGAACTTTAATTTAGATTTTCTTTAATTTAGGTTTCCTTTTCAAATTATAGTCAAGTTTTTTTTAAAGAATTATTGTCTGCTAGCTAAGAATAAAACCTTGTTAAGAAATTAAAAACATTCAGCTGTTTAAAATTATTTTTAATGCAAAACAGCTGATTATTTACTTAGCATACTATTTTTTTGAAAAAAGAATATAAATTATTGATTGTCTTTTTTTTTTGTTTCTTGTGACTTCAATTTAGATTATCTAAAATAGTGTTGATGTTTTATAAGTCACTACAAAGAGGATAAAGATACCGAACATAAAAAGCTGTGGAATACGTAGCCAATTTTTTTAGTGTCTTAAAATATCTCAGTATCTTAAATGTCGTCCTACTATCTTAGTTGTGAAATTAAATTTTTAATTATCCGACCACGTGTGATTCACTAATTATTTCATTATATCTTTTACTCTTTATGATACCAAGTAGATTTTTTTTCTGATAATATACTAAACTATTTAGTTTAATTTTTTACTTTAGCATGATTTCCAAGATATGATTGTAGTATAATTTGTTATCAGGAAAATGCCTTATTTTGTTAATCAGGAAATACTAAAAATTGAAATTTGTAAGGATTCCGAAGCTGTGCACACAATACACAATTTCCGACCTTATTTTAATAAAAAAAAAATTTAAAAAAAACGTGGCAAGTAGGCTAACATACTTTTTATAAAAACTGTGAAAACTAATTTTTCCTATATTTCGTCAAAAGAGGATAAGAATGATATTGCTCCAAGGGACCTACTCAATAATTTCGCTATTTCCAGAATGAAATCTGTTTGATCGAAACATATTATTCCTTGAAAATTACACGAGGGAAAAATTAACTTTTATCATTTATCTAAGCTTATTCCATTTATTTAATGATAGCGGTATTAAGGTTAAGGATATGCGTCGGAAGCTCCGTTTATTATTATACTATAAATGCATTAAATCATGTAGCTTGAATAATTTATTTTAAGTAAATTATTTAATAATTTTAAGCAAATAAGGGTGTAAAAATAAACTCGATCGAAATACTCCGAAAGTATACCCTGAAATATATGTAGAATAAACTTTGGAATCGATATATAAAAAATACCTTTTCAAACAACTTAGAGTAGGACGGAAACGCTAACTTGTTTAAAAAAGTTGTCCTTGTTACTATTTAATTTCGATTCCTGGTACTAGGGGACATTCCATTTTCACATTCGACTTTTGAAATTTCAATTGTAAACGGAATTTTTTTGACCCTAAACTAAAATGTTAAGGCTGGCAGCAAAAAAAAAAAAATTTTTTTTTACTGCATTAATTTTTTTACAAAGTAGTGAATTATTATTTTTTCAATCTAAGAACCTGTGCCTATAACATATGTAAAACTTATTTTAATATCGAGTGAAATAATTTAATATGTTGTGTAACTAAATGGATAATCCCAAGAAACTGAATCGAAAATATAAAAACTTCATTGATTTAAAAAAATAATAGATGATAATAAAAATAGACATGTTTTGAGCGTCCAATAATAAAAGTCACAAGTTATCCAAGCCTGACAAGTCTTGAGAATGGGCGATTATATTTGAAAACTCGAAACATGTCGACTTTTACTTCCCTCTTCATATGTTTTGAAGTCAGTTGAGTTTTTATCGTCAGTTATACTGTTTTACATTTGGGTCTTGATCATTATTTTGATAAGGATTTTACACTAGTTAAAGTAAACATATGCATTTTAATATTTTATCAGGATTCATATGGTCTTTAAAAATGTAAGAACATCAATATTGTAAAAGTTATATTTAACTTAAAAATTAACATTTTGACACCAGATATTTTGAGTTAATGAAATTAAATATTTTATCTCTTAAGTTTTTGTGCTCCCATTTCAGTATCTTAAGGATCTTACGAGCTCTGTTTAAAAAGAGATCATCAGATATATATAAGAAAGCAAAAATAACCATAGTAGCAGTATTTGTAGGTAAATGTAGCTTATCGTAATTGAAGAATATGCTGTGCGACATTTTATGGTGAATTTGCGAACGTATAAGTTTCAGAATGTATGGAAACATGAGGATGCTACTTGCTAATCATCTTTATCCAAAGGAAACGATGTAACCTAAATATCTAGTAGAATGAAGCGATTTTTTAAGCAATGAATCCTACAATTTGCAACATATTATTTCAATATCTTATTCTTAAACATAACATATTTCAATCTTTTTAAAATGCCACTAAACATTCAGCAATTCCTTGAGTTATCGAAAAAAGAAATATCGTAAATTATAGAAAGCCTTGTGAATGTGCATTAGAATTATTATACAATCTACATTTTATTTTTCAAGCACTTTTTTTTTCTTCAAATTTTCTTGCCTAGAAGACTCGATTAAAACTGTAAAAATTATTATCCCTAAAATTTTGTAGATAGCTATAATAAGTTATGCTCATTTTATTTTAGTATAAAATCCTGGAATAAATATAGTAAAAACAGTGTAATCTAAACAATATCAGATAAAAAGTTCATGTATTTAAATTCTAAAAACTATCATAAATAATTTATAAATCGATTCAAATTTACTTTTCAAAGGAGATTAAAATAATATTTTTTTGCTTTTTGGACAGAAATCCCCTAAAAAAATTGTTTATGGCCTGGAAACTTCGAGATATTTTCTATTAACAATAAATTAAGCCCCTCCGAGCAATCACTGAACATTATTTCAATTTTTTTTACTATCAGAGTTTGGTTGCGTAGCAACCTAGTAAAATTAAGCACTCCTCTTTTGAATTAGTCAATGGGTTATCTTAAAATATTTATTTGCGCAGGCGACTTTTTTTGGCGGTTTTCTGGACTATCGCCAAATATATAAACATTTATTGCGGCCCAATTTAACACCCAATTTTTTTAAAATTTTGTCTACCCCCACTAATTCAAGGGTCTAGATTCCAAATATGTAAAAAAAATTATATGTTTATTCAGAGAAAGTACGTTTTTGTGTCTGATTTCGTAACTTAATTAATAGTTAGCACTAATTAATTAGCATATTTGAGGTCACCCCCAGGAACCATTAAGATTGACACTTAGTTCGTGAAAATCCGATCATTAGAACGAAAGTTATTCAGGGTGATTCGTTTTTTTTTTTTTTGCGAACTGTACATATTACTGCCATCGACCAGCAACTGCTTAAATTAAAACTTGAATACTTTCGGAATAATTTCATATGTTCTTTTTTGCCATAATCATCTTCTTTTTTTTAAAATAACGCTTCGAAACCCCGGAGGGAATTATGAATAACCCTGTGCATCTAAACAGGTTATTTAGTATGTTTTAACATATCTACATTCTAGTCCGTGCAACTCAGTTTCAATTAAAAGAATATTTCGATCTTATTAAATCAAAACTGAAAAGTAAACTTCGAATATAGTGTTTTATGATAATAGTGTTTTATGGTCATATGCTTTGGGGAAAAGAGTTAAATAAGAGTAACTGAAAAATGGTTTCACACATAATAATGAAAATGATGATTGTTAATCGTTTTTTTACAATATGATTGCTTTTGTACTTTTATTTTCACTTACTGTTTAAAAATTATTAAACTGGATAATAAAATTTGTTTCTAATAAAGAGATTAAAATTTCATAAATAACCTTGGAAACATTAAAACATTTAATTCAATTTAAAGAGATTTTAAGATGGTTAAAGCATGAAAATAAAATTCTTACCAGAAAAGTGGTGTTGTACACAAATTCTTCTCCTTCATAGAGACATAGAGGCTGCAGTTAATACAAAAATATCCTGTAAAATACAAAAAAACCTGTAAAATAATCCTGTCCTGTAAAATACAAAATCATATATAATCCTGTAAAATACAAAAAAAAAGAATATTCAAAATTTCAAATATATTAAAATAAAAATTTATTCAGGGCACTGTGGCTAACTGTAAAAAATAGTAACTAAAAATAGCAGCAGAAATAGTATCCTCAAAAACAAATTATAGTAGACTAAATAGTATTTTGTAACGTATCAAGTTATATAAAGAAACAATTATTTTTTTTAAAAATTTTTTAATAAAAACCTCAAAATCAAAAACTATTCTCTAAAAAATCAACTGCTCTCTATTGCTCCATTAAAATCTCGTGCTTTCAATTTTAATTTATCGCGTTAAATGTTTTGTTTCTTTTATTCATGCCTTTGTTATCCAGATATTTTATAATATTTATAACTCCTTTCCATTTGGAAAAACTTTTCCATAGAAAGCAAAGGAAAAGTCATTTATGAACTTATTTGTGTTCTTTAAACTTTAGGTTGAAACCAATGTATTACGTAATAATCAAAACAATTCCCTTTTAAAACTAAATTTTCTAATTGTCAAATAACATGCATCATTCAATTTTTACATTAGAAGTGATGTACAATATTTAACTTTGAAACTTAAAATTTCTAAATTATTTTTAGACTCTTTTTCGCAGTAAACATTAGTAGACAATTCACTTGTAACTCAATTAAGATATCAAACTAAAATATTCAAAATAAAATTAAAATGTAAATGAATTCGCGATCGCAACGCTCAAGTACGCCGTCTAGCGGGAGCCTGTAAACATCAGACATTAATTTATCACGTTTTCATTTAGTTCCATCGAAATCATTGACTGAATCAGACGCCATTTTTTAGCAGCAAATAAGAAACAAAATTTCCCTAAGGAAAAGGCCGAAGAACTTGAAAAAAATCTCCAGAATATTAGTAAATCTTTCAGGAACAGAACGCGCCAAACATTTGAAGAAAAATTCCTCAATAATTTTTAATTTCTATTATCAACAAACTTGCAACTGATGACTTCCGATTTCGGATACTGTTACAGATGTGTGTATTAAGGTAAAATGCATTTCTTCTGTCTTCAATTCATTACGAATTAAAGTGAAGTCAACATTGCTTTCGCCTTTCCAGTGAATAAATATGAATTCAGAACATACAGAATTGTAATAGTTATAGCAAATTCTTCTTCGTTATAGAATAGTATATATTTCTGTATCCATATAATTCGGAAAACAATAATAAAAAATTATCCAAGTTACTTGAAATAGTGCCATTTGTGCTGATTCTTAATTAATTTTAATCGTTTTCTTGGTAAGTATTTTTTAGTTTTGAAAGAATAAGTTCAACTAGAATTTAGCTATTCTGTTTTTAGCTACATATTCAAATTCATATCAATTATAAAATTTTGCTGTGTAGTATGTTATCTAAAAGTAATGAAGGGATAAACTATGTATCTATTATTTGAGAATAAAGTTTTCAAACAAGGAACTTATCATTTTGGAATTCTCCGGGAATTATAAATCAGGTAAGTGCAATGATTTTTACAATAAAAAATTTGCTTGTAAGTATTTTTTTTTTCATTTGATGATGGTTCTCTACAGAATGGTATTTCACGTCTGATTAAGAGCTATAAGAATAATAAAAAAAGAAACAATATGAAAGTTTTTATTTCAATGTAAAGAATTCTTAAAATCGTTTTTTTATCCTAAGAATTCTTTATTTTCCGTTTTTTAGTTTATAATTTTTTGATAAAAATTGTTCTCAAAATACTTTTTTTGAAAAATTAAATGGTATAACATTATGTGTTTATGTATACTTCTTGTATATTCCAATGTTTGAAGTAATATGATTCAGAAAAGTATGGAATAAAAATTCGTTACTTACGTATTAACGCCACCGCCTCTACAGATTTGGCGGTTTTTAAGTGCCGCTAATCTACACTTAAAATTTTTGCGACAATTCATAAAATAAAACACTTTTTTTAAAATCAAAATAGTCAATCGGATTTCGGTGGAAAATGAGCCGATATAGAGTTTAGCATAGATTAAAAACAATCATATCGCCATATGAACTCTGATAAATAAGATTCCAACTGAAATAACGTTTCCAAAAAGTACGTTTACCAAGATAAAGTTTTATGTTGTGGGAATTGGTACATTTTCGTTTTTACGATAAAATATTTCCCTCCTGAAAAAATAAAATTGCATCTTGTTTTGTTTTTGGCAAATCCCAAAGACGAATTTTTGTGGCACTAAAAATGGCGACAAAAAAGAATTGTTTTTTTGTTTTTGTTTCGTCAGCATTCTTTATTTTACGTTTCTTAGTTTCTAAGTAATGATTTTTATTGAAACTTGAAATTTTTTGATAAAAATTGTTGTCAAAAAACTTTGTTTACAAAATTAAATTTCATAAAATTATGAGGCTTATGTATACTTTTTGTTCATTTTAATTTTTGAAGTAATATGATTCTTAAAACTATAGAATGTGAAGTTTAAATGGGCCTTTCATGTTATATCATTAAATTTAGTAAAACTAGTTCTCGGTCATCAGGTTTTATATCTTATAAGAATACACACATTTTTTTCTGTTAATGTACAAATATTTTTCCGATGTGTTTTGGATATTCCTTCTCTAATAAAAAGAGATACCATTTTGTTTTCGCTTGCATAAGAAAGAATATCAAGCATTTTTCTTTTTTAAATTTAATTAGCCACAATAAAGAAGGAACGTTGCAATGCTACGTGCTACATTAACGACGTCTCTAGAGTAACTGAATGACTGTTCATATGGAATCGCAGGTATTAGTCTCATACAACAACGCCCCCTATAGTTCGTTGCGATCGCGAATACTATAATTTAACTTCACACAAAATAAATACAAAGAAATATAACAATTTACATATTCAATATCTAAAGACTGAAGCTAATCTAGATCTTTTTTTTTTTTTTATCAAAATGCTTTTTTAAGCTTGATGCCACCAGTTTGAAATCCAAACAATATATTTAACTCTTTTTAACTTCACATAATTCGATCGAAACTCAATCTTATTATTATTTAGATACATAATTAAAAAAATAGCATAGTTTAAGAACAGAGTAACACTTTTCTCTAAAATCAAACTCGTTTAACACCTGTTTCATTAAGTATAATCCTTTTAAACTTACTTTTGGCTGGTTAAATTTCACAAACTTCAATAGTAAACTAATCTTTTAATGAGTTCATATTTTCCTTTTTTTTTCAAAGTAAATCATACATATGAATAAGAAAATAAGACTAAATTGTACAAAACATCACAACATACTATTTACAATTAAATAAATAATGTTTAAAACAAACCAAAGGACTAAAGAAATAACAAATAAAATCTTATTACTTAAATAAAAATAATTTGGAGTGATATAATTTACAAAACCTGTCTCGAATAATATTTAAACTCTTTTAGTTTAACAAAAATTAACCTATGTTTTAATTATCGTTATATTTATTTTTGGCCATTAAAGATTATATTTTCATTATCATTTTTACTTTTAACCTGTCGCCAAATTTGGGGTAATTAGCAAATTTCGAGATGCCATGATTTCTGTAGATGTTAATATTCTTTGACCACTTTTTTGCACTATCATAAATGAATGTTTTAGAATCAGGTTCCAGTATATTAGAATGTCCTTTTCTTTATAATGCCAGTGCGACAATTCTTGTAATATTTTACAATAATTTTTATCTTTCAATAAATTTACTTTCCTTATATCATCAATAGTGTGTTGAGTACAAAAAAAAGAAAAAAAATATATCGAGAAAACACAAATTGACTGCTCAAAAGTCAAACTTTTATCTTATTAAATTGACTGCTCAAAAGTCAAACTTTTATCTTATTAAAAAAATTTGGGAATGTAATTGCACAAAAAATAATGGATTTTATTTTTTATTTTTAAAAAAGCATTTCCGCCTCATTATTTAAATGGAAATTTTTTTATTGTGCAAGAAATAAGACACAAAAACAAATGTTTAAAGAAGAACAAATATTATTGCCTCGACAGCAGGTAAACTTCCAGTGCCCGGAAGGCGGACAGGTCCTAGATTAAGAAATTCATTGCAACTACACTCTGCAGATGAATTTCTAAATCGTTACTACGGCCCCGGCAATACAAGCACATAGATCAAGTAATTCTTTTACCGCTAGCGATACAGAATTACTCAATCATATTCCGGACTTTCTGGAAGACATACCCCATCATCAACCAGTGCATCACTCGCACTGGTTGGGGCATAATAACTAGAAAAATCATAGAAAAGAAAAAAAGCAAAATGTTAGAAAAAAGTAAGCATTATTACCTCGACAGCAAGTAAGCTTCCAGTGCCCGGAAGGCGGACAGGTCCTAGATTAAGAAATTCATTGCAACTACACTCTGCAGATGAATTTCTAAATCGTTACTACGGCCCCGGCAATACAAGCACATAGATCAAGTAATTCTTTTACCGCTAGCGATACAGAATTACTCAATCATATTCCGGACTTTCTGGAAGACATACCCCATCATCAACCAGTGCATCACTCGCACTGGTTGGGGCATAATAACTAGAAAAATCATAGAAAAGAAAAAAAGCAAAACAAAGAAAATGTTAGAAAAAAGTAAGCATTATTACCTCGACAGCAAGTAAGCTTCCAGTGCCCGGAAGGCGGACAGGTCCTAGATTAAGAAATTCATTGCAACTACACTCTGCAGATGAATTTCTAAATCGTTACTACGGCCCCGGCAATACAAGCACATAGATCAAGTAATTCTTTTACCGCTAGCGATACAGAATTACTCAATCATATTCCGGACTTTCTGGAAGACATACCCCATCATCAACCAGTGCATCACTCGCACTGGTTGGGGCATAATAACTAGAAAAATCATAGAAAAGAAAAAAAGCAAAACAAAGAAAATGTTAGAAAAAAGTAAGCATTATTACCTCGACAGCAAGTAAGCTTCCAGTGCCCGGAAGGCGGACAGGTCCTAGATTAAGAAATTCATTGCAACTACACTCTGCAGATGAATTTCTAAATCGTTACTACGGCCCCGGCAATACAAGCACATAGATCAAGTAATTCTTTTACCGCTAGCGATACAGAATTACTCAATCATATTCCGGACTTTCTGGAAGACATACCCCATCATCAACCAGTGCATCACTCGCACTGGTTGGGGCATAATAACTAGAAAAATCATAGAAAAGAAAAAAAGCAAAATGTTAGAAAAAAGTAAGCATTATTACCTCGACAGCAAGTAAGCTTCCAGTGCCCGGAAGGCGGACAGGTCCTAGATTAAGAAATTCATTGCAACTACACTCTGCAGATGAATTTCTAAATCGTTACTACGGCCCCGGCAATACAAGCACATAGATCAAGTAATTCTTTTACCGCTAGCGATACAGAATTACTCAATCATATTCCGGACTTTCTGGAAGACATACCCCATCATCAACCAGTGCATCACTCGCACTGGTTGGGGCATAATAACTAGAAAAATCATAGAAAAGAAAAAAAGCAAAACAAAGAAAATGTTAGAAAAAAGTAAGCATTATTACCTCGACAGCAAGTAAGCTTCCAGTGCCCGGAAGGCGGACAGGTCCTAGATTAAGAAATTCATTGCAACTACACTCTGCAGATGAATTTCTAAATCGTTACTACGGCCCCGGCAATACAAGCACATAGATCAAGTAATTCTTTTACCGCTAGCGATACAGAATTACTCAATCATATTCCGGACTTTCTGGAAGACATACCCCATCATCAACCAGTGCATCACTCGCACTGGTTGGGGCATAATAACTAGAAAAATCATAGAAAAGAAAAAAAGCAAAACAAAGAAAATGTTAGAAAAAAGTAAGCATTATTACCTCGACAGCAAGTAAGCTTCCAGTGCCCGGAAGGCGGACAGGTCCTAGATTAAGAAATTCATTGCAACTACACTCTGCAGATGAATTTCTAAATCGTTACTACGGCCCCGGCAATACAAGCACATAGATCAAGTAATTCTTTTACCGCTAGCGATACAGAATTACTCAATCATATTCCGGACTTTCTGGAAGACATACCCCATCATCAACCAGTGCATCACTCGCACTGGTTGGGGCATAATAACTAGAAAAATCATAGAAAAGAAAAAAAGCAAAATGTTAGAAAAAAGTAAGCATTATTACCTCGACAGCAAGTAAGCTTCCAGTGCCCGGAAGGCGGACAGGTCCTAGATTAAGAAATTCATTGCAACTACACTCTGCAGATGAATTTCTAAATCGTTACTACGGCCCCGGCAATACAAGCACATAGATCAAGTAATTCTTTTACCGCTAGCGATACAGAATTACTCAATCATATTCCGAACTTTCTGGAAGACATACCCCATCATCAACCAGTGCATCACTCGCACTGGTTGGGGCATAATAACTAGAAAAATCATAGAAAATAAAAAAAGCAAAACAAAGAAAAATGTTAGAAAAAAGTAAGCATTATTACCTCGACAGCAAGTAAGCTTCCAGTGCCCGGAAGGCGGACAGGTCCTAGATTAAGAAATTCATTGCAACTACACTCTGCAGATGAATTTCTAAATCGTTACTACGGCCCCGGCAATACAAGCACATAGATCAAGTAATTCTTTAACCACTAGCGATACAGAATTACTCAATCATATTCCGGACTTTCTGGAAGACATACCCCATCATCAACCAGTGCATCACTCGCACTGGTTGGGGCATAATAACTAGAAAAATCATAGAAAAGAAAAAAAGCAAAACAAAGAAAATGTTAGAAAAAAGTAAGCATTATTACCTCGACAGCAAGTAAGCTTCCAGTGCCCGGAAGGCGGACAGGTCCTAGATTAAGAAATTCATTGCAACTACACTCTGCAGATGAATTTCTAAATCGTTACTACGGCCCCGGCAATACAAGCACATAGATCAAGTAATTCTTTTACCGCTAGCGATACAGAATTACTCAATCATATTCCGGACTTTCTGGAAGACATACCCCATCATCAACCAGTGCATCACTCGCACTGGTTGGGGCATAATGACTCAAAAGAAAGTGAAATGATATCGAACTGGCAGGAACATAATCGTATATAAAAATATTAGTAGAAAAAAAGAAAAACAAAGGAGAATAGTTATTAAAAAAATATTTACTATCACAATAGCAGCCGTACCGATAACGACACATAATTTCTGAATCATAATCAGGACATAATATAATTTATATCGAGAGTATTATTAATTAATTTAGCTTGACCTTCTGATCAAGAGAAATAATGATAAAGTTATTGTATGCAAATTAGTTTCCAGATTCAAAATTTAAATACTTAAAAAAATATAAATTAAAGTAATATGAGACTTACTAACATTCTATAAGGGGCGTGCAAAATAATTTGATAGTTAATAAACCTTTCGCTACTATATCCACCTTTTCTATTTAGTTTTGTTTATTTAAATGGAAATTCTTCAGAACTTAATAAACACATGTCTTGGTATATAAATAATAAATCAATTCTGTGAAGAAAAATACAGAATAGTGTTTTTTTAATGTTGCATGTTCTAAACTAATTTAATATTTAACTGAGAAATTAAGGCTTTGTTTTTCCAAATTTATAAAAGCATTCTCTTTTTCTCTTTTTGTTTTAATTGTGCTTATATACAATTATATTTATAAATGAAGTAATATATATATATATATATATATATATATATATATATATATATATATATATATATATATATATATATATATATATATATATATATATATATATATATATATATATATATATATATATATATATATATAAATGAGAGAAAGAGAAATGAAATCAAGCTATAAAATCGGTACTTATCATTTTTTTCATCAAAATTCTTCGAGCTTATGCTCCGATTTCCTTAGTTTCATGACCTTGAAAGAGAAATTGGATAATATTAATATCAATATTTCACACATCAAAATAGCAAGCAGATAATCTATAGGAGATAGCAATCAGCAAGTGGCACGAAGGGACTGTATATATGCTGTTTAACCGAGCGGTTGTGAAAAAATCAAAAACGTTCAATGTTACTTGCTAAATTAGAAATACAGTATTTATTTCTTTTGTTTTTTTATTTCTGTGTAGAACATGAAAAAAGTAATTAAATTGCTTTGAATTATTCTTATTATAGTGTTACAGTTCTTTGGATAAGCTTTATGGCCCAAATAGTAAAAAATAAAAATAAAAAATAATAAAAAAAAAACGTTGAAAAAAATTCATCAATATCAAAAAAGAATTGTTCTAAGAAGGGATCAACTGAGCTGGAGAGTTGGAATTAAATGTAATTCTTATCAGGGGTCTGTCCAGACATTTTGTAAAAGGTTCGTTTTCGTAAAATTGTGAAAAAATTACT
The DNA here is from genome assembly GCF_982258835.1 of Parasteatoda tepidariorum. NCBI lineage: Eukaryota > Metazoa > Arthropoda > Arachnida > Araneae > Theridiidae > Parasteatoda > Parasteatoda tepidariorum. The sequence goes on from NC_141761.1 coordinate 9,683,913, forward strand.
CGTAATTAGTGAATGTAAAATAAACGTTAAGTCACATTCTTTCAATCGGGGTCCGCTTTTGTGAATTTGTGCAAATAGGGTCCGTTATTGCAAAACTTTTTCAAGGAGTTTTTAAATTGTAAAGACATACAAGATTATGCTCAACACTGTAAATATATAATTAAAAAAATTAAATTTTAAAAAATAAACAGCAATTACAGCTACTAATTTAGCGATGCAACACATAAAACAATAATGAAGATAAACAAATTTGTGAAGGGTCCGATTAAAAGAAATTATTTTGTGAAGGGTCCGTAATTTCTTCTAAACAGACCCCTGCTTATGAATCACAAAAATATTGATTGCTGAAACCGGGGTTTGCTCTTTAAAAGCGAGCTAAGTTCCAATTGGCCCTACCAACCAAGTATTTTTGAATTCTTCGTTAAATCCGGCTCCTCATTAAATCCCGGTTCATTATAAACAATTTCGACTCTACTAGAGGGAAACGGTTAAATATCGCGCATTCGTACTATGACTGACAAAGCGTAAGGAGAAAAAATTATTACATTTTATGAAATAATAAATCTATTGTGTAAAGTATAAAAAAATTTACCACACATAGAATTTTTTAAACAATCAATAAGTACAGTAAAAGTTAGATTTAATCTCTACCTTTGCGATTTCTAATCCATTTTGATATTTTCTATCCATTTTGAGTTATTGATATCTAATAAATGACGAGAGGTAAGACAAATAAATATTGCCAAATTAATAAGATTTTAAATATACGAGTATATCTGGCAGCCCTTTAATTTTTCTCAACTTTATACGTTTTTGTATAAAAGTTGACTAACAAGCTAATCAGTTTCCTTTTAAGCAGTTTAATTAGCTGGCTTCGTAACTTTTTAAAAAAAAAACATAAAACAGTCAATTTAAGCCCAATAAATTCTAAATTGGCAAGCTAAAGTGACCAAAAAATATTATATTGAAATTAATTATTAAAAGCAGAGACTAGCTAGCAAAAAAGACTGAATAAAAAATAACAAAACCAGTTTGATAGCCTGATAATAACTTTCCAATGATCGCAGTTGAACTCCTTTTTTCTCCGGCAACTAAACAGGTTTTGATTCTTTGTCCCTCTTTCCCTAGATTTCTTAAATTTCAATAACTTTTTTTTTAAAACTTTTAATAATTTTTTTTCAATGTTTCACTATTAATTTTCAAACCTTAATGCTCATACTGTTTTCACTTAAGTTTTGAGGGTTCTGAGAAACGGCGATCAATATTATATATCCTGTATATTTGATTTCTTTTTGTGGCAGATGAGTAACGACCTGATATTTTGAAACTTGTATTTTATCATAATTGCGAACATTACCCATTCTTTGTATTCTAATTTTTATTTAAAATTACTTTAGTACTTTTTTGTTCACAAAAAATGTAATCGAGACATAAACAGACCAGTGAAAATGTAAAGAGATTATTACTCACTATATAGCGCCTAATTTTCGTAATTTCTATCCTTGTATCAAATTGTGCAAAATTTGGAGGCATAAAAATGCTGATAGCGGTTGTTTTATTTTATAATCATAGTTGAACAGCGGACCAAATTTTGTGTTTATGAAACTAACGTTCAACTCCATAGATTTGTAACTTTGAATCCAAACCAAAAGACAAGGAAACTCCTGGATTGAGAGAAATTTGCCTTTGTGGACATTTTGATAGAACTAGCACGCATTTGCGTTACATGAGGAGAAAAACCCCGAAAACCTTCCACAGTTAAAATGACGGCGAAGAATCTCTATCCCATGATTCGTTTAACACTGGGGTTATTTTACTCTAGCACTCTAGTCGTTACGAAATTTATTTCGACCCGCCATCGCTGGGATTCGAACCCAGGTTACCTTACTGGGAGGCAAGTGCTTTATCCCCTGAACCCCAGAGATCAATAATCAGAAGTACAATAACACAGAAATATATTCAGTTAACCTTAACAAAATTCAAACTCAATTATATACTACATCATTTTGTATTGGTATATAACATTCATAAAACTATGCATAAATTTACTATTGAATAAAAACATAATATTTAGATAAACGATATAGAAGATATCCTAACCTAATCCTATATCTAGATATAGATATAGGATTTAAATATATCTAAATTAAAAATTAAACAACACTGAAATTTGATATTTATGTAAAATGATGAAATAAGATTGACTTCTAGAAATCAATGTTTTAATTTTTGGGAAAAGTTAGTACTAGAATTCTTTATAATTTTGTATTTGAAGCACTAAAAATATCTGTTCAGAGCATTTTCAGAATTAGGTTTATGTTTTCTTGCTTTTTTGATAAAGGAGTGAAGATAAAATTTCAAAATAGTCCGTTAAAAGAGGATAAATAAAAGTTCTTGGCTTTTTTTAAATTTGATATTTCTATAAAATCCTTTACACTTCTTTTTCATTGTCTTTATATTTGTTAGAAGAGTAAAAAAAAAAAAAAAGATTAGTAAATGAGTTCGGGAGAACAGAATTTCATAATTCTAGGTAGTTATGAGGAAAAAACGTATGTTTAGCAAATTAGTATGGAAATTATCAAAATCCGTAATTTTTTTTACTCAATTTTAGACCGTAATTTTGATCATGACATCGTAATAACTACGGATAAATCAAAATTGTTTGCTATACTATACATATGAAATGTTAATGCACTTTTAGATTTTGACATGGAAATATTGACAGTTTATTAAAAAAAAAACTTTTTTTGTTTTACATTTTCTTTTTTTTTTCTACTGTAATCTAAAAAGGCATTCAATAAAATTAAAGAAAAATTTTGAAGCAATTTAAAATTTGGAAGAAAAAAAATCATTAAAAACTCCACATGCTATGCGTATTTTAAGTAGTTCTTTTATGCTGTGCATAAGCAGAGAAATTTAAAAAAAAAAATCATACTATTTATTTTTATCATATTTGTCAAATATATAAATAAAAAAGTACGATTCTAAAATCATAAAAATGTTATAAGTTTGAAGCACTTTTCTAAGTAGTTTATGTACTTTTTAAAAGAAAACTCAAAACTAGCAGCGGTTTTCTACAAATGTCAATTTTGTAGTATTGCAAATAACATAATACAAATTCATACAAAATGAAATTTGCGGAAAACTTTTTATCGTTTTGAGCCTTTTTTTAAAACAAAATAAATGCAAAAGTTACTTAGTTAAGTGCTTAAAACTTTTAAATTTTAACAATGTAAAAGTCAGACTTTTTTTCATTAGTTACCAATTACAATTCACTACAAAATTATAATAATTAAATTTTTTCTGTGCATGCGCAGTATAAAAGAGCTTCTTTAAATACTCATATCATGCACAGTTTATTTATTTATTTTTTCAAATTTTAAAACAATAATTTAGTAATTAATTTTAAATTGCTCCTAAATATAATTGAATCTCATTAAATTCGGGTTCAATGATCCCAAACGATGTTGTAGTTCATTTACGTCGCACTAGAGACGCACAATGGGCTATTGGCGACGGTTTGGGAAACATCCCTGAGAATGATAATCTGCAGAGGGAATGGCACCCCCGCTTCGGTAGCCTGACGACCTGCACGCGAAGTCCAGCACTTTACGGTAGAACAGTTAAACGAGGACCAATACCGCACACCCTCAGTCCCTATGCAGACTAATCCAAGCGGTCACCCACCCGTATATTGAATGCAGCCAGTGATGCTTAACTTCGGTGACCGGCTAGGAACCGCGTCTTAACGATCAGTCCACTACGGGACTGATCCCAAACGTTAAATTTGTACACAAAAATAAAAAAGGTGTAATATTCGGTACTTTTTAACACTAAAAAGACTGTATATACCTATATTGCCCAAAAGCCAATGGACTGGACTGCAAAAGAATAAATAATGTGTAAAGAAATTTGTTTAAAATTAATTTTTAATATTTTTTTTATATTATTTACAGTTATATAACAAGTTATTATAAGTAAATATTAACAATAAAAAAATTATATGTTGTGCAAAATTCTAATTGTGTCATTATATAAAACATTGTTTTTCTAACTGAAATTAAAAGCAGTCAAAATGACTTCCTTATGCAATCTAATGTTAACCGTAATGTTTTTTTTTTTTTTCTTATATGATTCCGATGCATTAATTTGATAACAGTTTGTGAGTATACAGAATAATACATTAAACATGCACAATGAAACATTTGACCATAATAGTTCAACTTTAAAAAAATCTTTTTTTTTTCTCCATAATGAAATATTTTTTAAACGTATTTTTTTCCTAAATTGTATTATTAAATACTATCAAGTACTGAAAGTCCTTAAAATTATTACTTTTTCAAAAAAAAAATTTTTTTTCATTTTAAAGACAATAACTAAAAGTTAACTGTGTGGTCTAACAGCTAACGACTTCAAAAAATTTTTATAATATTTCTTAAACTCTTAGTATGTCCTTTAATGTCATGTTTGAGACTCAGATAAGAAAAATAAAATATTCTATAGATTCGCATATGATCAATCAAATGTTTTATCACGCAAATTATGAATTAAATCAACTGAGAAAAAAAAAATATTTTTTAATACATGTATTTTTGTTTATTTTTATGTGTGAGATTTATTTTCGATTTTTCCTTTTTGTTTATGGAGTATTTATACATGATAAGAACTTTAAATAAGTAGTAAATAGTAAGTTTTGAATTAATGCAACATTTAAAATAAATTAGAATTTCCTCCAGTTAATTCCAATTGATTTTTTTATTTATATAAATAATTAAAAACGTTAATTTTGTTTTCTCAACAAATTTCTATCATATCGCTTTAAAAAAAAATAGATTTTGAAATTTTATATTTACTAAAGTATGCTAATTTTAAATTAAGAGGCATTACTTAACAATAATTTAAATGTTTTCATAAGAAAAAAAAAAGTAAATTATTAATTTTTATTACTATTTCTATAATAAGCCAACAAATTTTTTTTAGTGTGTTAAATGAAGCTGAAAAATAATGTATTACATTCTTAAAATTCTAAACTTGATCATTTTAACTAATTAACTAAAAACAATACCCGAAATAACATCTATACAGTCTCTGATATTAAACCGAACACATATCTTTAAATCACATTTGTCATGCCCTTATTTATTAGTAAAAAAAATATTATCTGAACACATTAAATTTAAATATTGAATAAAAAATACAATTCAAAAGTATTTCGAACGTAAAGAGAGCTCCTGTCTGAAGGAACTGTTTGGTAAAAGCGTCTAAAGATACACAAAATTTTTCTTTCGATGTGGAAAGAAAATCCATACAAAGGTTTTAATATAAATATAAGTAAATGGAAATTATTTAGCAAACAAAATGTATCTTGAATAAAAAGTATATTAAAATTCTTTATTACCTCTATCACAAAAACAATTGCCAATCACGAAAAGTCACCATCGCTTAAACAGGGCACTTACCATTCTATAAATTTTTACCCTGATGGATATGAATTCATTTTCTCCTTCTTACTTACTTGATAGCCAATCAAATAGCAGAACGGCTCAAAGAAACTTTGCATATGCCCAACTTTTCTACTCTTTTTAGGGTTGCTTTAAGTTCATTTCTTACAGATGAACGACGGCAGATCGCCAAGTCAAGGCGGGAAAGAGAATCGAAATTTTCAACAGTACATAACATTTTTAATTGAATTATTTAAATCCTCTTTCTTTTTAAAATGAATGATATTAATTTATTGTTACACATGCATATGCAGGTTTGTGAGCTCATTATGAAATGCAACTTTTATTGTAGAAAAGTAGTTGTTTTTAAGTGGAAAAGTAGTATTTTGAAAAATTCTAATTTGCCTCATTTCTTTCCATTTATTCTCCAAACGTTTAAAAGCTGGGAAATAGTAATGACTAATGACTGAATTACAAGTGTACGTTTATGCAGTATGGTGAGATGGGGGGGGAGGATTGTGACAAAGGAGAGTCAGAGCCTGACTAAGGCAAGGGCATACGGGGCAGTTGCCCTGGGCCCCACATCAGAGGGGGTCCCCGAAACGAATTGAGAGTTTATTTTAGGTTTCTTTCTTAATTAAACATTTTTTTAAAACAAAATATCAGTACTGTGTAAAATCCGTCAGTTTTATGTTAGCTTCTTCATTAATCTATCATATGAACACATGCCGGTATATTTTAAAAACGAATCTCCACTGAGGAAGAAATATAAAAACCTGTTTGATTGTTCCTTGAAGTTCGCGGGTGTTTTAAAAAATTACCTTTAAACTACACTCGACAATGAGAAGAAAGTATGGTCAAAACTTTCAGAATATGGTAAAATTTACCATGTTCCTAGCTCTATGTTAACACCAAAAAGCTCAATAATTTTTACAAAAGTTAAGAATGATTTTGACAATTTACAATAAAATATGGTTTTACAATGTATGCTAAAATAAGATAAATGTGGTAAAGTTAGATCATTTTATCACGATACTTAGAGAATGGCATAAAAACCGTTTATTCGGTTAAATTTACTTTTCAGTTCTGCATATTTTTCTAAATGTGTTGCAGCAAAATCTTTAATTTTAAAAACCAGAATTTCCGGTAAATCATTACCATATGAACGGAAAAATTACCACCAACTGAAAGGTTTAAATGCCTAATATTTTGGTTTTTATTACCAGAATAAAGTTTTTCCCTGACTAGAAATGTCATTACTAATTACTTAATTTGCATAACATTATTTGTTAACAATTGTTTTTTTCTCCTCTTGTTTTTTCCGGGCCGACCTGCCTGTGTAGAGGGCAGGGAACTGCCCTTGCATCAGAAAGGTTCTGGGTTCGAATCCCGTGCAAGGCATGCATGTCTTTCCTTCTCTCTGAACTATCTGTTTTCACTGAGGGAGCGACGTTGGCCCACCTAATATAGTGCCCCTGAAAGAGAGACCAACAAAATCGCCCTGTATATGCCTGAATTGACGGATGTTAACACAGGTGGGCATTGGAAAAGAAAAAAAAAATGCTTTTTTTCCGGTAATTGAAACAAGTTTTAATTTATTCAAACCCACCTACACGATCGTGATCGATAGTGTGTTTGATTTCCCTTTACTCACTGAAATGTTATTTTGTTAATCAGAATCTGTTAACTTTTATCATTTTTTTTAAATAAGGAATATAAGAATATACAATTCTGAATCTTGAGAAAGTGTGATAATTCATAAGTAGTAAACATGATTAATGAAGTACTTTTTTCGATAATGATAGTAATAGGAAATCTAGTTCACACTCTATTGACACCCTAATGAAACATACTCTGGTAAACCGCATTGCAAATGTTTGAAGAAGCATATAACTTTTGTATTAATTAAGGAAACAGCCGGCCGAAGACTCCCCGTGTAGTAAATGGTGAGTGGTGCACACTAAATATGTAGGGTCACAAAATCCCCCATGTTCCCATAACAAACCGGTACCTCTGGGTGTACTGAATCGGAGATGGATCGTTCTCTGCCTTAAGTCAAAATTATTAAATTATGACGAATTAATGGGTCTGCCAAATAAACGGGTGCGACGTATGGGTGTGGCAGAAGTCGAATTCTTAGCCATAGATCGCGCCACTGGGACGACAACAAGAACAACATTAATTAAGGAAAGGAAAACATATTTTTAAGAGGTAGAAGTGACATAGTATTTAACCAAAAACTATTTAAGCGTAATAAAAAAGTTTTTTTGTTTTGTTTAAATAAACCTTTCGAAAACTGATTAATTATGAAATCTAAACAAATGTATTAAAATAAACTTACTTATAAAAGGTAGAAGTAATAAAGACGTATGAAAATATTCTTTCCCTTAAGCTAGTTTAGTTGCAAACAAGTTGAGATTTTATTCTGAAAATTTACCAGATTTCACAGTAATGTAAAAAAGAAAGGAGTAATACTAATTATTTATTCATATTTTATTCAAACAGTTGCCTTCTTAGTGACCAATTTAATTATACACTTATCATGAGTAACAACAGAGATAACTAAACTAAGGGACAGCTTATTCTGATTGAATGTGAAAATATATATAAAATCAAGCAAAAAATACTATAGTCTTAAAAGTAAAGTTAGTTTGATGACTACAATCATGTTGTTGGACACGAAATTGAGGATCATTAATCAATATGGACTCTCTCCTCTGACTCAGAACAGGCTGTTGAGTCATGTTCTACTTTTAAGGGAAAATATGATACACATTTTTAACAACTTAAGCATTTAACGAAAAAAAAAAACACACACACACACACATATTGAGCATTTGTTATAATATCGATGCCTGTTCGTGGATTCAATACCCGCTGGCCGAAGACTCCCCGTGTAGTAAATGGTAACTGATGCTCGTTAAATCTGTGGGGTCGCAAAGTCCTCCATGTTCCCATAACAAATCAATACCTCGTGGGGTACTGATTCAGGAGTTCCCTTGTCTTCTGGATAAGTTCAAAATTACAAAGCTACGGAGCTGAACATTAGTAGTCGTAAACTCAAAATTGGGTTGGAATGCTGGGTTGGCATCAATATATATGGTATATATATTGATGCCTTTATGTTGATGCCTTTATGTTGTATGCCAAAATGTTTCTTGAAAGAAAGCATAATTCTGCAAAATTAAGTAAGAATTAAGAAGATGCCACTTTGTCCAATTATAGATAAATTACCATTATAACACCGTAAAAAATTTGGAATTAAATTACGATTAAAAGTACTGAACGTTTGGGTGCATTATATGTAAAACCATGCCCACTGTAAAATCAATTTTTGCCGTAAAATTTTATACCGTAATTTTTAAAGAAATATTTATACCTCTATTTACTCTCTAATATTTTCCCTCTCTTTGATATTGATTTGCAACCGCTTATGGGCAACTACTTCTGTTTATTTCCTATTTAGAAAAATTTCTTCAAATATACAGGGTGTTTATAAAGTCACGGACCCATTCTGATGTTCAATAACTCATAAAATAATAAAGATAGAGTAAAATTAATAACGTAACCCTTGTCAATGAACTTCCACGTGTTCTCCCTTGGTCGCGCGGAGAATATCAAGTCGATAGTCAATTGCAAGCCAGGTAGCGGCAAGCATGTCGGCATCCACCATTAATTCTGTGCTTTATCTTGTGGTGTATGAATTCTCCCTAATATCCGCTCGAATAAAACATCACATAGAAAAGTACTACATAGAACAAACACATCAAAAGTAAACATAACATTGCAATAGTTGCAAAAAGCAAAAGAGAAAAAAATGCAATTAATAAATAGACGATATTTAGAAAAGTACAGATATTTAGACTGGAAAATGAAATTATCTGAAATTAACCACACGCGCAGACGATATTTACAAAAGTAAAGATACTCAAACCTGAAAAGGAAAATATATGAGTTATCCCATCAATAAATGCCATAAGTTTGTTTATATCTTCATTATTTTATGAGTTATTAAACATCAAAATGGGTCCGGCAATTTATAAACAAACTGTATATTAAAAAGGTAATTTCCAAATACCCTCTATTTAGAAGCTATTAATAAATATTGAGTTAAATTATTATTTTAAATTGAAGTATAACATTGATTGATAATTATTTTTCATTTTTAAAATAAAACAGAAAAGAAACATTTGTTTTCCTGAAATACACCTTCCCCTAAAACAATTATTGTTATCATTAAAATTTTTGAAACCCTATTTACATACTTTCCTGCCCTTTTTAAATCCTATTTTTATATAATTTTTATTTTACGTTTAGAACTGTAAACAATAACACTATTAGAATCATTAAAAATGATTTTGAAAGCTCTTAAGCGAAAAAAATATATTACTTCGAAGCGTTGGTTTCGCCAAACTAATTAAAAGAAAGATTCTGTCATAAATATGGAAACCTGAAGGAAAAAAATCCCATCTGTTGATTTTAAACAAGAGAAAGAAAAATAAAATAAATAAGAAAAAACTTTCTTCCCTCACCTTTCACAAGTTTAAAAAGTTGGCATGCAGCCAAAGAAGTACTAAACTATGAATTTGAAAACGATAACTTGATATTTAAGCTCAAATTTTATTCAATCTTTTTTAGACGTTTTCAATTTTTTTATTTCTTTCTTTTAGCCATAACGTGTTACAAAATCAATATAACTTCTGTTCAAAGCTTAAAGAATAGATATTCTAATTTTAAAGAAAAATAGTACTTTCTTGGTAGAGAGGGATTTAAAAAAAGTCTGGATAAAAAAAGGCTTAAAAGATCATTCACTGCATTTGAAATTAAATATAATTTTTAGTACTTTTCAATCAGTGGGTCAAAAATGCTCTAAAACAGCCATGTTTGGAGAGAAAGGAAGAGGTAATATCAAATAAAACACCACACATTTTGGTTAAAATAAAAATATTTAAAACTATTTAATAGCTTTAAAATTATTTAATATATTCAAAATTATTTAACGTATTTGAAATTATTTAGCATATTTATACTTTTTTTTTATCTCGTATAACAAAATAAAGGCTTATCTATATTCAGATCACAAATGTAATTAAAAAAAAAACGCTTTAAAATTAAAGAGTAAAATTTTAGATGTGATCTATAACATGTATTTTGTTTCCGAACTGCTAACATTCGTTTGTTTAGAATCGTGTAACATGCGTCAAGGTTAGGGGGGATTGTGAAATGGGATACTTTGTGACAAAGGGTATGGGGTGTCAAAAAATGTTGCAAAAAAAAGTGTAAATTAAAGTTATTCATTTATATATATATATTGGAGTCGTGGTGGCTCAACGGATAGTGCGCCGGTCACCTCCCGATGATGCGATCCGAATTCGAATCTTAACGATGACCCGTCGGAACGATTTCCACACCCGGCTCGAGCCGACAACTGTGCTGACGTAAAACATTCTCAGTGGTGGACTGATCATGGTTAAAAATCAACGTGCAGGCAGGCTAGCTGAGGAATATTTTCGTGGTTTTCCTCTCCATGTAACGCAAATGCGGATTAGTTCCATCAAAAAGTCCTCCACAATAGCAAAATTTCTCCGCATACTTGATCCAGAAGTTCCCTTGCCTTCTGGATTGTGTTCAAAATTACAAAACAACGGAGTTGAACATTGGTAGTTGTAAACTCCAATTTAGTTCGACTGTTCAACGACGATTATAAAATATGTAAATAATATGTATCGGTTACTTTAAAGAAAAGTTTACATTTTTACTCATGGAGTCACATCTCTCCGGTTCTCAACCTTCTCCCTTCATATATGACAAGGCGTATTACTATTTATGAGTATCAGTACATATCCAAAAAGTGTACTTCTCTTTTTAAAATCTTTTCCTCTTCAAGAACAGGGTAACAACACCTTCCAGCAGGCCAGGGATCGTTCAGAATACTCCCCCCCCCCGTCCCGTCTTTCATCTTGTTCAATTTTCTACCGCATATAGGGGATATCTATGTCTGGTAGTATGAATGAAACCAAAAAATAATAACAAGCCTATATTTAAAAAAAGAAAGGGGAGATACTATACAGAATAGTCATAAAATATACCTTTAATATACTTTACCAGGCCGGGATAGCCTAGTTGGTAGGACACTGGGGCCATGTCCAAGTGATCGTGGGTTCGATCCCTGCCTGCCGAAGACTATATGGTGACTGATGCATGTTAAATCTGTGGAGTCGCAAAGTCCTCCATTTTCCCATAACAAATCAATACCTCTGGGGGTACTGAATTGGAGATTGATCGTTCTCTGATTCAGGTCAAAAATTAAGATCTGTGGATGAATGAATGGATATATGAATGGGTCCACCCTACAAACGGGTGTGACGTATGGGTGTGGCAGAAGTCGAATTCTTGGTCATATATGGCGCAACTGGAAAACTAGAACAATCGCTCCCCCTCTGCCTTCATGGCATACGTCCACAACATATATATATATATATATATATATATATATATATATATATATATATATATATATATATATATATATATATATATATATATGTGCCTCTTTCAACAGGTATAAATAATAATAAAAAGTTTTTTTTTTTTTTTTTTTTTGCATTCATCTTATGTTTAATTAGTGGACTGTTGTACAATGCATCGGTATCCTTATGGTGCCCTCCCGGCTTATGCTTTACTATCACCTGAAAACGAGCTAAAGCTCAACGCTATAGCATAGCATTCCGAGGTGCGTAATTTGAGATCTTCATGCGAAAGAAATCCCTTTGGTGATTCCTTGAAGATATGACAAGATAAAGAGGCGATTAAAAACATTTTACGCGTGCTCTCTATTGTTTTAAAGATAGACGCAGAAAAAAAAGCGAGTGCTTTGAGGTGAATTAATTCCATTTTTTTAAGCTGCACAGAATATGCAAAAAAGTACACCTGAACAGTTGGTGTGGAGGGCGAATCTAAGATGTTGCAAATTTCGAAAAAGAATTTTCAAAAGTTTTTACATCTCACTGGATTGTATGGAATCAAAAGTTAAACCCTCATACATCTATTAGGTTTTTCTTATCGTAATTAATTTTTATGTTTTTCAAATAAAATGTTCTATATCTACAGAAAAAAATACCTAATTTATATGCTTGAAAAGTTCCTCCCATTTGTTTTAATATCAATAACTCCTATTAGACATATAAACAAATACAACTTCCAAATATAAATAAGGAAGTGCTTTTTTTTTCTCTTTTAATCTACCAGAATTTATTATTGAGTTTTAGTTTCATTTGACTTTCTAACAGATTGTAATCGATGCAGAGAAATCAGCTTTTTGTTGTGTTTAAATGTTAACGATTATTAAATCGTATTATATAGTTAACAAAAAAATGATGTAATCTTTATTTATATATTGTCGTGCTTTCAAAATATTTATCCAATTAAATTTTGAAAGTAAAACATTTTTTTACAATGTTTAAATCACAAAGAAGATTGTTTTAATTAAATTTAAAACTACCTTCTACGTCGTGCCTTTGAAAGCTTTTCCCCAGAATTGTAAATTATTTATTATTTTTCGACCATAATTTTTTTATTCACTAACTCACTAACTTGATTTTATTATGATTGCCAAATAGTAATTTAAATTTTAGGAGTTTGTTATGCACGCTATTGTTCTTTGTTTATTACAGGGTTTTACACAACAGTCACCCTTAATATTTTTTCTTCTAAAGGCAGGCACTGAACTTTTACGTCCTTCGAATGTGAAGTTGCCGGAAGTATTACTCATTTAACTTTACCCAGTGGGTACCTGTGAACCTAAGTCACGGAGACGATCAACATGCCACACTGCCACAGATACCCGTTTATAGGGTGGGCCACATTCACACAATAGAGAACAACACACACAGATAAACATTCATGTCCTGAGCTGGATTCGAACCCGGAGTCAGGCACGCTAACCGCTCAACCATCTAGCCGGCCCTTTGATATATTTATGCCCTGTTTGTCGAAAATGAAGTTAAATATAAATGAGAGATCTCAAAATCATATTAAATCGGGTAAATAAAAACGTTATCAAAATTATGCAAACGTTCATGATGAAGGTGGATTGAAAAACATCTAAATTAATTAAAAATCATTGTCTAATGAAAGTTGGAAGTGTATACTATAATAATCACCTTTCAAAAGTTTTCTGTTTTCTTCAAATTACCTAATAAGTTTCGTTGCTTTGAGTCCTGCGTTCCACAATAGTGATTCGACCACAATAGTCGATTTCAATAACTTTTTTTAGTTCAAATTTTATTTTGCATTTTAAACATTATGCATATTATTTTTTATCCATTTTTTACCCATTTTATCCAAGATTTCTTAAACATTATTTTTTACTCTTTGTGTCAGGCACCACATCTTCTAAAACCAGGATTTATGATCATTCACAGCAGCATAAAAAAGAAATTGAATAAAATATAAATGCTAACTGCAAGGCAAAACTGAGCATTTTTATCTAGAAAATTACGAAAACAACGTAACCAAATTTTTAAAATTTGCTATCCCATTGCCGGGGTAAATGAAAAAATAAATTCTCAATTCAGATCATATATCAACTGCAGAATTTTTAAAAATGCGAAGAGTAAATGATAATCTCACATTTTTCAATAATTGTTTGTCATATTTTGATTACGTTTTTTATTTATTTATTCATTTTTTCTTTATTGGATTAATTTTTTCTTTATTGGATTATTTATTTCCTGCTTTTAAAGTTGTTTACTGGGTTTCTTTAATTCTGAAAAAAAGATAAAGAAAATGATGGTGGAACATTTTTTATTGAATCAACTATTTTAGATTGTGCACGATTTCAATTATTGATAATAATAAAGTTAATTTAGTGTTAAGTAAGGTTAAATAAATGGAAGGTAAACAAAATATCAGTTAGCGTTTTTGATTGATCAGAATTCAAAAAGTAATAAGAGATAAAAATAAACACTATTTTGTGCGTTGGAAATTTTCGTAATTAAAATTTCGTTGGATTGTCTGAATTCCATGATTTTTTTTAAGAAAAGAAAAAAAGATCTAAATCAAAAGTAAAAATAGCAAAACGTAGGCACATCAACCTATCTCTAGTCAAAATACATTGATTAGAGTGTGCATTTTTGAATCCAACAGCTTTCAAAGGAAAACGTAATTTGACCTCCAGGCCATAAATTATTTTAAATGAAAGTTGGAATCATAATCTCTAAAGTTTTCTTTTTACTGTTTATTTTTGAAGTGAAGAATTCTGAAAAAGAAAAATACAATACCTACATTGAATAAAATAAATTGTTTGAGTGTAACATTGATTTTAAAGTATTCAATAAAAAGACTTACTACTAATTACTCAAGACAGTGTAAATATAAGATTAACTTAATGTATAGTATGTGTAAATATAAGATTAACTTAAATTTATATTTATTTATGTAGCTATAGGTACGATTTACGTAAAGAAAATGTTAAATTTCATATTTCTAAAGAAAGGCAAAAAGCAAAATTATTTAAAATTAAAAGTTTAATAACACTTACATATTAAAAACGGGTCAGTATTTCTGTAAGACAATTCATTTCTTCAATGTTAACCACTTTTTTGCTCTATGTTACGGCTTTCGAAATATCGTAACACGCTCAGTTTTCCATCTATGTAACTTAATTGCGCCAAGTTGCCAATAGGTTTGTTTTCATGATGATTTCAAATTACTCTACCCCGGCAGATAGTCGTTCCCTTTCACCGTATAATTGGGGATACCACGGCTTCATATCACCTCCAACGATAATACTCGTTATAAATTCTGTCCCATGTCAACAAAATCTTCAACACACGCAAATTACATCTGGCAAAACTCCTCAGAAAGTATTACCATCCTGTAAATCAGTCTATCTTGCAACAATGTGTAAAGTTTTGGAGGATTGTTTGGTTAGACAAAAAAATTCCAAGAGCTTAAATCACATATATTTATTACCTGTTCTTAATCATTATATTAAATGTAATAATAACATATATACAGAAGAAAGCAATGCTTAAAACCGAAAAAAAGAAAAAGCTACATTCAATGTTGCTAAAAAGAATTTTTTTAACTAGTGTCCTTTCATATTTGCTTCAATTGCGATTATAACGAAACCTGTGGAGGCTATATTAAATCGCAAAGACAGAAAAAAACATTTTTTTGAAAAGAGCTTATACCTATCTCACACCTAGCCTTTTCGCTAGGTATTAATATCAAAGTACTCTCTTTCAGACAAATGAATATAAAAAATTAGTCAGTTGTCCGCCAAATGACCCCCTAAAATGCAGCAATTGATGATAATAAGTAAATAAAAGAAAACAATGCATGAAACAGTAAATGATAGTCCTTTAAACATGGCTATACAACTAAAAATTATCCCAGCTATCCAGAATAATTTACAGAATCTCAGATTTAAGCGACAACAGCAGGAGGAGAATTGAAGGAGGAGACAATTTTTAAAAAATGCTTTATA
Source organism: Parasteatoda tepidariorum (assembly GCF_982258835.1). Taxonomy (NCBI): domain Eukaryota; kingdom Metazoa; phylum Arthropoda; class Arachnida; order Araneae; family Theridiidae; genus Parasteatoda; species Parasteatoda tepidariorum. The sequence goes on from NC_141761.1 coordinate 9,699,846, forward strand.
CATATTTCTCAGCATATGTATATATTTTTCGTAATTTTGACACCTCTCCTTTGATCTGGTATTAGTATCAAAGTTGTCATTTGAACCCAAAATTTATAAAAAAATTACTAAAGTGTCCACCAAATTATCCCCATATAACCGGCTATTAATAATAATTTGAATGCAAAGGAGAGGAATGCCTATAAGTGAAGTAGGCAACAGTATACATTAATTGTAGGCCATACAGAATTTTTTTTCCTCCTCATATCGTAACTTACACCATCATCGATCTTAGTGACACCTGTGCTAACTATTATAAATCGAGTGACATGGACAGAATAAAATAATTTAAAAAAATGCTTTATACAGATTTCTCAGCATATGTATATATTTTTCGAAATTTTGACACCTCTCCTTTGATCTGGTATTAGTATCAAAGTTGTCATTTGAACCCAAAAATTATAAAAAATTGCTAAAGTGTCCACCAAATTATCCCCTTATAATTGGATATTAATAATAATTTGAATGCAATGGAGAGGAATGGCCCCAGTCGAAGTGAACGATAGTATACTTTAAATGTATACTATACAGAAATTGTTTTTCTCCTCATATCGTATTTTAGACCATCATCGATCTAACGACACCTGTGCTAACTATTATAAATCGAGTGACATGGACAGAATAAAATATTTTTATAAAATGCTTTATACAGATTTCTCAGCATATGTATATATTTTTCGAAATTTTGACACCTCTCCTTTGATCTATCTGGTTTTAGTATCAAAGTTGTCATTTGAACCTAAAAATTATAAAAAATTTACTAAAGTGTCCACCAAATTATCCCCTTAAAACCAGCTATTAATAATATTTCGAAAGCAATGGAGAGAAATGCCTATAAGTGAAGTAGACAATAGTATACATTAATTGTAGGCCATACAGAATTTTTTTTCTCCTCATATCGTATTTTAGACCATCATCGATCCTAGCGACACCTGTGCTAATTATTGTAAATCGAGTGACATGGATAGAATGAAATATTTTTAAAAAATGCTTTATACAGATTTCTCAATATATGTATATATTTTTCGAAATTTTGACACCTCTCCTTTGATCTGGTATTAGTATCAAAGTTGTCATTTGAACCCAAAAATTATTAAAAATTACTAAAGTGTCCACCAAATCTACCCCTTATAACCGGCTTTTAATAATAATTTGAATGCAATGGAGAGGAATGCCTATAGGTGAAGTAGACAATAGTATACATTAAATGTAGGCCATACATAATTTTTCTTCTTCTTTATATCGTAACTTACACCATCATCGATCTTAGCAACACCTGTGCCAACTATTATAAATCAAGTGACATGGACAGAATAAAATATTTTTAAAAAATGCTTTATACAGATTTTTCAGCATATGTATTGACACCTCTCCTTTGATATGGTATTAGTATCAAAGTCGTCATTTGAGCCCAAAAATTTTAAAAAATTGCTGAAGTGTCCACCAAATTAACCCCTTATAACCGGCTATTAATAATAATTTGAATGCAATGGAGAGGAATGCCCCCAGTCAAAGTAGACGATAGTGTACTTTAAATGTATTCTATACAGACATTGTTTTCCTCCTCATATCGTATTTTAGCCCATCATCGATCCTAGCGACACCTGTGCTAGTTATTGTAAATCGAGTGACATGGAAAGAATGAAATATTTTAAAAAAATGCTTTTTACAGATTTTTCAGCATATGTATATATTTTTCGAAATTTTGACACCTCTCCTTCGATCTGGTTTTAGTATCAAAGTTGTCATTTGAACCTAAAAATTATAAAAAATTTACTTAAGTGTCCACCAAATTATCCCCTTATAACCGGCTATTAATAATATTTAGAAAGCAATGGAGAGAAACGCCTATAAGTGAAGTAGACAATAGTATACATTAATTGTAGGCCATACAGAATTTTTTTCTTCCTTATATCGTAACTTACACCATCATCGATCTTAGCGACACCTGTGCTAGCTATTATAAATCGAGTGACATGGACAGAATAAAATAGTTTTAAAAAATGCTTTATACAGATTTCTCAGCATATGTATATATTTTTCGAAATTTTGACACCTCTCCTTTGATCTGGTATTACCATCAAAGTTGTCATTTGAACCCAAAAATTATAAAAAATTACTAAAGTGTCCATGAAATTATCCCCTTATAATTGGCTATTAATAATAATTTGAATGCAATGGAGAGGAATGCCTATAGGTGAAGTAGACAATAGTATACATTAAATGTAGGCCATACAGAATTTTTCTTCTTCTTTATATCGTAACTTACACCATCATCGATCTTAGCAACACCTGTGCCAACTATTATAAATCAAGTGACATGGACAGAATAAAATATTTTTAAAAAATGCTTTATACAGATTTTTCAGCATATGTATTGACACCTCTCCTTTGATATGGTATTAGTATCAAAGTCGTCATTTGAGCCTAAAAATTTTAAAAAATTGCTGAAGTGTCCACCAAATTAACCCCTTATAACCGGCTATTAATAATAATTTGAATGCAATGGAGAGGAATGCCCCCAGTCAAAGTAGACGATAGTGTACTTTAAATGTATTCTATACAGACATTGTTTTCCTCCTCATATCGTATTTTAGCCCATCATCGATCCTAGCGACACCTGTGCTAATTATTGTAAATCGAGTGACATGGAAAGAATGAAATATTTTTAAAAAATGCTTTTTACAGATTTTTTAGCATATGTATATATTTTTCGAAATTTTGACACCTCTCCTTCGATCTGGTTTTAGTATCAAAGTTGTCATTTGAACCTAAAAATTATAAAAAATTTACTAAAGTGTCCACCAAATTATCCCCTTAAAACCAGCTATTAATAATATTTAGAAAGCAATGGAGAGAAACGCCTATAAGTGAAGTAGACAATAGTATACATTAATTGTAGGCCATACAGAATTTTTTTCTTCCTTATATCGTAACTTACACCATCATCGATCTTAGCGACACCTGTGCTAGCTATTATAAATCGAGTGACATGGACAGAATAAAATAGTTTTAAAAAATGCTTTATACAGATTTCTCAGCATATGTATATATTTTTCGAAATTTTGACACCTCTCCTTTGATCTGGTATTACCATCAAAGTTGTCATTTGAACCCAAAAATTATAAAAAATTACTAAAGTGTCCATGAAATTATCCCCTTATAATTGGCTATTAATAATAATTTGAATACAATGGAGAGGAATGCCCCCAGTCGAAGTAGACGATAGTATACTTTAAATGTATACTATACAGAAATTGTTTTTCTCCTCATATCGTATTTTAGACCATCATCGATCCTAGCGACACCTGTGCTAATTATTGTAAATCGAGTGACATGGATAGAATGAAATATTTTTAAAAAATGCTTTATACAGATTTCTCAATATATGTATATATTTTTCGAAATTTTGACACCTCTCCTTTGATCTGGTATTAGTATCAAAGTTGTCATTTGAACCCAAAAATTACTAAAGTGACCATGAAATTATCCCCTTATAATTGGCTATTAATAATAATTTGAATGCAATGGAGAGGAATGCCCCCAGTCGAAGTAGACGATAGTATACTTTAAATGTATACTATACAGAAATTTTTTTTCTCCTCATATCGTATTTTAGACCATCATCGATCCTAGCGACACCTGTGCTAATTATTGTAAATCGAGTGACATGGATAGAATAAAATATTCTTAAAAAATGCTTTATACAGAGTTCTCAGCATATGTATATATTTTTCGAAATTTTGACACCTCTCCTTTGATATGGTATTAGTATCAAAGTCGTCATTTGAACCCAAAAATTATAAAAAATTACTAAAGTGTCCACTAAAGTATCTCCTTATAATTGGCTATTAATAATAATTTGAATGCGATGGAGAGGGATGCCCCCAGTCGAAGTAGACGCTAGTATATTTTAAATGTATACTATACTTGTTTTACTCCTCATATAGTATTTTAGACCATCATCGATCCTAGCGACACCTGTGCTAACTATTATAAATCGAGTGACATGGACAGAATAAAATCTTTAAAAAAAATTTTATACGTATTTCTTAGCGTATGTATATGTTTTTCGGATATCTGTATGGGTGATTCTTACGAAATATGACTATTCACTGTCCTTTGCTCCAAGATCTAATACTATAATATTAAAAGAATTTTTTTAAAAAAAATTATAAATTGCATTGCTATTAGCATTTTAAAATGACTTAGCACTAGCATTGACTGTTTTGTATTGTTAAAAAATTTAATTGAACTTCAAAATGTCATTTTCCAGGCATGTCCCAAACAATGTTTCCAATAATAACTAGCTTCAAAATTTCCCATAACATTTTCAATATCTAATTTTTTTTACCTCAACCGATGTAAGCATTTCTAGAATATACGCAGAGGGTATTATTTACAAAAACTTCGTTTAAAATAATTTTTTCTGTCAGTAATTTGTTTGTCCCAAGAAAATCTGTCATTTTCCTGGCTACTCTTATTTAGTGGTTTATAACCAAAATAGATAGAGTCAGCAATCAATATCTTAAGTTAATAGATTTATTATGGACCCTCCTATATGAACACGTCTTGTTGCAGGAATAAAGAATCAATTTTCCGGTTCAAAACCTATTTCAAAATTTTTTTTCAAGATGAGTAGGTTTTTGTGTTGTCATTTTCCTGGCTTCTTGAAATCATTAATAACATAAACTACATAGATTTATCTGAGTTATTTCAAGAAATCCTGTTGTTTTCTGCAGAATGTAAACGTCTTAGGCCAAAATATTATATTAAAGTAAAGTTATATGCTACAAAATGGCTAATTTGTCATTGTCCTGGCTGTCATTTTCCTGTCTTATGAAATCCAGGATATTGAAGTGTTACCAAATTTTTTTAACTGCTAATACTGTAAGGCGGAAAAGCAAATATTAACCTAATACCAAGTTTATGTATGATTGTAATATGGTTGGATGTAATCAAAGTTATTTATTTATTTAATGATTGATTATTATACACAAATTTATTCTGTACATATTAGCAACAAAAAAAAATTGATTCTTTCCACAGCGGATAAAAATAATTAATTTAAGCAATTTATGGTCCATCTAACATAAGGCTCAAGTTGAGTTACTATTAACTTAAAATTACTATTTTTAAAACTTCTAAGCTAATATGTCATTTTCCTGGCATTCAATATTTGGCGAATTTCTATTTTTTTTTCTCGAGTTAATGTCAATATTATTAGAATTATTCAACATTATTAGAATTATTCAACATTATTAGAATTATTCAATTATTATTATTAGAATTATTCAACATTATTAGAATTATTGTGCTAATTTAGTTAAGTAATTTAATATACTTAGTAATTTAATATTTTAGATGAATATTATCCTTTTTGTTGATTCCATGTGAAAAAATTTTTAAACCAAGTAAAATAGGAACCAATTAAGTATATAGGATAAAATTTAAAAATTAATTTGAATTAGTTTGTTTTGAACGGGATTCAACGTCATCTTAAAGGGTTACCAAAAACTAAAAAAATTACGCCAATTTCAGGAAAATTAGAGCCTGAGCAAGTTTTACTCTTATTTAATATTTAAAAAAATAATGCATAGATTTTGTTGTAAATTTACACGTAACAACGGTGATAGAATTCTGTTTATTTCCCCCTGGTTTCAATTAAACTTACACTTTTAATAAAAAAATAATAATAAAGTTTTTATTTATTAAAATATAGAACTTTGCAATGATTATGATTGTTAGAATTTAACTGAACTGTATGTAAAAATGCTATGTTTATTTTATCATCGGCGTTGACCATAAATTCGTGGCAACCAATGTTTAACACTTTCCAATTTTGATTACAACGAAGAAAAGAAAAGTTACTGTTTTTTTCCATTGGAAAACTTGCAATGGCAGCATAATAATGAAGAAAACCCTCTATGGTTCGACCGATCTCATAATCCATATACAACATTTGCAATGAATTTTGTAGCCGAACATTAGATATAATTCTACTCCTGGGTTAGGGACAAACTATAAATCTACAATAATTTACTGCTGAAAATAAATATTAAATACAATAAAGAATAAAATGTGTGAATAAAATTTTATTTCTCTTAAAAAAAAATATTCTGCTAAAGCAAAAAGTAAGGAAATAAAAATAAGGAATATTTTTGGGATTCATCAATTTTATCTTTTTTTTTAAAAAAAAAATAGAGCACTAAAAATGAAATTTTTAAAAGAATCACCGGATAACCTAAAAATCTGGAGTTAAAGACATTTTAAATCTAACATAAAATAAATTTAACGTGAAATAAAATAAATTGTCATTTAAAACGATATTCTAAAAATTAAAAAGTAGAATTGATTGTTTTTTGTAATACCAACGTTGAATAGAAAACTAAAAAGAAGATTTTCGATTTTAATGATAAATTCTGTAATTCGATTTTAATGTAAAATTAGAAACCTTTCTGATGGTGCAATTTCTTATCAATGAGAAACTATTTCAGTAAAGCCATCTTGTACCTTGTTATGAAGAGAAAAAAATCACGAAAACTTTCTCAGTTAGACCAACGATTTAGGAAATATATAACCTGACAAGTTGAAAATTGAATTTATGAAACTTAAGAGTAAAAAAAACACACACACACACACACTTTATACAAAACATTCCATTTATACTTACCGCTTACTTATTGCATTCATACGTGCTTCAGTTTAATTGTAAGCGTGAATGAATTTAAAATATATTTAAATATTCTCAAATGAGCTTGTTTTTAAGTAATGAAACCTTTATACTGGTTTTAACAGCTTTATAGGTGTGTGTTCTTTCGTAAAAATAGTAAGATTTTTAGAACTTGATGAGAGTGTGTTTCTTATTTGTGGAATCCAATGAATTATTTAATGTATTAAGTGTTTCAAAAAGTTTTTTTGGGTTTGCAACTAGCACATTGTAAAAAATTGCTATAATTTTGGCAGAAAATTTCCATGCATTTTTTTTACAGTACCGGTGTTGTAACGATGAATGAACCTGGTTGGCAGGATGCTGCACCCACATTCATGAGAACGGGAGTTCGAATGTAGCCATCCGAAAACTCCCTTTGTAGTAAATGGTGCAAATTAAATCTATCGAGTCGTAAAGTCCTCCATGTTCCCATAAAAAATTATACCTCTGAGGGTACTGAATTGGAGATTGATCGTTCTCTGGCTCAGGTGAAAATTACGATGTGTGGAAGAATGAATGAATTCACCCTGTAAACGGGTGGGACGTATGGGTATGGACGAAGTCAAATTCTTGGCCATAAATGGCGCCACTGAAAAACAATAACAATCGCACCATTTGCCTACGACAACAGCATCAACGAAAAATGAAAACGCTTTTTGCTGCAAAATCGATTGTTTTCATTACATATGCCAGATAATCAGTGCCGACTGAAATCATTTGACGCCATTTTCAGGTGGCTGAAGAACATTCGATGTGCACTTGTCTTTCTTTTCATACTATTAATTAAATTTTATTTTATTTTCTTAAAATGTTTTACGACGAAATACGCAAAATTAGCAATAAGGAGATCCCCATACCAAACTTTGGGACTCTATTTTCCAGCAATCCCCTTTATTCTGGAAGTCAATAATCATAATCCGTAGAAAAATTGTTATTCAGAGAAAATACTTTTTTGTATCTGATTTCGTAACTCATCTGCACTAACTAATTAACAGATTTAAGATCACCCCCAGCCCCTTGAACTATTAAGTACAAGAACTTAAAAATGCTGTCATTAGATTAAAAGTTATTCTAGGTGTTTTGCTTATTTTTTTTTCCGCACTGTTCATTACTTTAGTTCTACTATAATCTATCACAAGAAGTTCAAAAATAACAGTGAAAACGTGTAAAACCAAAAAACGTAACAGCAACTTGTTTCTTCTGCATGAAAAAAGCTTCCTAGTCTTTTCCGCTAGAGCGCTTTGTTTAAAATACTTCTATAGAAAAGTTCGATCTGGGAGAGGTCGTCAACTTTATCTCAATGCAGCTATTATAAAAATATTTATCTATTAGAATTGATAGATAAATATTTTATGTATTGTTGCTGTAGTCAGCTATATAGGCAGAGGGGGTAGGATCGTTCTTGTTTTCTAGTGGCGCCAACTGTGGCCAAGAGTTTGACTTCTACCTCACCCGTTTAGAGGACGGACCCATTCATACAAACACAGATCATAATTTTGACCTGAACCGGAGAACCATCAATCTCCAATTGAGTACCCCCAGAGGTTTTGATTTTTTATGAGAGCATGGAGTACTTCGTGATCCAACAGATTTAACGTGTAACAGTCACCATTTTACTTCACCGGCCGGCTGGTTTCGAACTCCCGTTTTCATAAAACTGAGTCCAGCACCTAACATACCAAGCTATCCCGGTCTTATCTAATATGTATCTACTATTGGTATGAAAAGCTCCCCAATCGGTGCTCGGGGGTAATTTTAAAGTTGACAGTTTGGTCCGGCGGGAATGTCTCCTAACGTTTGAACAAATTTGAAGTGGATTGGTTCATAACAGCAAAAATTGGTGCAAATTATCGGAATTCTCCTAACACTGTTTTGAGCCGTGATGGCTCACCGGCTAAGGCAGTCATTCAGAAGAGCTAAGGTTCGATTCCCAGAGGCGGTTTGAAACCCCCTCAGTTTCAGATCGATAGATATCAGATGGTGTGTAAAGTAAAGGGGGCATGTGCGTAGTGTCTACCACATTGCCACAATCATGACGTTGGTCACGAAATTGTGCAGTCTTATCCCCCATGACCCACTACGGGCTGTAGCGGGAATTCTTTACTTGACCACTGATTAATTTTTATACCGCATTGCGACCATCGATCTTGAGAATTTTAATTGAACGATGCATTTAAAATATAATATAAAACTTTGCGTAAAATTAAAAAAAAATAAGCACTGTAAAACTATTAATATTTGAACTATCGGTAGTTTTAAGCAATGCAGATGCGGAAATAATGACATTTTCCACACAAGGTAATGGAAAAAAAAATCCAATTCGAATGTGCTTAAAATTTCAAAAGTAATTGATAAATAGTAAAATATTTTTCTGAAATTATTTAAAAAGGCTTTGAACAAAGAAAGAATCATCTTCCAATATAAGACGATTCGTGAAAATTGTAATATATATATTTTATCTGACAAGACAAAAATGTTTAAATTAATATTAAATTTAGTAAATAACCAAAACTATTTTTTAATTCTTCGAAAATATATTCTGATTCGATGCAATGAAAAAGGGATGCAAAGAATAAAATTAACAATTCGCAGCTCAAGGTCTCAAATTAACAAACTTGTTGGACCGTATTTTTAAAATTGTGGTTATTCCTTATAATTTGAGTCAAAAATTCGTCGGAAAAAAGGCGTGTTCCGTGGAAGGTCGAGAGTTAAGACAATTCGATTAAATTGAGTCGTGATTCGTCAGGGGATAGAGCCTTCCCATGAGAGAACCGGGTTCGAATCCCATCAATGGCTGGTCGATACGAATTCAACATTCTGCTTGCTGACGTAAAATATCCTCAATGGTAGACGGGTCATGGGTTAGACTCCCCTTGCAGTCAGGCTAACTGTGGGAGGTTTTCCTCTCCATGTAACGCAAATGTGGTTTAGTTCCATAGAAAAGTCCTATATGAAGGCAAATTTCTCCCAATACTTGATCCAGGAGTTCACTTGTCTTCTGGATTGGGTTCAAAATTACAAGGCTACGGAGTTGAGCATTAGAAGTGAGGTACAAATAGGTCGGCTATTCAACGACGGTTATAAAATAAAATTCAATTAAAGTAGTAACAATTTTAGAAACCTAATATTATATTTATATCGAATCATTATTTATTTCATATTTTAATTATTTCCACTGAATTATTCAAGCAAAATGTCACTGAAAAAATCGCAGTTTTAAAAAATAACTCGAAAATAAAAAATAGCTTTCAGTTTTGTTTCCCACTTTTATTATTCCATTTTACGTGGGACCCGTAACGTTTCATAATTCAAATTGCCTTTGTTTCGTATCATTTACGTCTGGCAAGTCTTGAAAATGAGCGCCAATTTTGAGTGCGGGAAACTGTTATTTCAAATCAGTATAATTTTGTTGTTGTTGTTGATGATTCCCATCTGGTCTGACGGGGTCAGACCAGATCAATAAATCCGTTGACATTAAGAAAATCCGAAACCAGAATGGGAGAGGAATGAATGTCGTTCCAGTCCAGCCCTAAACAGTTCAAGATGTGCTCAGGTGATGCCTGGTGGTTTTGTTGGCATTTTGGGCAAAGAGGAAAGATCTTTTGATTAGCAGAAAATGTGAGACTTTTCAGGTGTCCACTGGCCAGTCGGGATAAGAGTATAATTTTAAAGCAATGAAGTGTTTTTATTCAAATAATAATCTTACCAACTCAGTCTCTTGCAATCGTTTTTTTTCTTGTTTTTTTTTTATAATAAACACAATAATATTTTCCAATAAACCTTTAACACTAAAAATATATTTTTTTAATTGTAAAGAAAAGTGTTTCTCTAATAGCCATTTTCAATGTTTGTATTATTTGTTTATTTTTTCCTGAAATTCAGCTTATTATATTCATTTTTAGTTTATGCATAATTTTAAAATTATTATTGTTTGAACGATAACAAAAATCAATTCTTCACTTTAAAACTACTTTTTTGTTTTTTAAATCGGTGTTCCGCCACATCAATCACTTAAAAGTTCTGTAGCCGGAAAAAATTGGGAAACGCAGCTCTAGGGAAAATATGTTTTCTTATGATTTTATATCCTTTATGACATCTGCAGCGTTTAATAAAAATATATAGTAATTCAATCTGCAATATAATGCCCATCTTTTTATCAAAAAAGTTTTTGTTTATTCTATATGTACATATATTTTTAATCTTTGGAATTTCTATTGGGCTCCATATACCCTTTAAAAAACCGCAGTTTCCATGATGAAAAGCCGAAAACAAGTGTTTTCTTATAATATTAATAGACTCTTAGCAATTTTCTTAAGTTACAAAATTAGACAAGAAAACGTATTTTCTCAGAATAAACATTCTACTTTTTCGCATTCGGATTAATATCGTTCAAATATAGGGAGTAGCTTCAATCTAGGAATTATGGTCCGAATATATTGGTCAGGAGGGCAGTCTATAGGTTGGAATCTTTTTGAACGAAATTCATCGAATAATTCTTCTAATTTTAAAAATACGAATTTTTCTAAAATTTGATATTTTGAAAAATATTTGACCCCTTTTGCTTAAATTTTTAAGTAATAAAAATAATTAACTTTTGATAAAAACTACTTCCTGATAAAGGTATTTCCTGAACGAGAAATATTAGCCAAATAACGCCTACATTTTTTGGCTTATCGCCACCCTCCCTCTAAATGTTGACTGCCATCTTTCTTCCCTCTCTATTGAATTTATTCTTAACTCTATATTATATTATTAATTCTATATTATATTATTCTCAATTCTTCTTATTATCTTATATTTATTTTTTTAAAAAGTAATAGATATATTTATTTTAATTGAATGCGTTCATAATTAAAATTTGAAAACTCTATTATTTGTTTTAACAATGAATTCTTTGTGCTTTTAGTTTAATATGAATTTTCGTCAGAGATCGGCATTCAAGAAAATTCTTTGTTCTGAGAGAATCTGGCTGACAGATCTTCTTTTAACCCAAAATATGCGAGTAAGTTCAGACATTTTAATTTATTTTATACAATTCATAATTCTTCATCTGAATGATTGGTTTCGCATAAATTTTCTATTTCTATTTTCGCTTACTTTTTATCCTTATTTTAATTTATTTCCTTTTTAATACTCATTGCCCTATTGAGGATAGAATTCGCCTCCAGTTTGTGAACCACTGCCTTAATGCATGCGCTGGGCATCATTATTATTAGGAGAATAAAGGCTTTATTGTTCGGTTTATACTTGTCTGCCATGACCAACACTTCATGAAGTGACAGAGGGAACAGTCTGAAAATTAAGTGAGGGAATGAAGAACATATTTCGTTCCTCCTGAAATTTGAACATTAGCTGCTAAAATAGTCTCCTAAAATTGGTAATTTTAAAAAATAATTTTTTTTTACAATTTTGAAGTTATTTTCAAAAAAATAACTTTATTTTCTTTTGAAACTTAATTAAAGGGTCAATATTGAGTTTGGCCCCGTCTGAAATTAGAAATACAGGGAAAAAATGTTTTTTTTTTCTTCTAACTTTAAAACTATTTTTTTTTCCAATGCCCACCTGTGTTAACATACGTCAATTCAGGCATACACAGAGCGATTTTGTTGGCCTCTCTTTCAGGGGCACCATATTAGGTGGGCCAACGTCGCTCCCACAGTGACGACAGATAGTACAGAGAAGGAAAGAACATTCATGCCTTGCCCGGGATTCGAACCCAGAACCTTTATGATGCAAGGACAGTTCCCTGCCCCCTACACAGGCCGGTCGGCGCGTGTTTTTATGTAAAAAAACTTTATTTTCCTCTGAAATTAGCGAATGACGTGCTTCGCCGCTTCTGAAATTTAGACATTCATGGAAACAATGTAAAGTTAAATTGATCAAAAGAATATGAATCATATTAAATCGGGTAAATAAAAAGGTTATCAAAATTTTCTAATCGTTCATGATGAAGGTGGATTGAAAAACATCAAAATTAATTGAAAATCACTGTCTAATGAAACTTAAAAGTGTATATTATAATCGCCTTTCAAAAGTTTTCTGTTTTCTTCGAATTGCCTAACAAGTTATGTTGCTTTGAGTCCTGCGTTACACAATAGTGATTCGCTCGATTTCAATAGCTTTTTTTAGTTCAAATTTTATCTTGAATTTTTTACATTACGTGTTTTTTTTTAATCCATTTTTAACAAGATTTTTCAAACATTATTTTTTACTCTTTATGTCAGACACATATTTTATAAAACCTGGATTTATTATCATTCACAACGACATAACAAAAATTGAATGAAATATAAATGCTAACTGCAAAGCAAAACTGAACATTTTTACTAAGAAATTTGCGAAAACAGCGTTAACAAATTTTTAAAATCTGCTAACCTATTGCCGGGTAAATTAAAAAATCAATTCTCAATTCAGATCATACATCAACTGCAGAATCTTTAAAAATGCGAAGAGTAAATGATAATCTCACATTTTTCAATAATGATTTTGATAAAGTTTTTTCTTTCTTTATTTATTTTTTCTTTATTGGATTATTGTTTTTCTGCTTTTAAAGTTGTTTACTTGGTTTCTTTAATTCTGAAAAAGATAAAAGATGGTGGAACATTGTTTATTAAATCAACTATTTTAGATTGTATGCGATTATTATTAATAATAATAAAGTTAATTTGGAGTGAAGTAAGGTTAAATAAATGGAAGGTAAACAAAATCTCAGTTAGAGTTTTGGATTGATCGGAATTCAAAAAGTAATAAACGTTAAAAGAAACAGTATTTTTTGCATTAGAAATTTTCGTAATTACAATTTCTTTAAAAAAAATCGTAATTTAAATTGAATGAATTCCATGATTTTTTTCAGAAAAGAAAAAAGATCTAAATCAAAAGTAAAAATAGCAAAACATGTGTATATATTTTCATATGTGTATTCTCAGCATGTGTATATATTTTTCGAAATTTCGACACCTATCCTTTAATTTGGTATTAGTATCAAAATTGTCATTTGAACTCAAAAATTATAAAAATTATTAAAGTGTCCACCAAATGATTCCCTCCTAAAAACCAGTTATTAATAATAATTAGAAAGCAATGTAGTGGAATGCCTATAAGCAAAGTAGACAATACTATACATTAAATGTAGGCCATACAGAAATTTCTTTCCGTCCTCATATCGTATTTTACACTATCATCGATCTTAGCGACACCTGTGCTATCTATATATAGAGAGTAACAAGGACAGAATAAAATATTTTTTACGTATTTCTTATCATATGTATATGTTTTTCGAATATATGTTTGGAAGGGGGCTACAATCCTGTTGCCGGTGCTTTTAGGCCTGTTTAACAGATTTTTGCGATACACATTGTCCAAAAGGTGTGTTTGGCATCTCCTGCGAGGATGACATTTGCTGAGAGTGAGAATAATTTAGAAAAATCTCTGGCCGGAAAAGGTATCATAGCCTTTTAAGTTCGGAACGCCTTATACTTTTGCGTTTCTAGATTGGAGTACTCTTTTTAGGAAAGTATAGAATTTTATAAACCTCCCTATGGTTTTTAATTTCTTCTAATTCGCGCTCGATTGGGTTTTCAATAGAATTGACTTCCTTTACTTGACTTCCAGCAGGTTTGGATACTGGCAAGTGGCATTAGAGACAACAACAACAAGACTTCTATAGTTTCATTAAAATCGGAAGTATCTTTTTTAAAATAAAATTATACTTATTATTCAATTCATAATTTTATTTTTAAAAAGCACATGGTTGCTAATTTCAATTTTGAAGATAAATGGAATCTATCAATTTAGGAGAGGAGGACATTACTCTCGGCGACCGAAATTCTCTCTGGATCCGCAGAGGGAACGGTTAAAGGCGCTTTTCAAAACAGTTCAAACCAATCTTCCTTGATGATGGAAATATGACTGTGTAACCTACATTTAAAGTATCCTGCTCTCAGTTTCAGTTTTAGGCATTGGTTTCTTAGGTTTACATTTGGCTGTTTTTCGTAGGGTTATATGAAATGATGCCTTTTTTGCGAATAATATACTATTTTCATAGCTGATGAGTTTTCAGCAGTTACTCGTCACTGTTAAGTCAAGTTTAGCCTATCTAAAGCAATCGCTGTCTTTGCTTATTTTCTGAAAATGCCGCAAAACGTTAATCCCAGTCGATACGAATTCCGCATCCGGCTTGCACCGACCACAGTGTTGACATGAAATATCCTCAGTGGTCGACGGATCATGGGTTAGAGTCCCCTTGCCGTCAGGCTAATCGTGGGAGGTTCACGTGGTCTTCCTCTCCGTGTGACGCAAATTCGGGTGAGCTCCATCAAAAAGTCCTCTACGAAGACAAAATTTCTCCCAATACTCGATCCAGGAGATTTCTTGTCTTCTGAATGGGTTTAAAATTACAATTCCACGGAGTTGAACATTAGTAGTCGTAAACCTTAAATTGGGTCGTCTGTTCAACGACGGTTATATTAAATAAAATAGTTCCTTGTTCAGTCCCGATGGCTCAGGGGATCGAGCGTTCGCCTTCCAATGAGGGTGAACCGGGTTCGAACTCCGAGATGGCTTGCACCGACCACAGTACTGACGCGAAATATCCTCAGTGGTAGACAGATCATGGGTTAGAGGGCTAACCGTGAGAGGTTCTAGTGGTCTTCTTCTCCATGTAAAGCAAACGCGTGTTAATTCCATCAAACAGCCCTTCACGGCTTTCAACGGCGGTTATAAAATAAAAAAAAAATAAAATAGTTTCCTGTACAGTGCTGATGTAAAATATCCTCAGTTGTAGATGGATCATGGATTAGAGTCTCTTTGCCCACAGGCTAACCGTGGTAGGTTTTTGTGGCTTTCCTCTCCATATAACGCAAATGCTGGCTAGCTTCATCAAAAAGTCCTCCACAAAGGCAAATTTCTCCTGATACTTGATCCAGGAGTTCCCTTGTCTTCTGGATTGGGTTGGTTCAAAATAACAAGGCTACGGAGTTTAACATTAGTAGTCATAAACCCAAATTTGGTTCGGCTGTTCAACGACGGTTATAAAATAAAATAAAATTATAGTCAACAGTTAATTCTTAAAGAACTACAAATTGTAACTACAATCTGGAGCTTTATTTAAAAGTACATCACACAGAAATTCGAATTTAGCTTAACTATGACGGGAAAAAAATTTCTTAAATTTATTTGACACAGTTAAAGATGTTGGTGAGAATGACGTCGATCAAAGTATCGATTGCATTCTGAAATATCATTTGTAAAATTCATTAATTTCTTCAAAAAGCACTTAGTATTCAATTTATATAGGTAATAATTTTATGAATCATAACAATCTATCTCGTATCTAACACAATTTTTTGCAACTCACGTTAAATATATTTATTATTTTAAAATAAAGTTGACAATATAATGTAAATAGCTTGAAAGTTAACTTTAACGCTTAATAACATAATCATACACCGATTAAACTTAAAGAGAAAAATATTCTTTTTAAAAAACTAAATTCTCATTTTTAATTCTCAAACAAAACTTTTCTTACAAGTTCATGTAGGGGTTTTGAGAACGCACCTCGAATACCCTCCTGTAAACCAGTTCCTGTTAACAAATAATAATAAATCAAATGGATTTTAATAACAACTTTATTTAGGTTGACTAAAAATGTGATAGTTTTAAATATTTATCACACTATAAATTGAAATTGTGGAGTGAATCACACTAAAAAAAAGAAAGAAAAACAACGACGAGGTGATAGAAGCTTAATGCAAAAAAGAATTTATAAATCACGGTGATCGAAATTATTTTAAATCAAATTTAAATCATTATTTGCGGTACAACTGAAACACATTTTAAAAACCACATTCTCATCTGGGCGACTATTTTTATTTAAGCATCTAGTTTTGTTCCATTTCAAAACGGGGTCTTCATTTCTTTCAATACGATATGCCTCTTTTGCTAGCAGATGTTTAACTTACTCATCAAATTTTAATGCAGGAGTCAGGTGTCTTTTAAAATATCGTTTTCATTCTCAAGCAAAATTTTTCTTTTAATTTTTTATTTCTATGAAACAATTTTACTCTAATAAAAAACATGTAATTTTCTTTGACACTGCGCTTAAAAATAAAGATATTTAAAACACAGTTTTTTTTTAAGTGCTTGCTTAAAAAAATAATAAAAGTGATGAGAATAGTAATGATATTCCTCACTTTTAAAGAATAATTTCATTTATTTAATACCCACATACACTCAAAAAGGCTTCGAATTCAGAGGAGAAGGTAAAAAAATTTTTGAATTATCCAAAAATTCAAATTTAGAATGAATATTTGAGAACACTGATTTCACTAAGTTATTTAAAAAAAATAATAAACGTACTTTAAAACTGTTTATTTTTAATGATTGCCTACGAATTGTGTCAGATTAAATTGTTTGCTAATCTGATAAATAAGCTACACTAAATCAGAAACGAATCAACGATTTTGTGGTCAACGGATTATTACTTTTCTCTAGGGCCATCTCTCTAAAAACAATATTATACACACACTGCTGAAATTTTTACTCTTTAAATTATAAATTAAGAGTTGATTTATACATACTTTAAGTATTAATTCTTAGTTTAAATTAATAGGGCTTTGAATCGGAACTTAATATGTTAATGAATTAGTGTTAACTATTAAGTAACGAAATCAGACAACAAAAAAACGCACTTTCATCTAATTAATGAAACTTTTTTTTTGTTAACGGATATAGATTTTTGACCACCAAAGTAGCCATAATTGTGGAAAATAGGGTTCCAATAATTTAGACTTACGTTTGGGTCCCTTAATATTAATTTTTCTTTTTCCGTATTTCGCGGACTTATCAAGCAAGCCAAAACATTTTTTCACACAATTATGAAATTAGATATTTTCCAAAAAAGAAAAAAATCCTTTTTCATTATTTCGTTCAATAATTGTCAATTTTTTTAAAATTGTATGATGTGTAAATTTTTACATCTTTTTAAAGCATGTAACTTTAAATGAGACAAAATTTGAACGAAATCGGTTAAACGGTTTCTGAGTTATCCAATATAAAAAAACCGTATGCTTAAAATTTGTTCTTATGAACTACTCCGTAGATTTTATTCTAATTTTGCCATTTAAAATAATTTAATTTGCAATTTAAATTTTGCCATAAATAATAGAAAATAATAAATAATTATTAAGAAGTATTTTCTTTTCAAATTATCTTAAATTTAACGAGCTTCATTGATAAGTGTAAGAATTGTTTTTAAATTACTTTGTAATTAAAATAAAGCATTTTATATTTTGCTACTTTTCAATCTTTAAAATGAAAACGAGGTTCTCAAAGGGGTTTGTGGTTTGCTTTCGATGATAAACAAAGTCTGATAGTTTTAAAAAAAATAAATATGGAGTGGAAAAAATACGTTTACATTTATGAGTTCGTATTAAAAGTTCTTAAAATGAATCACAATATTTGTGAATTTACTATACTCAATTCCTCGTTTAATTTATATCACACGTCTTTGGAGGCAAATAGTTATTATTATTATTATTTTTTTTTACTTTTTATCATGTTCTTTCCTTTACCGTTCTGCTCTTTTTAATACCTCACACCTCAAAGAAAGAAACGACTACTTTGTTTATATAATAAAAGTGCAAATAACAAAACTTATAACAGTTTCTTTTCATAAATACTGTAATTTTGTCCTTCTTTGAAAAGTATTAACTTAATATTTTATTTTATATTATAACCGTCGTTGAACAGCCGACCCAATTTTTGGGTTTACGACTACTAATGTTCAACTCCGTAGTCTTGTAATTTTGAACCCAATCCAGAAGACAAGGAAACCCCTGGATCAGTACCCCCAGAGATATGATTTGTTATGGGAACATGGAGGGCTTTGTGACTCGGCAGATTTAGTGTGCACCAGTCACCATTTACTACACGGGGAGTCTTCGGCCGGCAGGGATCGAACCCACGACCTCTTAGACATGGGCCCAGTGCCCTACCAAACAGGCTATCCCGGCCCCTTCACTTAATATTTTGGAATATTAATTGCTAATTCCATATAGTAGACGGAGTAAAAAAAAGTTCTGATTTTTATTGTCTTAATAAATAACCCAAAAATGGACATTTTTTTTTCGTCTTTAAAGGGGCTTCTGGATTTGCACGAGTATAGGCCAACCGGATTTCTGGTTAGTATAAGATACGATCAGAATAAATAATTATAAATAAAACGAATATCATTAACATTTACAATTATAATTAAATCAAATGATCAAAGGTTAGAATTCCTTTGCCATTAAGGCTCCGTTAGAGATTCTCATGGTTTTCCTCTCCATATAAAATTCTATCAAAAAATTTTTCTAGTTTATCCCAATTCTCGATCTAGAATTTTCTTTGTCTTCTAGCCTGGGTTCGAATTAAAAAAAACTAGGAATAGAACATTGATAGACGTAAATCCAAACATAGATCGGCTTTTCAATACCACACATAAATTAAAATCATATTCGTGTCTTTAAGACACAATTATAATTATAATTACTTGCACTCGTTAAATTTTTAGTAGCGTAACAGGTTCTAACACTGCTCCTGAATGCAAAGTGCAATTAATAAATGAACTTTCTTAATAGGTTGCAATCATAGTTTAAATCCTTTGAACTCAGTGGTCGGAATTAGAGCACTACAAGTTGTGAAACTACTGTAGCCACTACATTTATTCGTAGTTTGTTTAAAGTGTAGAGTGCTACTTTTTTTGTAAAAAAAAGTAGTATAGTAGTTTGCTACCTATGGTGAGGAGAAAAATTTAAATACCTCCATAAAGTTCGGTTCTTCATTACTGAAGTAGTAAAGCAAAGGGGGTCCCAATAAGGCTAAGTCGGGCCCTGGAGACACCTGCACTACTCTCCCACGGTCACCATGGCGCCCGTCGATCGGGTTTGGTGTGCCCCCTGTTTGTGCCTAACGATAAAATATTTCAGTTTTCCCATAAAATGCTATGCAAATTTTCTTGCTTTTTAAATATTGATGATAAACACATCCAATATAGAATTCGCAGGAAAAACACCTGCATCCCCACAGATATATTGATAGATTTATAAATTTAATTGAAGAAATAAAAAATTTTCTTGCTGCCAAAAATCAAATATTTTTAGAACTTAGAGATCCTCTTCGGCTAGCAGATTTGTCTTTCGTAACAGACATAATAGAAAAACTAAATAGTTCAGCTGCAGGGAAGGACAAACATATATCAAGAATGATAGGGGCTATGATCTCGTTCAGAGCTAAGCTGGTTTTGTGGATATCACATTTGAAAATGAAGTCTCTTGTGCATTTTTCAAACATGAAAAAAATGATAGACAACAATGAAATTGACTAATCAACATTTGTCATCAACCTCCAATTACTTCAAGATCAATTTTTAAAGCGCTTTCAACAATTTAATATCATAGGGAGCTTATAGTCACTTTTTTCTGTAAATCCTTTGGCCAGCGTAACTGTAACCTAAACGTAACTGAAATAGCAACATACATTTCAGAATTTCTTCAAGTAAGGAGATAGAAATTTTGGATCTCCAGAATCACATTATCCTCAAAACTATTATATCTGAATCTGAAAAACGGGAAATTCTGGAATACAGAAATAAATTTCCCTTCTTAAAAAGAGCAGCATATAAAAAAGTCGTTTTTTATTTCCACATATACTTGTGTGAATCCTTACTTTTGACAATGAATATCATTAAATCAAAATATGGATCATGACTTACAGATGAACACCTTGCCGATTGCTTGCAAGCAGGAATTTCATCATATTCTCCCGATTCTGAAGCGCTGGTCAGTGAAATGCAATGCCAAAGATCACATTGACTGTATTTTATAAGTAATTTTTATATATTGCTTTGCAAGTTATTAAGTAATCGTTTATTTTACACAATATTAATATTAATTATTCATAAATTAAATTATTTTTTAAAATTAATTTTTAAAATTAAATCTTTTGTACATTACATGTAGTGTGTATTATTACCTATGTCTACCAACTACAAATTTATCTTAAAAAAATTAATGGTGCCCGCCATTCGACCGATATTCTGGTATTTGCTCTTAGGTACAAAAAGGTTGAGGACCCCTGGCTCAGAGTATTAAGTATTACCAAATGCATTTTTATTAATTTCAAAATTTTTCCTTTTTCACATGACAATAAACAGCATTTTCATGGAAGTTTTGTATGCAACAAATCAAAAAATAAGCTTAACTATTTTAAAAAAACAATTTTATTAAAAAAAATATTTACATGTCCGTTAATACAAAAAACGCAAGTATAATTAAAACAAAGTATTCAAAAATATTAAAAAATATATATGTTTTTAACATTAAACGTCAACACTACAGATTAAATTAAAAAATTTACAGATAAAACAATGAACTCATATATTTACAGGATGGTGAACATACTTTTTTAATGGAGTTTAACTTACTAAAACTTCAATATAAAAAGTATTTTACGAATTCGGAATGTCTTGCAGCTTTCCTTTAAAAAAATTATAAAACTCTGCTCCATTTTTCAAGATATTCTCAAATTCAGACTTTCCACCCCCTGATATCAAACCGAAAAATCTCTTTATCAAAGAGTTTTATATCAAAAACTCGTTATTTTATCATGATCAAGCAAAGTCTATAAAAATTATTTTGCATTTTGTTAATGTATATAGTGCTTGAAAATATATTTTGAGTACTTAAAAAGTTCTTAAAAGGTGCTTATTTTTTGTTTTAGGATTTGGCTACTAACCTTGTTCATGAACTCTTTACCTTTACAGTTTGAGTACAATTCTCAACCTGAGTTTTTACAGTACAACAGTAAAGTTCACACCATTGAAGGAACCATTCCTCAATTTCATAAGACTGATATTGTAAGCTTAGGATGTAATACATCACTTGTAAGATAATGTACCGGGTGAGAACAATTATTAAAATAATTATTTTAATTGCTCTCAGTATAAAACCGTAATTTTTGTATGTTGTATAATTATATACATAACGAGTTATCATTGTATAATTATTTAATATTGTATAATTATGTCCCCTTGTCATCTGTCTAACCATGGGAGGTTTTCGTGGTTTTCCTCTACATGTAAATTAAATGCAAGTTAGTTCCACCAAGAAGCACTCCTTGAAGCAAATTTCCCCCAATACTTGATCCAGGAGTTCCCTTGTCTTCAGGATTAGTTTCCAAATTACAAGGCGACAGAGCTGAACACGAGTAGTTATAAACCCAAAATTGGGACAATTTGTAAAATCACTGTTATTTTATTTCTCCAATGTTGGCAGGAATGCAATGAAAAACTTCTTATCATTTGGAAAATATTTAACATGATGAACGTATTTTCCTTGTTTCATCAGTCTTAAAATTAAGTGTTAAAGAAGACAGTTCAATTTACTGGTTTGGAATGGCATCTAGTCTATTGGCATCTGCACAAGCTAAAAATGAATACAATAAGAATTATGGTGATTTTCCACTCAGACTTAGTAATAAAATCTCCTGACTTTTACAGGATTTTCATTAAAATTTAAATTAAATTCTGAATTACACTTTTGTTATAAAAGGCAATATTTTGTCAGAAATAAAATATATTTTTGTTCAATTAGCAATAAAACTTATTTCTTGATAGAAAATTTGCAAAATATCAAATTTTGTAGAAAATAAAATTCAAATAAGCTTAACATGTGGATTTTTAGTGTAGACAATTATATGAATTTTAGACAAAAGCATTATTTTGGACAGAAATTGGAAAGAAAAATTTTTTATGAAGCAGTCTAAATATTAATAATTATTTAGACTGCCATCATGCACCCAACTTATGATTAGAAAATAACAAAAAAGTTTAAAAAACAAGCTTAATTTTTTAAAACTAAGTATTTTTAACTAATTTGAAACAGGAAATTGTTTAACAAAAATATTTTTCACAAATTAATATTTCTAACAAAATTTAATCATAGCAAAATTTTTACACAGAATAATAAAAATATATGTTAGACATTGGAGCCTCATTGGTTGCTAATTGTTATCATCAATTTTAAAATTGATTATTTCTCAGGTTTGTGTAAAGTTTTTTCAAGTTTTGGCCAACACCTGGAACGAATCTTGAAAATAATGATAATTAGCCGATGAGTTGAATAAGTTTCACAAAGTTAATAGTTAGTAAAAGCTTTACTGCAACATGGTTAAACTATTTTGGATTAAAACTAAAATTGTATCATTAATTTGTAAAAACTACTTTTTGTTCAAAAATATGTTTTAAATTTTTTCTTCAATCTAACAATATTTTCAGTTCTAATACTATATTTTTAATTTTTCTGCATGAATTAAGTTTGGCTTTTAATCAGATGTAAGATTACTTTTTTCTCTAATAATAGATTTATTGATGAACTATGTTACTTTGAGTTTTTAATTTTTTTCAGATTTTGTGCTTAAAATATTGCTTCTATCTATAATTTATATACTTTTGTATTTTAAAATCTACGTGGTAAACCATCTACTGAAAGGTCATTTTTTACAAAAATAATATGTGATATATTTTTGATCAAAAAGTAATTGTAATTTATTGTATAAAAAATTATATATTTGATGAGATCTTGCCCCATATTAAAAAAATATATTCTGGAATTTTGAAAAATTTTCCTGACAAAGTATGGGGATTTTATTTCTGAAATTTGAGTGGGAACCCTGCCACAATTGTTATGGGGGGAAAAAAAGAAGAAAAAAAGCTTTTTGCATAGTAGCATAAAAAACTTCAAAAACACAATTTCCAAATCACAGATTAAAATTTAATAAGAAATGCAATTTAAAAGAAGCATATGTTAAATAAAATATTTTTTTTCTTTTATTAGTTTCAAAATTAGATTAGTTATTTAACTCCCAAATGAAATAATTTCATAATATGAGCCCATTAAAAAAATTTAAAATTTAGTTTAAAATTGTAAATTAATTATTTTTTTTAATTAGATTTTAATATTTTTGATTGAAGTATTACTGATTTTAAATGCAACTAAATGTCATTTCCAAAAATATAAATTTGAATTCAATTCCTCAATTAGGCATTTTAAAAATTCTCTGGTTATTGAATTCAAGTTTTTTTCTTTATAATATTTAAAAGTCCTAAAAATTCTGAAATAAAAAAGTAGGTAGAATGTATAAGATACTTCAATCACTTGGTAGAATTATTTGTGGATAGTTCCACACTTCAACAAATCAAATTCTTACAATTTCAAATTGTCTATTAAATCCTAATAGATAAGACAAAAAAGTAAAATTTCTTGGATCTACAGAAAGGTGATACATTTTGTATTTATTAAAACTTCTCAAAAGTTTTGTTGAAAAAATTACAATGTTCAGGTACTTATGTTGATAGGCAATTCTGAAACTAAATTGGCATGAATTTTGTTACTTTTTAATCTATCATATTGAGATATATTCCTGAATAGAAATATTATGCACATTATTACATTTGAAAATATTTGTCTATTTTTAAAGAAAATTTTATGTAAAAGTATGTATAATTAAACAAAAATTGTAATATATATATATATTTCAAAAATATAAAATTTTACTCATCATTGAAATTTCTTTACATTAATTTAATTTTTCTTTTAAATATTACCTGTCAGTTTGGAAAATATGATATATTGGAATATGATACTGAACGCAATAATCTCACTAAACGCAGTAGACGCTCATACGGACTGACAAGTATTTCTTCAAACTGACAGTTGGATTGTGGTAAATTGTTAAAATGGGTTGTGGCTGAATGAATTGTGAAAACGTTGTATAGAACAATGTGAAAAGTATGTATAAGAAAACCACGTTTTGCATAATACGTGGAAAAAACCGACAGGGTAAAGAAAAAAATCTCCTTTTCCAAAAGGGAAAATTAAGTACTTTTTTAAACACCCTATGGAAAAAGCACGTTAAAAGGCTTTTAAATAACGAAAATCGAAAATAAGCACCTTTAAGCACTTTTTAAAAATGCTACACACCATGATGAACAGGGTTAGGCTAGCAACACCTAAAATTAACATATATTAAAGCATCATGATAAGAAAACAAATAATATAGTATTATTGTTTCCCAGTAGATTTCCATAGACTTTACAAAATATTGATCCTTAGGAAACATTACATCCAAATTTCCTTACACTAGAAGTGGGTTCCCTATTTCGAATGCGAAATCTCAAACCTTTTATTCATCTATTAATATGCACATTCATAACTATTCTCTCTAATGATAGAAAAAACAAAGAAATTTAGAACTTGAATAATCAAGACACTTGCAACAAAGCAATGATGTAATTTGATACTCAGATTTATTATAACTTATCTCTATAATTTATTCAGAAAAATATTTTATACATACAGTAGGACCTTAATATGATGACGCTGTCAAATTGGACAAAAACATCATAAATTACAAGATGTCATTATATCGGAGACATAAAAATTGCCATTATAATTGAAATTCCCATGAAAATGCAAACAAATTTAATTACATTTTGTTTTTTTTGTTTGTTTACTCTCATCTTACTGGAACTCATCTTACCAATCCCCCCAAACGATTCCCGTTCACCATTGTTTACTTCTTCTTAAATGTCAATATTTTCCATAAACAAGTGGAACATTTTGGTTTCTAAATAAACAATCATTTTAGCTTCATGCAAGAACATTTGCTAATATAACGAAATGAATGATCACTTGAATTTGTAAAATAATCCTTTCTTCTTCTTGGGCACTACAGCCTATGACAGGCCAAGGGAGTCCCAATAAGTTTTTGTCATATTGATCTATTCTGTGCCATAGCCTTCCAGTTAATTATTTCTATTATCTTTAGGTCCTTCTCAACTGCGTCCAGCCACCTAGTCGGTGGACGGCCCTTTTTTCCTGTACCTTCGGGTTTAAAAATGGTTACTTTTTTGCAGAGTTTTGGTCAACAGATCTAAAAAGGTGTTCTAGCCATTAAATGATTGGCCTTAATAGCATGAACTAGGTCTGGGTGCTTATACTTCTTTTTTGAGAGAGAGAGAAGGATGCTTAGAAGAATTTTTGGTGCAGTCTATGAGAATAACAAATGGCGCACCCTTTACAATCATGAGTTATATTATATGAAATAATCCTTTGAACTTTAAAAAAAAAAGTTTAGCCAAAAGAAGACAGTATGTGTGACTCAATCAGAACAGATAAATAAAAAGTAATTTTACTCATTTAGAAATTTATATCAATTCAAATAGAGAAAGGTTATCAGGGGTCTGTCCAGACATATTGTAAAAAGTCCTGTTTTTGTAAAATTGTGAAAAAAACTACACATAATTTGTGAATATAAAACTAGCGGTAAGTCATACTCTTTCAACCAGAGTCCTACTTTTGATAATTTCTGCAAATAGGGTTTTGTTAATGAAAAAATTGCTAAAAGCCTTTTTAAGAAGTTTTTAAATTGCAAATAGTTACAAGATTCTGCTCAACAATGGCTGCTACTAAATTAGAGATGCTACATACAAATATTTGGTATTTAGCCTATACTGATCAACATAGAATATTCATCTCAGACGAATAATGGAAACAAAATCACTCACATTTTTAATAATTTCATTTGACATACTTTAAATAACACAATTTAGTTATGTATCAATTTTAATGTGTTACACATTAAGTAAACTTAAACAATTCTCAAATTTATAATATTTTATTTCAAAAATTGCTAAAAATTAATTTTTATTACTTAATAATCTATTAATTAATGTTAAGAATAATTAATTAATTATGAATCATAAATTGATCAATTATTTATTTACAAAAAAAAAATATCATTTAATATCATTAAGAATGTGCACACGATGCTTGTTAAAGAAGAAATATTTTCTTAGAATACTACATTTGGAATTTAAACTTGGGAAAACTTAATTCGTTTTGAATGGTCTTTTTTTCCCCGGAAAGGGCTTATTCGATTAATAAAACAATAATGAAGATAAACAAATTTGTGAAGGGTCCAATTAAAAGATAAATTATTTTGTGAAGGGTCGGTTAACGGACTCAAATTTCCTCTAAACAGACCCCTGGTTATTAGCACTCTTTAAGTTTTATTTAATATTTTTAAAAATTTCACTGTAAAGATTTATATCTGACAACACATAATCTCTCTCTCTCTTTTGTAATGTTTGATTACAACTATGCATACGTGAGTTAATAAAGTAACTAAAAATAAATAAAGATTTCGTGGGGAATAAATTTTCTACAACAATAGATAATATTTAAAGTGAAAAAATCTGAGAAAAATAACAAAAAGGCACCTTTTTCTACAATGACTATCAAACAAATGGGAATTTTGAAATAAAATTATAAATACTGTTCGCTGTCAGAACATTAAATTTCAAATCTGTAGTTGCATTTCAGCAGTTATTTTTTTTTACTACAAGTTTAACAGTTGCTGAAATTGTAGTAAATTCTCGAAATGACAATAGAATCATACTTTTTTTCCTTGTACACATTTCTACACGCTTTCTTGATTTCAATTTTCTAAGTTTAATACTTTTTGAGCAGAAAAAGCAAAATGTAATGTAAAGCAATGAAAAATAAAAAAAGGTAGAAAAAATTCACACAAAAAGCTTTCAAAATTGAAAAATTTGTCAACAAATTGAAATTTTTAAAAAAAATCTCCTTGTTAAGATTATAAACAAACACGTGGAAACCTTTTAACATGCCAAATTTTGACTCTGTAGTGGTATCCCCGCAGCCTGCGAACGATGGTATTTTTTCCAACAAGCTTAACAATTAATTTTTTAATGATAATTTTTTTTATTCCATCACAATTCCTGAGCAGTTTTCTAAGTATCTTAGTAATTTCAAGTTTTCATGCAGCAAAACAAAATATAATATTATAATAAACACTCAAAAGAGCTGCAGTTTTTACGATTTTTTAATAAAGAGAGAATACACAAAGAATTTTCAAACAATTCTAAAATACTTATTCTTTTTTGTTGAAAGATGACTTGGTAAGTTGTTGAAACATGGTATTTCAAGGCAATAATATTAGAGGACCCTCTAAATACCTGGATTTTTTAACATTATTAATATAGAAGATTAAATAGAACCAAGCTAAAAAGACGCTAAAAGTGAGAAATCGTCATTGACGGGTATATATATATTTAAAACTGCATATACATTTAAAATCTGTTTATAATTCTGTCGACATAAATCTACTTGCACGCTCATTTCCTTCATTTTTCTGCATTTGAGAATTACATATCTAAGTAATGCACCATGATTACTTAATATTCACAACTCCTCTACAACCTTGGCCACAATTGATGCATTATAATGCGTAAGCAGATTACTCCTGTTATTTACGATAATGACTAGATTTTAAATTTCAAATGAAATCATAAAAAAAAAAAAGAAAAGTGATAAATAATTACACTGTTATTGTTCATAAATGCAAGTGCAAAATACACACCTAAAGCTTGTGTTCATAATTCAATTATCGGCACTTGGTTCGGGAGAAGGCTACATTCATCTGTAATATAAATTTATATTAAATATCAATTGCAAAAATTAAATTTTAGCTTGTTTAAATTTCAAAATAAAACATCTAATGAAGTACCAAAAACTTTCATGAGAACAAATTGGGTGCATTAATTTTCTGTTAATAAAAAATAAAATCAAAGATTTTTCATAAAAAAAGTAGGTCCAATTTAAATAAAATAGGATATTTAAAATGAAATCAAAGAATAATGAGGGTAATATGAAACATAATGCAAAAACTGTGCAATTTCTAGAATGATAAAAAAGAGTTTGTGTTCATTGTTAAGAAATGATCTAATTATTTATACCTGTTACAAACATATTTATAATACATGAAAGCAAAATAAATAAATAAACATTAAATAAGCTAATATTCGAACAAGAAAAAGTTTATTTTTGTGCAATGCTTAACTTGTATAATTCTGATAGGATTTAGTTTAAAAAAATACTCAAAACATTAAATACTTTTTATTCATAAGCAGATAAAATAAAAACGGAATTGTTTTTAATAAAAAAAAAGGATTTTTTTCTGGCCCATACAAAACAAATCCAAAATGAAATTAAAAGTTAAGATTTTTTGCTCATATTACCCTGCATTAAATGTATTCTTAAAACCTTAAATAATGCAGTAAGGAAAAAGGAAGTAAATTCAATCTAGCCTGCCTTTAAAATCATACTTAAAAATATTTTTCATTACAATTGTTTTGATCGCGAAAATTGTAGTTTTTGATAATTACAATACTGTTATAATTTATCTTTTAAAATATTATAAAAAATTTTTTTAAATGTAGTAAATAATTAATTTTTTTTACAGAATAAATATCACTTCATAGATTAGTGGGTGTTTTCCCAACGTCTACTTTTTTTTATTATTAATAAAACCTTCAGAAGGTTAAGATAAAATAAAAGAAAAAGTATATTTAGCAACCGAAACAAAGAATCAAGCATATATTTAAGACTGGCTTCTCAATTTTTTGGGTGCCAAAAATCAGTTACAAATAACTTCAGATTAGCCTCATTTATTTAAGCTAATATGAAACATGATAATATAAATTCTGTAAAAATATGTTTTTACATAAGTAAAACAAAAACACCAACATTTTCATTTTGAACAGATTAAACAGTTAAAAATATTAACCCCAAATAACCTAATATTAAAAACTTTATGATGTGCATATATATTTAATAAATTTCTGATGGATTTTTTGACATTCCATTACAAAATTTACATGGGATCCAAAAATTAATTGGATGAAACAATATATTCTGCACTTTGTAACATAACACTTAGTTAATTTTAGCACTGGTTTAATGAATTTACTATTAAAGTATCATTAATATAATTAGTTCAAATAAAAAGAATTAACCTAATAAAGTATCCTCAGGTTCCGAACCATGTGTAATCAGAGTTTTTGTAAACAATTTAAACAAAAGTGACAGAACATCCAAATTATCTAAAATAATTATATAAAACATTTAAAATGCACATCGAATAAAATATATAAATTTTTAGTGTACTATAATGCAACAATTTCATAAATATGAGCAAATGTAATATTTTTACTTTTTAACTGTTTACGCATAATTTTTTTTTTCTTTAAGTTATATAGCTGCAAGCATTAGAGAAGCAATTATAAGAAGATTTTGTGTATTTTTGTTTACAACATAGAAAGAAAATTTTATGGTAGCTAGGGATTTCCTCTTCTTGTTGCAAATCAAGCCAGAAAAATAGGAAATTGGAGCATACTGAAATTTTATAAACATATGCATATGCAAATACAATTTTATTTCAAGCTAGAAGAAACACATTTTTATTTGTTCAAGTAAAATATTTTAAATCTGTCGCTTCAAAAATGTATTATCAGACTATTGAATAAAAATTAAGTAAAATTGAAACACATAACAATCCATTTTTAATTAGAGAATTTTTAAATAAAAAAATTGTTACGACGATGGGGCACATTTTATAACTCATATTGCTTCCTTCAGTGGAAACTAAAAAAAGTTGATTTTAAAGATGTCATACAAACAAATTATGCTACTCACAAGACATAAGTTTCATCAAATATTTCAACAAAAAGCAAACACCTTTAAAATGCTTTTTAAGAAATCAAAAATTTTTCTTAAGCACTATATACATTAACAAAATGCAAATAATTTTCAAAGACTTTACATGATCATGATAAAATAACTAGTTTCTGACAAAGAACTCTTTTTTTGATTATATGAGCCATTATAAAATGATCGATAGATTTTTCAGCTTGATTTCAGAGGGTAAAAAAGAAGCCTGAAATGGAGAATATCTTGCAAAATGCAGCCGAGTTGCACATGCGAGTGCAATAATCTCACCGAACCCAGCTCACTACATGCACAGAGTTGGCAACTAAGGTGAACATGCTTGATATTTATCTTTTTGTAATAACTAGATTTAAGTAGAAATAAAACATGAATATTTATAAAACTTGCTATGATTAATTTTCACTTTTTAGAAACAATTGCAAATAAGGTATTGCTCAAGAAATTAACAACAGAGTTCCAGATCTGCTTCTAATCAAAAATAAACATTTATATTCCATACATTTTTTGACACTTTAATATCTAACAACTGAAGGTATGTAAAAAAGTAAGAACTAAGAAATAAATAAACACTACCTGACGTTTTTGTAAACACAGGTAGATGACAGCTTTCATTCAAAAAGTAATATTCTTATTATGACGAGAAGCTCTCGTAAATTATTAAGTGACTCGGCATCTGAGATTAAACCTCCCTAAAAACATTAGAAAAGGAAAATTAACGTTACATTTTGTTATAAGACTCTTCAATATAAAACCACATTTTCAAAAACCCTAATAAAAACAGACACATTCCTTCCCTGCTGTGTTCATCTGGTGACATACAATAATTATAAACAAGAAAATAAACAATAGAAATAATTTTGATACTATAATTACAAAAAACGGCTCCCATATATTTAATCTACTGTTTTACCTTAACTATATGGAAATGAAATACTTTATGACTGTGGTGTAAATGGCAAATATAAAGTACAAATTTTTATAACTCCATAAACAACTAAGGTTTTCAGAATAAAACATTTAAATTTTTAAGGAAACTGAATTTAGTTTACTATTGTTTACACAAACCAATTTTTATAAATCGAATTTAAGAATCAACTAGGCTGGGATAGCCTGGATGGCAGGGACCTCACATTTGTGAGTCCAGCCAGCCAGTGTAGTAAATGGTGACTGGTGCATGTTAAACCTGTCAGGTCACAAAGTTCTCCATAACAAATCAATACCTCTGGGGTACTGAATTAGAGATTCTGTGGTTTAGGTCAAAATTCTGTGAACAAATGAATGGGTTCGCCCTATAAGCGGATGTGGCAGAATTATTGGCCAAAGATGGAAAACAAGAATAATTGCACCAGCTCTGTCTCAATGGCCGACAACAACAAGAATCAACTATATTTGGACAACAGGAGAAATTTAAGAACATTGATTTATAATGGAGGTAATATAAAATGGTATAATAATATCAATTTTAGCATAACATTAAACAGTATATTGTATTAAATTCACAATATTGAGTTCCATAATAATATCAACTATAGCAGTAATGTTAATTACACAACACTAATTACACAAATTTAAGTTGTTTGGACTGTTAAATTATTTGAAACACTTTAAAAAGTGAATAATATATTGCGGTTCAATTTCAAAGAAAAGCACAGTACTGCTTAAATTTAAATTATAAGTTTAAGCAGTTAGAAGTTATCAACTGAAATAAAATTAGTTCGAAACAATTCAAAAATGAAAACAAATCTTCAGTGTAGTTGACATATTAACACATTAGAAACATTTATTATTTTCTCTCACAAAATCATTCATCAATTAATATGGATATTATATTATCTAAATCACACCCACCTGATATAAGACTATTAAAAGTTATGAAGAAAAATAAATAAAAGGTATAATTTTTAAAAAATAAAATTATTTTAAACAGCCATGGTGGCTCAGGAGATAGAACGCTCGCCTCTTTATGAGGTGGTGCGGGTTCGAATCCCAGGGGTAGCTGATGATTACGAATTACACACCAGGCTCGCACCGTCCACAGTGCGGATGTAAAATATTCTCAGTAGTAGACAAATCATCGTTAGAGCTTCGGTGACAAAGATAATTGCAAAAATCGAAAGTGACATTCTAAAACCGGGCATAAGTGTGGAAGATCTCGAAGAATTACTCAGATTGAGGGCTTAATCAAAATCGATGACACTGAAGAGGAATTTAAATGCATAGAAGAGTACAAAGAAAAAATAACTAGAACAAAATTTAGAACATTAAGAATTTAAACAAAGAACTTGATTCAAATAATTCCTTTCAGGAAGCTAATATTTCTCTAAATAGTCCCAATTAGAGTGACATTCAAACCGTTGAACAGGAACGCATAAAGTTACCTAAATTAACTATTCCTAAGTACTGAATGGTTAAATTTTTGGAATTGTTTCAATTCTTCAATTAATGAGAACCTCAATTAATATAAGTGGTCATCAAAGGCACTGCAAAAAATTTATGTATTTTAGAATTTATAAAAAAATGAATTAATATGACAAATGATCTCAATATAAACTAATTGTGAAGTAGGAATTAAAAGTTTAAAAATAATATACAGTTTATCTTCTCTTTTACGCACTTATAAATTGCATGTTTCCCCGAGCAATGCACAAACAATTTCCCCTTAAAAGTTTTGTATCACTGGTTTATACAAATACAGCTCATAAAAATACTGTAAAAATTTAAAAAAAAAAAAAAAAACTATGGAGCATTGTAAAATTGTCTTAAATTGTTTTTAATTTATAATTTTATTTTTTTTTTATTCAATTTTTAATTTAAAAAATTATAAATTTTATAAGAAAAAAAAAGGTATGCAAGTAGTCCATGAAAAAAATTTGCTTTTTAGTCCTGCATTTAGATAAAAATTATTAAATATCTTATAAAATGCTTCTTTAACAGAGAGCTTTAACTTGGGTTCCCTTGACTTAACAGTTTATCTTTAAGTAATATACGAGGTGATTGTGTAGCAGTATGACAAAGAATGGTAGTGCAGTGTGACAATTTGTGACAAAGAATGGTAGTGAAGTGTGACAATTTCTGACAGAGAGAAAGCGGGAGTTGAAAATATTAATAAAAAAGTGAAATATCAATAATGAACATTGATTGCAAGTAGGAATAAAAAGCAACATACGTGAATATAAATTTTATGATAAACTAAATTTTAATTCGTAAGAAATGGATAAGAGAGATATATCACAAAAAATTAGAGAACAACTATTATTTTACCTGTAAAATAGCTTCAAAATTAAAAGTTAATCCATTTCATAAAGTAAATTCACCGCTAGATGCACCAATCTTCTACCTTCAGGTGTCCACTAAAATTTAGGATATTCCTTATTACAAGCGCGTAATTAATTATAAAGTAAGTGATGTCACAATATACCTACACACACAATGTACATTTACCTATGCCGTGCAAGGTATCTCTATGTATTTACATATTGTATACTTAGAATAGCCTCCCTCCATTAACAATTTTTTTTTTATCAACTGTTTTAGATATAAAATCAAAAATTGCAGTTTTTAAATATTTTATAATATTGATTAAAAAAAACTTTTGATAAATTTTTATATATTTTGTATTTGTAACATCAGTCACAAGGGCTTTTTTTTTAATTTGCCATTTTCTATAGGTCATTTCATTATTTTTTTTTAAAATGCTTCCTGTTAGTTCAAAGCTTTCTCTAGATTAAATCTCAAAAAACCATCCCATTAATGCATATGGAAGGAAGAGCATTTCAAAATAAAAAATAAGACATATTACTCAATGTCCTTCCTATGTAATTTATCAATGAAAAAATTTAAAAAATAAGAAAACATATCAAAATGTAACACCAGTCACCATAGAATTGCCCATTTATGTACATACAATAATATGCATAGGTATTAGTGTGCACAATGTATTTACATAACTATGTTTGCACATATATCCTTAAAAGTATCCATTTAATATACCTAACAATAGCATTCATTTTAATATGCAATATATGCATTGTGTAGAAAAGTAACCAATTACCAACAATCCTGATTAAAATGTAATTAAACTTACGTGAAATTAGATTGCAATACTGAAATTATTGTATTTTATAATTACTTGTATTAAAGATAATTGGTTATAATAAGTTTATAATTACTGAGAGTTATGATTTTTCCTAAACTCAAATTATGATAACATGAAGTGCTGATTACTTACAATTATAGATTTTGATTACTTGTAATTGTGATTATCTGTAACCACTTTTTGTTATGATTATAAGCAATGATTACTGCTTGTAATGAGAAATTGTGATAATATTTTATTACTTGATTACAAATAGTTGATAAACATTTAATTATAATCTGTTATTAGTTACATTCATTTCTAATCAATTACTATAATCATCATGCAAGTTTCCATGAAAATGACAAAATATTTGCAATTTGCTTCTCTCATTCAAACATTTAGTCA
This sequence comes from Parasteatoda tepidariorum, assembly GCF_982258835.1. NCBI lineage: Eukaryota > Metazoa > Arthropoda > Arachnida > Araneae > Theridiidae > Parasteatoda > Parasteatoda tepidariorum. Next base: position 9,734,707 of record NC_141761.1, read on the forward strand.
GAAAAATTAGTTAAGACTGATAAATGTATTATCATGATGAGTGTATTAAGACTGATGAATGTATGAAATCATTAGTTCAAAATATGCATAACGAAAGATGAATAACAACTAAATTTACATATAAATTATCATTCAAAATAAATTTAGTCTGACTAAATTTTTTTTGAGTGATATCAGTGGCGTAGTTTTGGGGGACAAAACCCCCGGCAAAGTTATATATACATTACTTGATTAATGAAAAATTGAACGGTAAGTAGGGGGTAAATATGAAAAAGTTTTCATTATTAATTTTTTATAATTTAAACGTTTAGAATACATGTTAGAAGGAGATAACCCTCCTCGAACATACATTAAAACTACGTACACTGAGTGATCTCTGTAATAAATACAGAAGAAAGTTATACGAAAATCACAAAAAGAAACTTTTTAAAAGAATCAAATAAAGAAATGTTTTAAAAGATTTAAATAAAGAAACTTTTTAAAAAGAATTAACTGAAGAAACTTGTCACAAAAATCAAATAAAGCTAAAAAAAATCAAATAAATCAGAAATATAAACTTTAAAAGAAAATGTTTTTAAACAATATGTAATTTAAAAAGTAGAAAACACACAGACTTTTCTGTAACTTGATATTTTGTACTCAATTTTGATTTCTGAAATTTCATACTCTAAATTAAAATCTGTGAGAACAGAAATGTAGAGTAGCATTCCTGAGAAAATTACATATTTCCTCCTTAAAACTATGCTTACAATATCAAAAGTTTATTGCAAATAACTTACTGCCACACAAAATATAGGACATCTCAATTTGTTAGTTGATGTATGCGCAAATTTTGTCGTAACTGCATTTATGGGGTTGTCAGGCATACTCAGTGGTGGTGTCATCTGAGAAGTAGAAATAATTCAGCAACAAAAAATAGAAAAAAAGTTATAAACGATAGTTTGAAGGAATAAATACCTCTGTATAACATGCCGCATCAGGTTGCATTACTCTTCAATCTCTGTAGTCTCTCTGCCATACTCGAGCCTTAAAATAAAAAGATATACATAATAAAGTAATCATTTAAAAATAAAAAAATAGATGTAAACATTTTTTTTAAAAATTAAAGGTTCCCTTCTTTTTTTTTGCTTAAATAACAATGTTATTTATTTTAATAAAGAAATTTTTCCTTTCCAAATATCTTTTAAAAGAAAAATTTATAAACATTGCAAAATGAGAATTTTATTCTATATCAACAGCTCTATTCTATACCTAAATCGCGTGTTTTATAAACATTATTTAGAAGGTCATCATGCTTGGAAGAAAAATTTCACACAAATTAAATAAAGATTTCAAGAGATTAAATGAGATAAATTTGAAAATTGAAGAGTCAATGCAAATCAAGTTTATTTTAAAATGAAATCCTTGACAGTAATCTATCAAAAATTAAGTAAATTTCCCTGAAATATTTAATAAAGATATAAGTTGTAAAAAAAGCTCAGTTACAGGGTTGTAATAAAAAAGAATTTTTTTAGAAACACAAAGTTATCAACTCTGGATAACTAACTAGCAGACACACATATGTGTCTTTTTTAATTTTCAGGATCTAATTCAAGATTCTTTATATCTTTTCCTGATTTATTGCTCATGGCAAATCTTATGTGTGTGATCTGGTAATAATAAGTATTAAGAAAAAGAAAATCCTAGCAAATAAATTCTGCAAAATTAAGAAAATATTTTATCTAAAAAAAAGAAAAGAAAACTGTAGGTCAGATTGTGCAACACCAACAACCATCGGAATATAGAAGTAACAAGAAAATGGAACAGAACTCTAAATAATCTATATATTAGGCCATATTAAATTATAACAGACTTCTAATTTAATACAACTTATACTGACATAAATTTGAGATTAAATATCTTAAAAATTACAAATTTTCTTCAAAAAATATTTTTACTTTAAGAACCAGTGCATATATGCCAGTAAATATAAGCCATCATTATCTTATTCCAATTTTAAGGTTATATATATACTATATAAATATTGGATCACCGAGTCACATAATTAGGTACCTGTCTATATTTCCCATCAATAAGTTCATAATAACTTTTATCAAAAATATTTTTATCTCATCCATAACTTTAAATATTTCATTCTGAGTTTTTGTTCTTTCTGGCATGTAAACAAATTTAATATTTCTACCAGCAACCCTTGACTTTCACCCAGAAAAAAAAAAAAAAAAGTTTCCCTTTTGTCTTAACAGAGCCTTCCAAGTCAAGGACACAAATTGTCAAGAAGGCACTCTTAATGGTGGCTCCATCATGATGTGGACTGCTTTTTCATGTCATGAACTGGGTCCTGTAATTCGATTGCACCACCCATAAATGACTAGAAAAGGTAATCAATTGCAGCCATTCGTGGACATCATGTACCTAAGCAACAATGAAGAAAAAAATAACATTAGTTTAAAAAATCCTTAATTGAATATTAAAAGATTTATAGCAACAGATTTGCAAATGGTAAAAATGTAAATTTTAAATAACAAAAAAAAAAAAAAAAAAAAAAAAAAAAAAAAAACATTGCGTAAATAAACTTATTAATTATAACACACAATTACTCAATGATTTTATATAGAACTTAATTTCATTACTAGAATATCAATTGTTTGTAATCAAATTTTTGAAGGAGTTTGTCCATTTGTTTTTTGGATAAATAAACAATGCTAAAAATCCCTTTAATTCCATTTACTTGATTAAAAATGATATTTAAATAAATGTTTTTGGACACATTAGAATTCCATGTAATTAGTTAATTTATATTTAATTTAAAATCTCTCCTTTTATCGTAGAAGTCAACATTACAGATATTCTTCTTTTTTAATACTTTATCTAAAAAACTAAAATTAATACAGGGTTCCCACTCTTTCAACAAAGCAAAAATTAAGCACTTTTGAGGACTTTCTTTTTGAAAAAATTAAGTACTGTTCTGAAAAATTAAATACTTTAAAAATAGTATGATTGTTTATCATGGAATATACCTTCCCAAACAAAATCAAAAAATACTAAAAAACAATTTTATGTCAAAAACATTATTATGTATAATGTAAGCACTGATATAATTGTATTAATTAACAGGGCTTGCCAAAGAATTACCGGGAAATTTTTGCAAAACCGGGTGGGTTTTTTTTTTTTTTAAATTTCTAGATTGTTAAAAAATGTCATTCAGATTGTAAAAGTTAACATATGAAACTAATCTGCATTCCATTTTTAATGATTTCATTGAAATTGAATTGTAAAATTAAGTGCAGAAATTAAGATTTGCAATTTTTCTTATGTATATCAAAAGAAAAAAAAAGAGTAAATAAAGAAATTTGTCTAAAACATTGAAAAAATTAATTCAACAAGTTTCAATTTAAGTACAAGTATCACTACTACAAGGCGCATAGCCAAATTTTTCAACAAAAAAATTTCACCTTTTAAGTACTTTTAAAGCACTCAAAAAATATTTTTAAGCATGATATACATTGACAAAATGTAAAATAATTTTCAAAGACTTTACATGATCGTGATAAAATAACTAGTTTCTGACAAAGAACTCTTTTTTTGATTATATTAGTCATTATAAAATGATCAAGAGATTTATTGGTTCTATAACACAGGGTGGAAAATGAAGCCTTGTAATATATCATAAAGTAAGATTAATTACTCAGACTAAATATTCCTTAACGGAATTGTATAATTTCGAAAATTAAATGTATTAAATCAAAAATAATTCTAAAAACATATTTAATATTAAAAGTGCAAAAATAAGTTAGCTAGAAGTGACAAAAAAATTCGATGTATTCTATCAATTCGAACAAACTAAATGTTTTACATTGTCAAGATAATTATTAATTAGAATTTCCTAAAATTCAAAATTGCAATTATGTATATTTTTATAATTATAATAAGAATTTAAAAGAACATCTTTCAGTTTAGAAAGAGGAATGCTATAATAACAACATTATATACTAAATAAAAACTATATTTTTATACATTAAATAGAGTTACTACTGTAACTGCCAATACAATTTCTTACAGTTCAACTCGAATGTATTATATTATTAAAAAAAAATTTGCACTTGCATATTAGAAATCTTTTCAAATCAAGCGTGAGCTCATAACGATAGGAGCAACTTTTCTGCGGAATCTGTCCCGAGAAGCTGGTCTAAATACAACTTTCTAGGGGACTAAAACCATTAAAAAAACTTCGTAGTAGCTTATAAAAAAGAAGGAACTGTAAAATTAGCTTTTCGTACACAAGTATTTGTTTACTCCCATACAAAGCACTTTTTCTCGTGTTTTTATCTGACTCTCTATAATATTTGAATTTCAAAGGAATAAAACAGCCTTCGCATATAAGTAAGCTACAAGCTGAAAATATTTCTTCCCCACAAGTGTTCTAAATAAAACCAAACTTCAGCTCAATATAAGGGAGCTTAATTATATATATATGTATTTATATACAGGTGATTATCAAAATAATGGAAACACTTGTGAATAAAAGGGTCATTTAAGAATTCGCTTCAAAAGCATTAAAATATAATCTTAGCTTTCAGTTTATTTTAAATATAAAATGAACATATATTAGGTGGTATAAGAGAGCTTTAGCAGAGTTGTCTACGTTTTGATTTTTTGTCAGAAGCGTAAAATGTCAGACCTCACAGATTTTCAGGGAGGCCAAACTGTAGGAGCCCGACTAGTTGGAGCAACAGTGACCGAAACATCCCAGCTTTTAGGCCTTTCTAGAGGTACGGTGTCTAAAGTCCTGACAGCATACACATAGCGTGGAAAAACAAGCTCAGCACAGCAAAATAGTGGACGGAAAGAGAAACTGAGTGAAAGAGACCGACGGGTATTGAAGCGGATTGTAATGTCTAAAAAGAAAATAATTGCAGCCAAAGTGACCGCAGAGATCAATCAGCATCTGGATTTTCCAGTGTCAACAATTACAGTTAGGAGATACCTTCATAAAGAGAACATTTACGGCAGAACAGAATTCTCAAGCCTTCAAAACCTAGGGTGTTTCCATTATTTTGATAACCACCTGTATATATATATATGCTTATTGATATATTTTATTATAAATGAAGTAGTGACAGTGCCATTTCCAAAGGCCCTGCATGCATGTCTTACTACTATTTATGAAAATACAATTGAAATATTACATGGATTTACGTTACAATTGTCGTAAATTGATTTGAAATGATTCAAAATTTTAAGTATAAATGCTTGTAGAAAAGGAAACTTTTTACTTTTCAAAAGGAAGGTTCTGTAACATTCTGCTACCAGTTCGACATGTCACTGCAATTTTGCCACTGGGAAAATGTTTATTGGTCGTTTTTAGGGGTTACCTCTATTGACTTCAAAATGTTAAAATATACATGATTTTTGCCCAGCGTTTTTAATTTTAGCTATTTTCATTTTCTTGGTGCGGAAAAGCCACTGGTTTTGGTATCGTGAAATCAGAATCAATGAATAACATTTAGTGTTTATAAGAATAATCCCTACTGATATAATTATGAGTAAAAATAAATTTACCAATTATGATGATGGAACTATTTAAATGAAAGAAAAATTATGATATTGTTTAAGTTTGGCTTTATTTTTATCAGATACAAATTAGTTAGCTTTAAAAGATGGGAAGAGGTTTGTTTGTTTGAGGTGCTTAGTTTTTTCTAAAAAGACATAACTATGTAATATCTTTAAAGTTTCATAATTTGTTATAAAATTATTTTAAGTGTCAAGCATTACTTTACTGTAAGTTTGAGTAATATTTGACACTTTTAGTCAATAAATACTAATATAAATACTCCACTTTACTATTAGAGTTAATTTTAACAGTCGCAAATATAAAGTGTGGAACCTATGCCAATATCTTCAATAAGTTGAAAAAGTTTTTTATTATGTTCTTTAGAAAATCAGTTATGTTACTTTTCTAGTTGTAACTTTTATATTCAATTTAAGTATAGGAGAAATACAAAATAATCTCAATCTGAACTGTAACTTAAAAAGAAAATTGCAAGACTTATTCTGTATTTTTTTTATAACACTTTATGTAATTTATGAATGAAATACCAAGAAGAAAGTTCACCTAATTTCATCATATGTTTTGTTTTTTAATATTTTAGTAACAATGAATTATCTTAATTGAAAAGTATATTTTTTCTTAACTATTCACATCATTCATTACCAAGAGTGATATCTTCATAATGATAAAATTTTTGTCTCATGGTTTTAAATTTTTGAGATTAACTAAAAAGAAATAAATTACTATTATATTTTTACTGTTCATTGGTTTTATCCCTTTGTAGCTTGGTGAAATTCTTTTGTTTTAAGGGCATCACCAAGGATCTTTTCTAGTAAATGCTTCTATGGTTTTAAATATATTAGTGCCAAAAACATTTCTTTAGATATATTTATTATTTTTTTAAAACTTTTTTCTATCTTTAAGAAAATAACAAACTATCTTCTAGGAAAAAATAGTTTAGTTTATGATAGTATTAAATATTTTTGCGATTTGATTTTTTATAAATATTGATATATTTATCTTATTATCCAAAGATTTTGCAAAGCTTGTATTTAATTTTATTTTAAATTATTTGGTGATTCATATTGTAAATTTTTTCTAGTACATTAATGGTGGAAGCTTGGAACAACTTTTTCAGAACAAGCATATTGAGTTGTCATGGGAGACAAGAATTAAACTGCCATTAGATATAGCTCATAGCATATGTTACTTACATTCACGTGGTGTTTTTCGCAGAGATCTTACTTCAAAGGTATGAAACATCTGTTATGATTTGACCTCATCTTTCTTTTCATTCTGTGTTTATTGTTGTGTTGCTGGCATCAGATTTGTTTGATTAGTATTTTATTTACTTGTATTTTAGTGTGTGCACTGGTAAGAAATTACCAGCTATTAAAACTATTTTTACATCTCATAATTATGGAGAACTGTATGTGTATTGTAAGGATAATAACTGAAAAATTTTTTTAGAGTTTATCTTTTTTTCTATAATTTTACCTACTGGTTATGAGAATATGTTGGCTGTAAAATTATTAAATTATAATCAGTTATTTTTTTAAGTGTTATAAATTAAACAAAATAAAAATTTTAAATTTACCTAAAATAGTTTTTTAGTTTAAATTTGTGCCATGCTTAACATAGTGCCCCAGCACGATGTTTTTCTTCCCCCCTCCCCCCTTTTTTTCCCTTAAGGTTTTTTTTAAAAAATTAATTAGACCTAAAGTGCTTAAACAATATTTTTTTAGTAGTTCGAATTTTTAATACTTGTAAATCTTAATTGAACTACTATGACATTTAACTCTTTGACACACAATTTTTATTAAACATATTTTTTATTATTTAATATTAATTTAGGTCAAAATGAGTGAAAAATATCATATTTAGCACTTTAATAATTTATGGTTATGATATACAGCTATGTCTTTTCTTGTGTTAAAGATTAAATCTTCCAAACACTGCTCACTTCCAAACAATAATTTTTCAAATTTGCACTTAATTGCAGTTATATATATTTAAAAGGAAGTTATTTATCATTGAAATTTCTTTAATTTACAAAATCAATAATTGATCAATTTTAATGTGATTTAAAAGAAATAACTACTTTCTTTGGATTTTATATTTTAGTGTAAATATAATTGTGATAATCTTCTAACAATTTGTTTCGGTAACTATTACTGATTTTCATAATTTAAAAATACCAAAATATATGTGTTTGTAATTAGAATATATATATGAAAGGGACACTGGCGTCCCACTTGCATCAAAGTGTCTAAGATGAATTGAGATTAAACTGTTCCCAGCGCAAGTTCAGTTTAGCTAAAAGGTTTCAGGCTAAGGCAAAACTTTTCTTTCACTAAAGTTCTCTTTTTCTGAAAGTTAAGGAATTATACCAAATTATACATATATTATAAAGAATTATACATTATATATATATATTATAAAGAATTATACATTATATATATATATATTATAAAGAATTATACATTATTTCTTTCATTGCAAATTATGGCTTTAATTTGACATATCGTTGTGCATGCAACTTTAACACAAATTTTTTTACTTCAAACATTTGAAATCTTTTATCTTCATAAGTTACTATAATGTTCTAATTTGCTGCGCATTTGCAATATATGAGACATAAAAATGTGTTATTATTTTTATTTTAATATACATTTCATTTATAAAGAAAATTTGAAAGTTTTAACTTTTATTATTATTGTATATGATTTGTAAGTAGTGATACTTTGTTCTACAGAATGTCCTCATCAAACTGAATGAAGATGAGATGACCGCAGTTGTTGGGGATTTTGGCTTAGCAGAGAAAATATCAGATTCAAGTTAAACTGTAACTGCCCACGAGCCTGTATATATTTGAATGTTTATAGAACATTATTTTAATATATTTTCTGTATTAATCTCTTAACTGGGTGAGAAACAAAATAGCCAAACTTCATTAAGACTTTAGCAATAGATTATTCTTTTGAAAAAATTGAATTCTTGTGTCCACCTTTTATTTGGTTAGTCCATCTTAATTTAAACAGCTTCCTTAAACTTTCAAAAAACTTAACTTTTTAAAGTTTACTTTTAATTAGTTTAAGATAAATCAGATTAGTTGTAACTGTCCTTCTTAATGCTGAAAAACTTGTAACCATTTTGATGAAGCTACCCAGCTAATGGATAAATATCTCAATCAATTCAAAACTCCCGTTTGAATTTCTGGTTTCTTATATATGATGTTTGCACTTTTTAATTGGTAGATAACACTGATGGAAGTATCAACAGATGGCGATAATTTTGGTTTTTTTTTTTTATTAAAGCATATTTTATCTGTAACTTAATTACAGTACCAGTTTATTCTTAATATATGCTATGTTAAAATAATTTGTTTATATGACTGAAAAACATAAAACATTGGTTTATATGTTTGTTTGTTTTTCTGTACTTTGACTTTTTCTTCTTTTTTTTTCATGTAATCTCTAAATATTTGCCTTGGATTTCAGAAACTCTTAAGGCTTCCTAAACTCTAAAATACAATTTTTACCCCTTCAATTTGTTTTCTTCTTAATTGTCTATGTGTGTGGAAAGAATTGTATATATTTGTGTACTCAAATTATTAAGTAATGGTATGATTATTTTAAACTTATTTCTATATTTTTTCTACATCGATAACATTAAATGTCACCTTAACAATGGCTATTGCATTGTCAAAATTAGTGTTCTTATGAAATATTAAATTTAAGTTATTTGATTTTCCGAAGTAAATATATCAATTTACTTTGGAAATTGATGTATTACAATTATGAATTGACCAAAGTAAATATATCAATTTACTTCGGTACCTTGAAAAAAAATGTTTTATTGTAATATTAAAATTTAAAAATATGAAGGAAGGATAGTCATTTTAGAAGGCCTCTTTTATCCTGTAGTGTGCTTGGTGATCATGAATGCTATATTTATCCTAGTGGTAGTAAACTAAAGCAGAAATTTTAAAACAAATAAATTTTTTGTTCAATGTTAATTCAAACTTATGAGCTTTTGTGTATCAGACTTTTCATACATTAATTTAAATCATTTGCATGTAGTGGTGAACAATTTTATTTTAAATTTAGTTAATTAAAATATTAATACTTTGCATTTGCTATCATTAAAAATATTTTCTGTAACTAAGAAAATTCTGTAGTTGTTAAAGGGTTTGTGACACAAACTTCTATGTTGTGCAATAACTGTTGCAGCATAACCATAAAGTGTCTATAAAGGAAAAAAGATCTGATTTTTCTCTTTTTTTAAAATTTGGAATTTTTTTGTAGAATTTATTTAATTACATTCAAAATTAGCATGTCTCAAAAATATATAGCATTTTTAAAAGCACTTGAATAATTCAATATAAGCTTAATATGTATATATTTTTTTAATAAAAGTGTAAATATCTTTTTAACAAAGTCTAAATTATACATGCTAGTATTTAAACTTCTTTTGTCCTTATTTTGAGACTTTTTCTGTTGAATTATAAATTTAACTGCTTTTTATAACTAAGCTTAATTGTTTTTTCTAAAATATTATGATGTTATTTGTTCACTTAAATATTAAGAGGTTATTAAGGTATTAAGACATTATTTGTTTATTTTAGGGATCATAGTCAACTTTTACTAATTGTTGGTTCATCTTATTAGATGACACCTGAGTGTTAAAAGGAAAAGTGGTATAATGAAAAGGTAAATATTTTTTAAGGTTCAATGCATCATGGGCAGTGGCACTTGACCTTAAAAAAATATTGATGTAGGACATACCGAGCAGTGATACTCAACATGACCAAGTATATATTTTAGCCGTTTATTGCAGTAACATATATACATTCTGTTGCTGGGTAAAAACTAACAAGATTAAACTGCAATTATAAAGTTAAAAAAAAATATTTATTTTAAAATCTTGAAGCAATCACAAAAGAAGTACTTAACAAAATACCTGATATTATAAATTGAACATCGCCCACAGGTAATTTGACTGAAGGAACAAAATAATGTATTACAAGTATTAATTCTGTAATGAATTACATTTGTTGTATCTTCTAACAGCCAATTGACAAGCAATACAATTAAACAAGGAGCTTCATAAAAAAATCCCTATTGAAATAGCATTTTTACACAGATATTTAATATGAATAGATATTGAATAGACACATAATAAAGCGAGTCTCATTTATACAAATCAGTTTAAGACTTTTTTTTTTTTTTTTGCTTTAAAATGTTCAGTTTTTTTTATTTATGCTGAAATCCCTTTTTGAAATTAATTAAAAAGTCTTTTAACTATCTTTGATGCCTGTTACTATTAAAAATTATGAATAAACAGAATAAATGTTCATTTAATATAAAATCATAACTGTAAAGTATTACAGTTTTTTTCTATTTTGATGACCATAAAAATTCCTAAAATTAACTATGTGTATAGTTCATTATGCAACAATTATCATGAAATTTGTATTATTTTGTAAAATCTACTGGATTTTTTTCTATCCATGTTGGGAGCTATGTTTTTATGTTGACTTTTAAATTTGTGTCCCATTCATTTTGTCCAGAAACAGCCTTTCACTGAAGGAAAGTGGGAAAAACTTTTATGAAAAGAAAAAAACTGAGAAACTGGAGGAAATGAATAAATAAAATAACTATTTTCAATTTATTTATTTTAGTTTTGTACAGAATTTTAAAATACATGAATCATTTAGATTTAGTCGCATACTAAACAACTTTCAATGAACAAAAATAAGTATGTTATTTGTAATTGTGAATAAATTTTGTTATTTGCAGTAGTACGCAATCTTTAGTATGTGATTTGTTAATTGAAAAGCATTAAAAAACTGATTATGATATTTTAACAGTTTATGGCATAAACTGTTTAAATATGATAATAACTGCCTTTTTAAAAAAATATAAAAATTTATATTTCATTTCTAACATGTAAGTAAAATATTAAAGCTCTACAATAATTTTATTTTCTTTAGAAATGCATTAAATTTATTTTTATTCCTAAGTGTTGCTTTTTTATTATAATGATGTATTAAACAGCTTGGAAATTAATACTATTATTTGAACTTCATTGCAATTAAAAACTGTTTTTTCCACTTCGGTTGAAAGAATCATAATTTATTTCTTACTGAATCTAGAAACTTGAAACAACAATATTTCTTCTATATATATATGTATGTTAATTTTAAATTATTTTAAGCTCTATTAAGTTATACTTATTTAAAACTAGTATAAAATTTAAATTAATTTATGATTCATTAAATTTTTTTTAAAAAATTACATTAAAAAAATAAATGTTTAAATTTTATTTTTCTTTTAGGTTTGGTAAAATTCCAAACAAAATTTTTGAACAATACAAGATGTCTTGCCATGAAGAACAACAAAATCTTATTGCAGGTAACATTTAAATTGTTTTCTAGTTGCACATTTTATGTGTATATGTTTTTATTTCTTGGTTGTTTTATCATAGTAGTTGCTTATGAATGTATTTATTTCTTAATGCCTCATACTATAAACATGTGAAAGTTATATTAAAAATTTATGGAGCAGCTAACTTTTGATTTTGCAATGAGTGATAACAAAACTCAATCTCAGAAACAAACTTTTCAAATTAAGTTTTATGTTAGAATTAAATCTCTAATGATTTTTTTTATTGAGGCTATTCAATTATTGTGCTATGAGAGTTGAATTATAGTCTATCATAAACAAATGCTTCATAGTGGCTATATTCTGTTTTGTAACATTTTTGTCTAAAGCACTAATACCACAAAACATAATTGTTTATATTTAATTTCATAATAATACTTGAGTGCAATTTTCTAATTTTCCATTGCATGAAATTTTTGAATTGATTCTTCGATACTTTTGTTTTGCTGTATTTCAAGCAATGCGAATACTCTTCATCTTTTTATGGTGGTTTATATAATCAAGAAAGAAAAAGAGTTTTTTTTTAAATCAGAAACTTAGTTATTTTATAATGATCATGTAAAGTCTCTGAAAGCTATTTTGCATTTTATTAATGTATATAGTGCTTAAAAATATTCTTTTAGTGCTTAAAAAGTACTTAAAAGGTGCTTATTTTTTGTTGAAAGATTTGACTATGCACCCTGTTATATATTTCATGCAACGAAAAAAAAATTTCTTATTTTATGTTGCATAAAATATTTGAACAATTCTTTCATACTTTTATATTGCTATATCAGGGTGGCTACCCTCCTGGAAAACCTGGAATTATCAGGGAATTTTTTTGTACTAGAGAAAATCAGGGAAATTTGGATAAAAGCCTAGAAAGATCAGGGAATTTTGAAGAAAAGCAGGAATTTTTTTTCTTAATTCAAATTATTTTACCATCCGTTTAACCCCCTTTTTTTAGATGGACACTTATTGCCAAACAGTTGAAATATCATCAACTTAGCAATACCTTACTTGCATCAAAATTTGCTTCATTATAACCCTGTTAAACTAGAATACCACATTAAACTCCCATGGTAGCTAAATGAGTGAATAAACCTTTGACCTCTTTGGAGAAGATGGGACTGTATAGTTCAGAATGGGCAAAGATTGTGGGGGAAGAGGTTAGGATATTTGCTTCTGATAATAAAAGTGGATTTTTTCCCCTTTTAGTCTGTGGGCTGAATCCATTTATTGTTCTAGTTTGTTTCAATGCTATTGGGATAGTTTTTTTTTTGACAAAATTTTTTACTTTTAGCGTAATAAAATTCTCCAAAAATTACTTGGTTATACAACAAAGGTTGGTTATAATAACAAAAGATTTTATATAGCACTAGCTTTTGTGCACTCAGCCAATGAAATCAGTGGATTATTTCTCGGCAAAGCCCATCAATCACACATTTTCTTGCAATCACTAACAGCAATGTTTGACAATGAATCGTTTCAATTGTTGCATTTCTTCTAATTTTCTCAATTTCATTTTAGCCTCCTATTTCATATTTTAATTATAGAAAGGTTCTTTTAAGTACCAACTACAGTAGATAACCATTTATCCGGTGTCCAGAAAACCTGGGAAATGAGAAAATTGGGAAGAATTTTGCTTAGTTTTCGCGCTATTTTGAAGTAATATGGTAAATATTCTATTTTTGCTTCAAAATACGAAATGTGTAGTAATTAAAATGTTAAACGTTTGTAAGTGTTGTTTGCAATCTAGAGATATTTTTGAAACTGTTTCTCCTTTTACCTTAAAAAGCTGGCAAAGACTGAAAAATGTATAAGAAATATGTTAAATGATGTATTAAAGTAAGATCTCAAAAGTTTTTATTCATGTGCAGGCCCCACACTAAACACTCCAAATTACTAGCCAATAAATTATCCAAACATTTATTAAAGGTTCAAATATAAAAAGTGTTAATCAAAGGAAAGAGTTCTATTGCATGATATCGCGTAATGCAGCAACAGACATGTGATCTGAATTTTTTTCCCTTTGCTTTTTTGTTGCTTAAATTATCTGGACTTAATATAATTCTAATTGTTATATGACATATCCATAAAAAATTACTGTAATCGAATAAAATAAACAAGATTTATTAAAAAAAAATCATATTGATGTAATTTTCATGATCAATGGGAATATATATTTTTCTTAACTATGGATAAATTGTTCGCGAAAACTCTATTTCTTTCGCTGAATTTACAATTTTATCGCATTCGGCGAATATTCTGCATGGGCTCTATGTGTGTCTTTCTTGGAAAGAAGGAAAACAAAACTTTGTTTTTTTTTCTGTACTGTACAAGGGCAGGTTTCTAGTTGTAAAAACAATTGACTAATTTAAACTAAAAAACTATGTGGTTAGATTGGAATTCTTTAAATATTTTTATTTCAACTAAGAAGGCAAAATGAATAAGATTTAAAGAATTTTATCGAGTTTTCTTATAGAGTGCGCAAGAAGAAATTTGACAATTCTGCATTTACTACATTCATTTTTGTATTCTGACTATCTCTTAGAATAATGCTAATTCCTAACAAACTACATTATTTATTCATTGGTACTTTAGGTATTGGTTTACTTTACTTTAGGTATACTTTAGATATTGGTTTAAATAAAATAGGATCAATGAATTTTATAAAGAGCTCTGTTTAAATAATATAAAGTACAAAATAGCTTTATATTGAAATATAAATATAGTGTCTCTTAAAAAAGTTCATACACTAATGACTTTCAATGAAATAGGACTTTGTATATTAATTAAAATGAATATTTCAGAATGGATATATCAATAAAAAATATACTCTATTCTTGGCAAAACTGCATAGAATATTTTAAAAACAAAGCAAAAGTTTATTTTTAAGAAAGTCGTCGTACACTTTAAAAAAAACTCTGCTTATTGGTAAATATTCTAATTTTTAGTATAATTAGAATATTTACCAATTAAATTTACCAGTAGCAATTTTAATATAAAACAAAGTTTCCAATAACCAAATTTTTGGCTAATAATTGTAAATTGTATTTTAAAATATTTAAATAAACAGGTTAATTCATTATGCCATCAATTAATGACTAACTACCTTATCCCTGTGATATGCACCAACATACAAAGACACCACCATGCTTAACTGTTCCAACTATTTTGGATAAAGTTCCTCATTTTTTCTGCTTCATAATGCACATCAAAACCCAATGTATTAAGTTTGTTTCCATTAACCGATTAAACATTATTACTACATTAGGGATCTATTTATCATTGATTTTGCAAAGTAAAGCCTCATCGAAAATGAAATTTAAGCAGAATATTTTTATTAAATTTTGCAGAAATTTTTACAACTTTCAAATAGGAATTTATGAATTTTTTCGCAAATTTTATAATTTTAATCTCAGATCACGCTGATATGAAGCATTTTACCTCATGTTGCATAATGGAATGGGACAAAATAGACAAATTTAGCAATATTCATTACTGAATTACCTCTTATGATGACAAATAATCATCTTTCAAATGTTGTCTGTTGTATAATTATGACTACGAGCCACTTATAAATGATAGAAGATAATATTATGGAGTTAGCCAGCAAAAATCTATATATATATTTCTCTTACACGGCACCAAAAAAAAGTCTCATTACAACTCCACGAATGGCAACGTTAGAAAATCGACTAATGATAGCTGCTAAAAATGTCACGTGGCAACTGTCACATGAGGTGGCTCAACATATAGCGCTTTTAAAAACGGATATTTCTCTTACACAGCACCAAAAAAAAGCCTCATTACAACTCCTCGAATGGCAACGTTAGAAAATCGACCAATGATTGCTGCTAAAAATGTCACATGGCAACTGTCACATGAGGTGGCTCAACATATAGCGCTTTTAAAAACGGAAACAATAACCAGAGTGAGCATTATCAGGTTGTTCAATTCAGATTCATGCCCTAAAAACATGATAATATTTAATTTAAACTCAATTAGGAATTAATTAGGCTGGCCTTCTCCATGACTATAAATAAGTCACAAGGTCAGAGTTTTGATAAAATCAGTATAGTATTGACTGAACAAGTTTTTAGTCATGGACAACTTTATGTTGGCCTGTCAAGAGTTAAGTCATTTGACAGCCTTTCAGTAATTGTTCCAAGATGCCAAATCTATAATTGTGTTTTCAAAAAAATTCTAAATGCTTAGTGTTAATTTCTTAGAGCTTTGCAGAAAAAAAATGTTTTTTGGAAAAAATTTAATTGAAACTTCTATTGGCAGTAGGCAAGGGGAACTGCCAAAATCAAAACTCCCCGATTAGAAATGCAGCATGGCGACCTCCACGTGGTACTTCTCGGGTAATGCTAACAGCTATGCATTTTAATTTATTGTATGTAAAACATCCTTATTTTGTTCTAAAATGTTATGTACTTTATCACAAATTTTAATTAATATAGAAATTGATTTCAATAATGCTGATCACCAAAAAATATTTCATTTGGCGATAAAACAAATTTTTGTGTTCTTGAAAATGAAAGACTTTTTGAGGGTTATTATTTCACAAGGAAAAGTTAGGGTTTAAAGTTTATATTTTTAAATAAAAAAAAATTTCTAAAACTACACATTTAGTTGAATTTAGGTGAGTAACTGCAATATTTGATAATTTATTTTGCTAATATGTTTCTCATTTAGCTAATATTTTGATTTTATCACCATGTACAATCTAAATAGCTAATATACTTTTTTAAAAGCCAATAAGAACATTGATAGAATTGTTCTACATAAGTACAATACTATGTCTTTGGTGATAAAATACTATGTCTTTGATGATAATATACTGTGTCTTTGTGCTAGAACATTGTGTTCATTGGTGAGCGAGTGCAGCGAGCCATGGTTCACGGCGTGAACCACGTAGGATTGCGTAGCAATTCTCGGGGGTTGGCGAGTGTTAGCGAGCAGGAGGCAGAGCCTCCTAATTAAAATATAATTTTGCTAACAAACGTTTGATACTAAATTGCAAATAAATAAATAAATAAAAATTAAGTGAAAATAATTAAATAAAAAAAATTAAACTAATAGACACTAATTTTAATTCTGAAATCTAAAAGCATTTAAGTGTACAATGATTGTAAAGTAAAATTTTTGTTATTTTTTTATTGATTTCTTAAAAATAAACTTTTGCTTTGTTTTTAAAATATTCCATGAAGTTTTGCTAAGAATAGATTATACATCTTATTATTAAATACCCATTCTGAAATATTCATTTTAATTAATGAAAAGAGCCCTATTTCAATAAAAGTCATAAGTGTGTGAACACTTTTGAAAGCCACTGTAAAATTAAAACATTTTTGAGGTATAATCACTTGGAATCCTTTTCTTTTGCTTAATGAAAATATATTCAACAATACTTATTCATTTTTTTTTTTGTCACTCTTTATTTCCCATTTGGTACACTTTGTAAAAAAACTACTTAATGTATCAATGTAAAACATTTTTTATTCAATAAAAACAATGTATTCTACTAGCTAAAGATATTTTCTCCACATCTGTCTTAATTTTTTTAAAATTTATCCGAACATTTAAAGATATAAAATAATATCCTACTAAATTATTAATTACAAGAAACAATATCTTACTTATGAATTAATTTAGTCTTATTATTTTTTCTAAGAAAAAATAATCAGAATTAATTTAGTCTGATTATTTTTTCTTAGTGATATATTAAAAAAAAAATTTTTTTTTAATAAAATATTTTATAATATGGAAACTTTTCTTGTACCTATCCTACACTTTATGAGAAAAAAACATGATGACCTGGAAATTTTAATATATTTACATGAAAAACCAGAAAAAATCAGGGAAATTTGAAACTGGACTTAAGTTACCACCTTGCTCAGTGTTGGTTGATGTAAATCTAATTGTATATAATGTAAATTTTTGTCATGTAAGGTTTTGTTTGATTTCAATTTAATCCATTCTATGGTATTTTCCTGATTTTAAACTGGGTCTTATTGTTATTATTATTGTTTATTTAACCTTATTTTTCATCTTCTTCATTTCCTATTTACAATACCAGTTTGCTTTTTGCATATATATAACTATTCTGCTTTAGATATTTTAATAATATTTATGTCATTTCCCTAAAAATGCTCATATGTCATAAATTTTGCAGAAAATTTCCTAAATTGTAAAGGCATTTTTTACTATGAAAAAATTTGGAACGATAAAGATATTTTATTTAATATTGATTGTAGTTTTATATTATTATTAGTTCTAAATCTAAAAGATTTTACTAAAATTTACTGGGATTTATTAGTTTTTTATTTACTTTATCCAGTATTTTTCCGAAAAATCTACTCTGAGATCTAAAGCTTTTCAACTTATTGTAAATGTTTTGGGAATATATTATTTAATATTTGGCCTTGGTTTTGCAAACTACTGTAGTGTTGCTACAGCTTACTTGTTATGCAACCTGTTCTCTCTTTTTTATAGTCTCTAAATTTTAGATTGATTTTTTTTCTCTATTTTTATATTTCATGTTTTGGAATGTTTGCATTTTTAAATCCAAGGGGAAATTTATAATTTTAAGTGAAAAAATTGAAAGTTGTATAGATTAAGAATGATATTCATTGGTAAAAGACTATTATCAAGAAAAATAAACAAATGACTTTGAACTGACAGAGAGTAAATATAAACTATTGAAATATTTTTTTAAAAAATTCATTTGATTGAAAAGTAGGCGTACAAAGATTTATTTGCAGCTAATTGTGTATTAATTTTTTGTCATTTTTACAAAAGTGTGTTTTTTATAATTCTTATTTTTATATATTGATTGTATATTAAGATTAAAAATTGTATTCTTTTCATGTTCATTGTGCTTCTAACATAGGGAAAATATTGTAAATATAGCATAATTTTTTATAAATTTGCCTGGAACTTTAACATGTATATATATATATATATATATATATATATATATATATATATATATATATATATATATATATATATATATATATATATATATTATTGCCATTCATAAATTTCATGTTTGAAGTACTTATTGATTTTAATTTACAGCTGGTATTCTCTACACAAAATTGTAGTATGATCTGTTGACTGGAAGTTCTCTTTGCTTTTATAATTTCTTTCTAGCATTTGCCTGGAATTTTTATATTTCATATATTTCTGCCTATTATAAATTCCATGGTTAAGGTATTAGTTGATTTCAATTTATAGCTTGTGGCTTTGAGATAAAATTGCAATATAGTCTTTTGACCTACAATTTTCCTAGCTTCTTGTAAGGATTTATTTTTAAAAAAATTTCCTTAAATTATATTTCCTTGTACTAGAATTTTCAAATTGTACTTTTCTGACTTTCATTAATGGTTTCCATAATTCACTTGTTCCTTAATTTAATTAAAATGATCTTTAAAGAATCATAATATGATTAACCTGCTGTTTTCCTTGCTACTGAAAGTTTTCTTTTGAACCTGTAGTTGTTGAGTTGCTATTTTGAAACTAATGTGTTTATGTTTGTAATACAAGATTGTCATTTGGATTTGTAGCTATCTTAATTTACTGGTGCATGTGTGGTTGTATCTATTCTTTGTTTTTATTTGCGCTATAATCCATGAGATATTTTACTAAGAACTTAATCTAGCGTTCTTGATCTCTTCTTTCAAATTTAGCCTACAGACTTGGTTTTATTCTTAGTTTTCTTTTCCTGGAATATTTTCTCTAATTTTTGCGTAGAAACATTTCTTCATTTAGTACTTTTACTATACTATACCTAAAAGTACCGAGCAGTACTTTTTTTTGTTATTTCATTTTATTTATTATTGGTTTGCTCACACAGCTATTACCTTTTCAGCTTATTAAAATATATACCTTTTAAGTTCATAAATATATATATACTAATACATATGTATATATTTTTCCATCTATCTCTTGGGTTTAGTTAATGTGCATAATCACATTTTTATTTCAGATTATTTTAAATGTTTCATGTGGTATCATTTCTTGGGATAAGTGTATGAAGTATCATTTAGCCATATATATATATGGATAAATAACTAACTCCGTTGAAATTGATATTAGTAAACTGTGCAACTCCTTGGAGTTGGTGATATTTAGTCATTAGTTAATGAAAAAGAAGCCAGAATGTTCAGATATTGAAAGCTTTGAAGGGTATACTTTTTATTTTACTTTTTTTCTGTTGATTTGAAAAAAAAAAAAGAAACATTGTGAAAACCTACAAAGATTAGATTTTTGACTTTAATGTTTTCTTGCTATAGGATTATTGTCATGAACTATTTTCTTTTGGATATGTTATACTTTTTTATTCATTTCGGCATTAATTTTTTTTATAAATTATTTATTTAAGTGACTATATTTAAATTTCTGTTCTCAAAGTTCAGTTAAGTACAGTTAATCTTGAAATTCAATTTCATAATAATGTGAGTTGTTAAACATGATGAAGTTTTTTTCCAGATTACTTTTAATGTTCTAAGCATGAAAGTACTATTTTCCATCCCTGTGTTGGATAGAATTATTATTCCTAAATGATTTATTATGTGTATGTGTTGCTAAATATCCGTTTCCATTAGAAAAGGCTACATAAAAAACTTTACATAAACCAATTTAGTTCTTAAAAATAAAGTTTCTTATAATATAAGATTTCTTTATAATATGAATCCAATTACTAAATTATTCTCTCCTTGCAAACCTGTAATTTTGCAAATGTCTCTGCACCTTTTTTCTTGCTCTTTTAATATTTCTTCTTGCAATTGCATTTCTACATATTTTTTTGGCAAGGATTTTTATTATAATTAGTTCTGATGGTTATTTATTTTAAGATCTCTTTGACTTAGTTAAAACACATAATTATGCTTATTTCAAATTACTGTAAATGTTTTGGGTCCTAGAGCGTATTTTTCTTATGATTAGTGTGTGAAATATCATCCTTTGAGTCATCAGAAAAGCTAAATAATTGACTCCATTGAAGTTGATGTTAGTAAAACTATGCAACTCTTTGGAGTCAGTGATATTTGGCAAAGAGTTAATGAAGCAGAAGCAAGAGAGTACTTATGATCAAAATTGCCTGGGTATGACTTTTTTTTCCCTGTTAATATGAAAAAATAGCAGAAAATGAAAGTTAAATAAAATTAAAGCAATCTTAAGTGAAATGTGTTCTTGTTCCGGTTTAATTCTTCTAGTTTTAAATCGACATTGCCGTGTTTGAAATGTAAAATAAAGTTATTTAATTGATAAACAGAAATATTCAAATTTTGAAGAAAGGACAAATTATAATTCTGATGGTCAGATAAATTCTTTTCCTCCCTCAGCAGTCATCAAAGTTTCAGCATTAAAAGTTT
Source organism: Parasteatoda tepidariorum (assembly GCF_982258835.1). Classification (NCBI taxonomy): domain Eukaryota; kingdom Metazoa; phylum Arthropoda; class Arachnida; order Araneae; family Theridiidae; genus Parasteatoda; species Parasteatoda tepidariorum. The sequence goes on from NC_141761.1 coordinate 9,756,069, forward strand.
CAGAAATACATACCTTAAACAAAAATTCATACTTTAAACTTTTTTAAAAATAATACATAAAAGAAGTTTTCAAAAAGTTAATTAGCACAATTACTTTGATTATCCTATATGATTTTGATTTTAAAAAAAACTAGATAAATTTTGCTCAACACTATTCCCTTCTCCAGATGTTACGGAAGCAAACTATCACAATCTTAAAAGTATGTTGTTGTTTTTTTTTCTATTTAAAGCGTTTTTTATTACTGATAATAATAACATTTTATTCAATTTTTTAATGATACTTTAGTATTAAAAATACTTTTTGGTTATTTTAATTGTTTAAAGTATAAGTTGAGGTTAGTGAGGAATATCTTGCAAAATGCAACCGAGTTGCACATGAGAGTGCAAGAATCTATCAAAACACATCCAGCTCAGTATGTGCTCGCATCAGAGCCCCGCAAGTATTTCATCAAACATTTAAAATTATTAGTGCTGTCATATGCTATGAACCGACGGTAAGTCGAAATGTATTATGTTTGAATGAACAATGAATAGAACATAATGAAAACCTCGCTTTTGCATAATACGTGACGAAAATCGACATGTTAAAGAAAAGAAAAATCTAATTTTCAAAAAGGGAAAATTAAGCATTTTTTAAAAACAACCAGTAAAATAAGCACATTTAAAGGGCTTTTAAAACTCGAAAAAAGCACCATTAAGCAGTTTTTAAAAACGCTACTCACTATGATAGAAAGTGTAGATGTCTGCAACTCCATCTTATACCGCCCTATGAGTTTTCCTTAGCCTCTACCTTAAGAGATGAAGTGCCTCAATTTTTTGTCCTCAATTGTTTTAATAAATTTTTAAACAATGTATTTGAATAAACCGAAGTATGTTATTTTATTGCATTATGTTTCAGTTTTACTTTAATTTAAATTTTTCTACTTTTATCTCAGTGTCTGACTAGTGCAAAAAACGTAATATTGGGCAAAATTTTCGAAAATGCGTTATTTATAAATTTAGAATCTCTGTAACTCCTAGTTTTCTAAATACTAAACTTTTGTTAGTATTCTAATTTACAAAGTTATAGCAGTTTTTATGCAATGTGATAATAGTGGATAGACTAATGATTTTAAGAGTTTCGTTTATCTCAATCCAGATAATTCAAATTTTTCACCACTTAAAGCATGATATCTCATTATTTTAAAATCCACTGGTGTGCAAAACTTAAGCAACAAGTGCGTTTTTTGTCATAACTCTACAAGAAATCATCCGATTGACATGAAATTTCAATATGATGTACATTATTTTGTACTTAAACGATGGTAAAAGAATAATGGCGCAGAAATGAATATAAAGCTTAAAGTAGTGTATGGAACAAAAAAAGGATTTATTTGACATATAGCGGCGTTACACATGATTGCCTGAAGAAGCGTAAGTACAACTGGCAGATGTTCCCTAGTATGGGATATAACTTCCCCTTACTGTAATTGTTGAAACTAACCCTGCTCTTATTAAAAGGCATGATCGTGAGGTTATCGAAAAGTGATCATCATGAAGAGGGATGTTTCCAAAAGGTGCGCGTGATAATTTTATTCAATTAACTGAAATAATGTATTGCATTTAACATAGGCTATTTCTTTCTAATGTCTTTTTTTTTATTTCGAGTCTCAGCAAGTATTTCAATAATCTCCTGTGTCAGAGCCAGCGATCTCTTGTGTCAGAGCCCGCGATCTCTTGTGTCAGAGGCCGCAATCTCCTGTGTCGGAGCCCGCAATCTCCTGTCAAGTCCCCTGAAGATGACGATTGTGACGTCACCATCCTTTCATTCAGAAAAGGTTATGTTCATCAAATTTTTGTTTCCCAGTAATTTTAGTCTTTGCTTAAAGACTTCCTGGTTTCAATACTATTGTCAATTTAGAACTGCTCCGAATGTTATCAAAATAATTTTGGCAGTCAATTCAATTATTAATTTTCTTGCAAAGTTCTTTTAAATGTATTACCCTAAAATTGCAAAACTAAACTAGGTTTTTAATCGTGTTTAACTATTTTTAAATTTGTAATTAACTATTTTCTACACCATTTCAAACCAGATCTTGTAGTTGCCAAAAACTTTCAGTTTAAATTTAAAAAGTAAAAGCAACAGTAATTTTACCTAATTTTCGTTTCGATGGAACAATCTTTATATATCGGCGTCAGTTTTCTCTACATTCAATAGAGATATAGCTATTGGGTATCTTTTTGTCATGAGTAATAAAACATCGTATTAAATATAGTATTGGTTTAAGAGCAGTAAAAAGTTTCAATAAATTGCACTTAGTGAGGGCTAGGGAAGTGTACCTCCTACTAAATTTATTAAATTTTTAATACTATGTACCATCCTAGGTGTTTTTCAGTCATTAATAGTTAAAATTGTTCGGACTTCAAAAGCAAACTCTGGTTTCTGGTTAAATTGCTTGTAACTGTAAAGTTTTCGTGGGGACAAAAAAAAATGTAAACACTTGAGTTCCTTTGTATGTTATGCATTCCTTCATTTGATCATTTCTAATAGTTTGTAGTTATAAATAGACTTTATAAACGATGGTATTTTAAACTTTGGAGTTCTTTATTGTTAGCAATGTTTTAGAATTAAATAAGATAAAATGTAATCTTTATCCCCAAAACAGTTCAGCTTAACATCAATTGATTGTGTCTAGTAAACGGTTTAAATAAAATATATAAATTAAAAAATTTTAATATAAAGACCAAAAGGGAATATTTAATTTGAGTGGTTTTACAATAATCACAAATATAATCTTACTGATATAATTTTGTTGAAATTTTTACCACATTCTAAATTTGTGTTTGGAGTTGCTAGAAAATAAATAGTTTAATCTTATACTCTGAGCACAATAATTTCTTTTTGTAGCGAAATTCCTGTGAACAAAAACCACCATTGCATACGCGGATTTTTGAAAAGCCATGGCTAAAATAGAGAAAATTAGTATAACATGAAAATAAAGTTTTAGATATATCTAGATTTATGATATAAAACTATTAGATATAATTTTATTAGATATAGATATAGTTATAATTAGATATATTTTAGTTATAATCATAAACCTATGTTAGAAATATGATTTAGTAGACTTAATCAATAGTTACATACGGCGCTTCATAATTGTTTAAATATCGGGGGCAAGTTTTAGTAAGTTGATGCTTCATTAAGGAATTTCGCTACTTGAACAGTTTCTTACTAATTTCTAATCTATAATAACATTTTAATAAAACTTTCTCTTATTGTCTCGGGAGTAATAAGATTTCAATTGCATAACATAAGCTGGGAGTAAGAAGTTTTAAAAAATCTCTTAAGACTACATTGTGATTATTAAACTGCATATAATTTATACAAATAAAAAGAATGATAAAATTTGCCTTATAAGGACAACTTAAAAATAGTAAATAAAAGCTTTAAATTGAATTGACTTAGGGGTTTTAAAAATAAAGAATAATGATTAAAAAGGATAATTTTATGACAAATGTTTTAGTCCAATTCTTGTGACAGATATCTAAAATTTTAATTGCGAACTGCTTTGCATATCTTTTATCATAGCCTTATAAAAGAGTTGGTTTATATTCTTTCGGGAGCTTAACATCCATTCGGCGTGCTCTACAAAGGCTCTCTCCATGTTTTCTTTAAACAGAGTATTTTACAAGCGATATTTTGTTCAGATTTGACCTCGTACTTAACGGAATATGCGAAGTTCATTTTTTTAGATTCATTAAAGGTTAGATTTCCTCAATTTTTAAATCGTGTAAGTTGAATGTTTCATTTTAATAGCGGAGATGAACAACCGATCCAATTCAGTTTACGAATTCGGCGAGAAAAACCGAATCTCCCATGGTTAGCCCGACGGCAAGGGGACCCAGGATGAGTCTACCACTAAGAATATTTCATGTCAGCAATGCGTCATCCGTTAAATTAACAAGTCCGTTATAGAATTAAATATTCAGTTTTAAGCTTTGTTTTAAAAAAAAAGAGATTCTGACGTCATGGTGACCGGAACTTAAGAAATATGGCAGTAACCTGGAATTGTCAAGTTTGTATTAAATATTGCAACTTTTTTAATTGAGAGAAACTAAAATACCTTACTTTAAAAGAATGAAATCCACGAAAGCCTAGGAAAGTAGTTCAATTGAGATGGAGCGATAAGCCTCTTTTGCACTCGTGTGTGCCTCAATCAGTTGGTGCAATGTTTAACCAAAATATAGATTCCTTAACCACAATACTGTATACTAATTTTAACTATCAAAAGATTAAATTTGTTGCGTAAATTTTGAGCGTATTGAACAGTTCATAATGTGACAAAACATAAAACATCACGCAAATAACTTAAAATGATTATTCGATGATGAGAAATGATTATTCGCTGCGAATCTGCAGTATTTATTTTGTTGACGGGTCTGTTTCAGAGATGAATTTCTGAAATTGTATATACATTAAAAAACATACGTTTGAGTTGAGTTTTATCCTCAAATTGAAAGATTTTTTTCTTTCAAAATGCATATTGCATTAAGTCATTGAGCTATCGTTTTGCAATTACTTTTGATAAAAATTTCTTCAAAATTCAATTCCTTGGATTTTGTGTCCTTCTAATTTACTTAAAGAAATCTGCGAAATTTGAAGCAATTAGAAACTTTCGATTCACACTTTTTGCCTTTCTAATTTTTTAATTTGCATGTTTAAAAGTGTTTTCTTTTAGCATAATATCGACAAATTTCCTTCTACAACCAAAACATAACATTTTTATTGAGTTTAAATTGAAGCTTAGTGTAAGACTTTGAATATGCATAAAATACATGGAAGTTAATATCAAAATTCATTGTAATATGCAAATGTTATTGTTATTACTTATAGGTATTGTAAATCCTTCTTTTTATTTAGTTTTATAACATATTTTATGATTTTTTTTGTTCAGTTATTTCAATGATTTGCCACTTATCATTTCACTCTTTGACAGGGCCATCTGTCAAAGATTTTAGGGCTATTTCTGATTCGTTAGATTTTAATATAGGTTATGTTTTTTCATTGATTAAGTATTAAACATAAGCAGATCTTTTAAAACATTTCATTCTACAATAAAAGTTATTCATAATAATTATTTTGTGTCAATTAACTAACAATAATTTCCCGACGGAACCCTAAATAATCAACCTACTTTCGGTTAAAAAATTTAATTAGAGCTAATCTTAAATTCGGTTTTATATCCAAAAGTTAAATTTTCAGTCCTTGTGCTGTATCCAATCTAGTTTTAAATGTGTGTATATAAATAAGCTGAAAATTAATAAAATAAGTTAAATTATATGGTTTATTTCGAAACGAACTTTTATAAGCGTTAAAAATAGTAATTTGAAAAGCATTTTTTTTTAATAAAAGAATTTAGTTATTTTAATTTGATTTGAAAAGCGCGATATGACATGTTAACGCAACAATTTATAAATGCTTGTTTTTTTCATAATTTGTTCAACATATCGTTATTGGAAATATATTTAATTTTTTAAAAATTTCATTTCTATTTAATAAGTATATTTCTTACATGTATTAAACATTTTAAAATAAAATTGACTATATAATGTAAATTGCTTGAAAGTTAACTTTAATGCTTAAAATAACATAATCACAAACCGATTTAACTTAAAGAGAATTTTTTTTTTTAAATTGTTATCTATATATATATATTTCTCTTACACGGCGACAAAAAAAAGCCTCATTACAACTCCCCGAATGGCAGCGCTAGAAAATCGATCAATGATTGCCGCTAAAAATGTCACATGCCAAATTTAGCTGAGATGGCTCAACATCTAGGGCTTTTAAAAACGGAAACTGAAATAACCAGAGAGAGCATAAGCTAGGCAGAAGTGAGTAGTCTTTGTCGATAGATCTCTATTTTAGTATTTTGTTGAAAGCTTTTTTTCACGAATTTATATATTACGAATTTATTTGACGATTTTTGATTTATATCACGAATTTATTTGTTTATGCAGGTTTTTCCATTGCAATTCACTTACATTTAATATTTATTTTTAATTAGTTATTTTTAATAGACTTATTTATAGCCAAAATTTTAAACTTTTTAAGGAGATATCAGTTTTAGAAATTTTATCTTAAGATTTTATACTATAGCACATTTCTAATAGGTTTAACGAATTACATGTCATTTATTTGAATTCAAATTTATTTTAATGACTTAGTATTTACTAAAACGATGTATTTTTTTTTTTTTTTTTAAAGTTGTTATGTGGATTTGACTGATTGCTTTGAATTCTTAGAATTTTGTGCATTTGCAATATACATAAGTTATCAGCGAGCTTGGTTTGCGAAGCAAACCATATAAGATTGCGTAGCAATTTTCGGGGATTGGCGAGCGTTAGCGAGCAGGGGGCGCAGCCCACTAGTTATAAGGAAAAATTTGGAAGCCCTTACAAGCTCGAGTTGGGGTGCTGGGAACGAATACCCTCCTGTAAATCAGTTCCTGTTAACAAATACTAATAATAAAATAAATGTTTTTTAAAACTACTTTATTTAGGTAGACTAAAAAGGTAAAACTTTTATATTTTTATAACACTTTAAATAAAAAAACGGTAAGTGTATCACATTTAAAAAGAAAGAAAAACGACGATGAATTGCTGGAGGTGATAGAAGCTTATTGCAAAAAAGAATTCATACATCATGACGGCCAAAATTATTTTAAATCGAATTCAGAGCATTATTTGTGGCACAACCGAAGCACATTTTAAGAAGTTTTACTAAATTCCGTGGGTAAAATAGTATTTTGAGAAAGAAAAAAATATTATTTGCTAATTTAGTTTCCTTTCTTTCTTTCAGAAACCACTTTCGCACTCTCGGAGACTATTTTTATTTAAGCATCAAGCTTTGTTCCATTTCAAAACGGGGGTCTTCATTTCTTTATAAAAGGGTAATACGATATGCCTCTTTTGCAGGCAGATGTGTTTACTCATCAAATTTTAATATTATGTTTCAAAAGGGGTTGGGGAAAAAATCTTATCTTGACAAAGAAAAAAAAATTTTTGCTGATTAGTTTTCTTTCTCCCTTTTCTGGTGAAACGACATTCTCATCCTTGGCGACTATTTTTAATTCCATTTTGCATCAAATTTTGCTCCATTTCAAACCGGGGTCTGCATTTCTTTATAAAAGGATATAAGTAATGTATAACTGACGAAATAAAACATTTAAACGAAATTCAATCGAATGATTATTTTTATTTCATATCCGTCGTTGAACAGCCAACCCAATTTTATGAGTTCACGACTACTAATGTTCAACTCCGTAGCCTTCTCATTTTGAACCCAATCCAGAAGACAAGGAAACTCCTGGATCAGTACCCCCCAGAGAGATGATTTGTTGTAGGAACATGGAGGACTTTATGACCCGACTGATTTAACGTGCATCCGTCCAAAATATGACTCATGGACCCCTAAGGGGTCCATGAACCACAGGTTAAGAAACCCTGCTGTAGCCTAATGGGCTACAGCAGGGTTTCCCAAAGTGTGGTACGCGTACCCCCAGGGGTACGGAAACAGTTTAGTGAGGGTACGCGTTCTTATGCGAAATATCTTGCAACATATGAAAATTTCGAAAATTTTTATTTCTAAACAAAACCAGCCATGAAAATTAACGATTACATATATTTCTATTGGCTATTTTTTGCAGAGTTAACAGTTAATAATTAGTGGTGTCGACAGCCAGTTGTGATTTTTAACTTTTGTGCATATTTTATAGTAAAAAATACATTCATTTTTTTTATTAGGGGTACACAGCGTTACGAAAAATTTAGAAAGGGTACATAAAATTCATAAGTTTGGGAAACACTGGGCTACAGGGATGAGATTTTTCCGCTTTTTAGCAGATTTCTGCTTTTTTCGCTTTTGTCTCTCGAATTTCAGCCCATTTATCAAAAACTCCGATTCTCTAAAATTTTCGGGTTTTTTTTTTAAACAAATATTCCGCTTTTTCTGAAAATTCCGTCCGTGAAATAAAATAATTATTTATTTTCAATTTTCAAAGATAAACAGAAAATTCAAACTACGTAGCTGCTAACCTTTCCGCATTTTTACTTATTTTAGCGATTTTCTCCGCTTTTTTAAGCACGGACAATAAGATTTTCCGCATTTTTACTCGTCCGCTAAATAGCTCGTATTTTCTTATCTGCATTTTAATATCAAATATCGATTTTCGTATTTACCTGATTTAAAAGTTGAGCTTTGTGATTGTTATTCACGCGATTTTAATATCATACATTGCAATTCTTATTTACGAGATTTAAAATTGTATTAATTGTATTTACGCATTTTTAAAATCTATGTAGCTATTCGTATTCACGCTAGTTTAAAATCACAAGTCGTGATTCTCTTTTGCGGTTGCAACATCAAACATCGATTTTCGTATTTACAAATTAGATTTAAAAATTAGGTTTTGGATTCGTCTTCACGTGATTTAAAAATTATGCATCTTGATTCATATTTACGCGATCTGAAAATTACGCATCATGATTTGTATTTTTACATTTTTGAAATCCAATATCGAGTTTTCATATTCACGTGATTTCAAAATTCAATCCTTTATCGCGATTCTTGTAAGAAGTGAGTTTTTTTCTTGAATTAGTTACTATAAAGGTGGCAGTTTTTCTATCGACGATTATTGGTATATATAGACAGTACAACATCAGAGAATATGTTACTAATATTTTTGCTATAAATCGCATAAGATTTACCCGCGTTAAAATTCAGCTTTTTTTGCCTTTTGGCCAATCTCATCCCTGAGCCTTGTTGTTTTGTATTCTTGCAACGCAAGAATTGATCCGTCATTTGCAGAGGAGAGCGCTCTATCCCCTGAACCATCCCGTCCCAAGTACAAAATCTAGTTCAATTCCATCCAATTAGTAATCCATTCTGATTGTTGTTGTTGACATATGCCTGTTTAGGCAGAGGGGGTGCGAGTGTTCTTGTTTTCCAGTGGCGCCATCTATGGCCAAGAATTCGATTTCTGCCACACCATACGTCACACTCGTTTATAGGGCTGACCCATTCATACATCCATTCATTCATCCATTGATCGTAATTTTGACCTGAATTAGAGAAGGATCGATCTCCAATCCAGTACCCCCAGAGGTATTAATTTGTCATGGGAACACGGAGGACTTTTGCAACTCGACAGATTTAACGTGCATCGGCAACAGATTGCAACGGCTGGGTTCGAACCCACGAACTCTCGGAAAAGTAACGAGTAAAAGTACAAGTATTTTTAAAAAAAGTTTCGAGTAAAAAGTTCTTATTTTAAAAAGTAGCGAGTAAAAAGTACAAGTACTAAACAAAAAAAGTAACGATTTAAAAGTACATTTCTGGGAAATCGAAAATTCAAAGTAACCTAAAATTTTATTGAATAATATTCTTATGTTCTTTAATGTTTTTGCTGTTGTTGTTAATTTACGTCGCACTAGAGCTGCACAATGGGCTATTGGCGACGGTCTGGGAAGCATCCCGGAGGATGATCCGAAGACATGCCATCACAATTTTGATCCGCAATATTGACATATACTTCATCAGCAATATTGACATATACTTCAAATAAATCTACAGTGCGCAAAAATTAAATGAACCCACTGGAATAACTTTTGATCTAAAGTTCGGATCTTCATGTTCTAGGACTGGTTCTTAATGGTTCGAGAGGGTGACGTCAAATATACTAATTAATTTGTGCAAACGATATTTTAAGCTAGGAAATTAGGCATAAGGACGTACTTGTACTTTCTCTGATTAAACATACCTTTTTTCGACAAATTAGGATTTCTGGCCCCTAAAATATAGTAGCTTCAATCAGGAAATATTGTTTTAACAGTTTTTTCAGGAGCGCGTTTGAAAGTTTGGACCTTCTAATGTTAACTTTAGTTTTTTCGTAGTTAATTATATCCCCAATTGTTTTTTAAGCGAATTGAAAAAGTTTTGCATTAAATTCCAATCACATCAATTCCAATTCGTTTTTCTAAAGTTAATTTCATGTAAAATATAACTTTTAGTAAACGTTTATTATTATTTTATTTAATGAAAGTCGAAAAACTTTAGAAATGCAAGGTATAAAATTTATTCATCATTTGAAAGAATGCAGTTTTAAATGTCAAAGTACAAAATTTAAGCAAAATCGGTCAAATAAATCCTGAGAAATAAAATAAAAACTCATACTTTTCGAAATTTGGTCTCCTAACTCGTTAATTATTATTATTATTTTTTTCGTCTATTTTTGCGACTTAAAATTCTTAACTATAAAAGCAAAAGCAAATTTAAATGGTAGAAGAAAAAGGTGTTTCTCATTGATATGTGGTAAACAATAATTAATTAACTGTGTGAAAGGTTATTCGGTGCAGGCGTATGCCAATATGTAATGAGCTTCTACAGGGCGAAACGGAAATTTTTGCTGAAAAGTCTGCTTTCAGCTCTGAAGAGAAACGAAAACATAGGCAAACAGCAGCCATATGTGGCATTTATTTTTAAAATGTAAGTTAGTTAATATTCGTTTCTCGGACTCAAATTTAAAATTTGTGAATTGAAAAATCATTCCAAATTTTAACTATATTTGTTTGAATTTTATATTTTAAGCTGATGGAACTCACTCTTTCTCTAAAATGGAGAAATTAGCATTTTACCAAACATAGATGTTCACTTTGAAAGCATCTTCGAAACGAAATGGGAATCATAAGGATAAATTTTAAAACTTTCTTTGTATTTATTTGCAATATATATTAACATAAAGTCTCCTGATTAGAATAGTCCTTTTTTTGTTCCTAAAATTATATTCTGTAACAATTTAAAAAAATTATAATTTTACAATTTAACGGGCATAACCATTTCGAAGTTCTCGCAAAGCGGGGCATCATATCCTTAGATAAAATACGTGGATGCAAAAAATGTACTTATAACTTTATTTTCAAAACATTTAAATGATTCAAAACCCAATCGATGCATATAAAAATAACATTTTCATATCAAAATGTTCCTTAAATGCTTTGTTAAATGTGCATGAAAATTCAATTTTTTATTATTGAATAATTTTTACTTTATGAGAGTCAAAAGCGTGGAAATTGTTTGAAATGGCGGTGACTGCTACAATTATTTTTCTTTATTGCAGAAGTAATTTTTAAGATTATAATGTGTGGTAAATTGTACCATACATTACAAAATACATCGATGACAGAAAAAAATGCGATTTAAATTGACATTAAAATGAATCTGCGCATTATGGTATCAATATTAGTGATTTTAGATTCTTAGAAACACATTTGTAAAATATGTGAGAAAAAAATGTAAAGTATAAAATTCGTTTTAATTTAAATATTTTGAATTAATTTGTTTGAGGCAGCCTTTCGGAGGGAGGGGGGCTTGACCTTGTTAGTACTTCTACGACAGACGACTACAAACGAATACTGGTCATTCTTTACGAAAGAGCCATTCATTTCCATTAACCTTCCCTCACTTGGCGATTATCATGGCTCATACTGAACTGCCAATCTAGTCTATGGTTTGGAGTCTATGGTTGATGGTATGGTATGGTATGGTGACGTCCATAAGAAGGGGGAATCAAAGGGATTCGGTAAAACGACCCTGACACGTAAATTAGCAACCAATAATTATTAAAAATTATTTTTTTTTTCGTGGAATTATCTCAGCAAAAGCGAATTTTACGATTGTATGCGAAAAAATTTTGATTCGTTAAAAAAAAAGTTTTTCTGATAGGGAGAAATACGCAAAAAGCAAAGTTAACATTAATCCAAGCTTTCGGTCGCTCTCCTGGCATATTTTCCAGATTGCTACTATACGGTATAGTTTAACTATACCGTATAGTAGCATATAGTATATATACTACGGTATAGTATAACAACTAAAATCAAGTCTTACCATGTGAAAATTCAATCATTGAATCAGAAGTTATTCTTGGTGTTCCGTTTTTTCTTTTCTTTTTTACCGCAATGTACATATAATGTACATGTGTATGTATAGCGTGTTTGTACATAGCGCAGAAAAAGCAAATGCTTTGAATAAATCAAATTGCAATCGTGGTATTATTTAAACATCGCATATACATTTCAATCAAATTTTGTATTTTCTTTTCCGAAATAACATTTTATAATGATGTGAAAATCCATATACATGATGTATAATGGATGATATGTAATACCGAATGTTATAATATCGGTATATAATAAAATACTCTTCCTCTTTCATCCTTAATTTTCTCACATCGCGGGAAGTTAGAAAGTTAAAATTTGTGGTAAACAGAAAAATTTTAAAAGTTTAAATTCGATATTTTGTATTTATAGGGGTGATTATGAGACAGAGATAAAAATATAATATACACAAGTTGGTAATTGGTATTAATTATTATTTTTATGAGTTATTAAAATTATAACTAATGCGAAATAGATACTCAAATTTGAACCACGTGTTCTTTTGGGAGAATAAGAAAAGCTAAAAGAAGGTTACGTTCAGGTTTTTATAACTATCCCAATTGCCCCATTAATGCTAAATAACGTGTACACGTTTTTACCAAGATAGATATAGATTATGTGCTTCTTATGAGACAAAGGAACAAAAATAAAAAAGGAACGATTTTGATATTTTATAACCATCAGGGTAATTAAACTGTTCAACAGTTATGCTAGATAACATGTTTCTTCAAATTATACCCTTGTACTTAGCGCAGCATAGCCATTTCCGGCTTTTATTCCATTAAACCATAAAGAGGTGATTCATGGTAGTGGACGACTATGTAGAATCGACGAGTTTCTTTAGACAGATGAACTCGCCATCGCAAGCATGTCTGAAAAAAATTTTAACCCTTCGACTTGAATTTAAAATTCTAATGCTGAGAATTCAAAGGAAGCGTTGAACTATGATGCAAAGCTGGTCACCGCAGATGGCTCTAGTCCCGCAGTGGACTGATCGTTAAGACACGGTTCCCAGCAGATCACCGAAGTCAAGTATCACTGGCTGCAGTCAGTGCGCGGGTGGGTGACCACTTGGATCAGTCTGCGTAGGGACCGAGGGTGTGCGGTATTGGTCCTCGTTAAACTGTGCTACCGTAAAGTGCTCGACTTCGCGCGCAGGTCGTCGGGCTACCGAAGCGAGGGTGCCATTCCCTCCGCAGAGGATCAAAATTGTGATGGCATGTCTTCGGATCATCCTCCGGGATGTTTCCCAGACCGTCGCCAATAGCCCATTGTGCAGCTCTAGTGCGACGTAAATTAACAACAACTAACAACAACAACAGCAGATGGCTCTAAAATTTGGACCATTCACATATTCGAATTTTTCGTATTTAGTGTGAATAATCTTTTGCAGGAATGCTGCCGAAAGCAATCCGAACCAACAAGGAGTCAAGAAGCGGTGAGTTCCTGCAGATAAAGGGTGAGGAACAGTGTGGAACCGTGAAGCTCGGAGTTCGTGTAGGTAGGTCAGTGTTTTCCAAACTTATGACTTTTGTGTACCCTTTCTAAATTTTTCGTAACGATACGTAATTGTAAATTTTCATGGCTAGTTTTATTTTTAAATAATTTTTTTTTCAAATTTTCGTTTGTTGCAAGATATTTCGCATAAGAACGCGTGCCCCAGCTAAACTGTTCCCGTAGTCCTGGGGGTACGCGTACCACATTTTGGGAAACACTGGTGTAGGTGGTCCAGTTGTTCGCCGAATCAGACTTTCTTTCTCATATTGGTGAAAATTATGAGCGAATATTCACTAGCGAAGAACTCGCCTTTGAGATTCACTTTTGCATGCAGTAACAAATGGCTTTTTACAAATTTAGCATTTCCATTTGAACTGGTTAGCAACATTTGCAGAAATAGGCAACCGGAATCTTTACATAATTATGAAATCAGTTCGCAAACAAACAATAGACTGTGATGAACATTTCACTAAGCATACCCTTAATTATTTAATGAAATAGGTAGTTTGAAATATTCCAGTATGTGCATCAGAATTAGTCAATGTCAATTAAGATTTCTGCCAGTTCTTTTGTTTTATTTCTCATAGTAATAATCGCTATAGAGTTTTTTTTAATTTTTCAACATAATCATGTTCAGAATTATTTATTTAAAAGCTCAGCAATTTTGTATTGCACTTTTAAATACAAATAAAATTTTACTAAGAAATTAATTTTGTGTAACATAAACCCAGTGCCGGTATAAAAGCAGTTACTTTATCTTCGTAATTATACAAGTACAATGAGCCTAAGTTGCTGTAATGACCGATCTTTTTAATACCCTTTTCCCCCCTCCCTTTTTAAAATTGGTTAACCGTGGTTTTTTGCAACCCTATTAAACTTTTATTACTTTAATCACTTATTGCAGTAAGTTTATTATACCTTACTGTATCAAGTAGCTCATTATGGGAAGATTTCTGTATCCTGATCTATAGCTAAATAAATGCCAAACTTGGGCAGTTTTTAGGCAGTGGTCCCCGAGAAACTGAAAAAAATATCATAAAAGGGGGCCTACTTAAAGGATATTACTCATAGCCATCCTCAGACAAACTTCTACTTGTTTTATTTATTTTTTTTAGTTTGCAAATTTGAAATAAATTTATAACTTTAATGATTATAGTCGACATGACAGATCATGCTACGGAAATATTCCCCTCATTAGTACTAGATAAAAATTAACTAATAATTGCAAATAAAATTCTGTTTTCTTAGTTAATCTATCTGAAAATATTACACAATTGATAAACCTTATGTGAGGGTAAACTTATCAAGGGTCACCAAATTCATGGCTGTTGGAGTATAACTACTGACACTTCTTGCTTTACTGGGCACAAGCAAAAAGTCACTAAAAATGTATACATGTGCTTTTCTTAGTTGTTATTATGTGTTTGTGTGAATATGTACTACAGACCTAATAAATATCCATTATTAAAAAGATTTTAAGAATATGAGTACTATCTCTATCAGTACCTACGCTAAAGTGTTAGCCTATGTTGTACTTAGCATTTTAAGAACAAACTCACCACGATACCTATTTTTGTCAAATTATCTTAAAATGACCAGATCTGAAAGTGTGAGCATGTAAGGGGCAAAAATTAAATTCATAGTTCCATAATATGAGTTTGTGGTTATGTATTGTCTTGATTTTGGATTATAAATCTCAAAATACTTGAAACTCTACTTCTTTAAAAAGATATCTAGTAAAAAATCTAAGTAAATATGTGCACTACATATATATCATCACGATATAGCAAACTCATGTTTTATCATTCGCTTTTGTTTGGACCAGAGGGGTCATTATATTGAGCGTTAACTGTATTTATAATATTTTATACCATATAACTCGGCTAGAGACTGAAGACTGAAGCTTTAAGTGGTGTTAAGTGAAAACTCTAATATAAAATTTCTTGTTCTTATAAAACAGAATAATGTCTGTTTTTTTTTAAATTTCTAATACATGGTCACTGATTTTGTCTGTGAATAATTGCAGTCCTTACAATGTATGCAAATTCTTAAAAATATTTATTTATTATTATTATTTTTTAGAATTGTTAAAATTGGAGGTGAGTTTTATCATTGAATAGCTTTTTCTGGAGTCCTTAAGCATGGCAGGGATACCCGTAATGAGTGAATCAGCACCCATTAATGATCTTGTTGCCGTTATGAATGCTTACAGCTCATATGTATCAATGCTCCAAGATCCTGTTGCAAGTAAGTTTAATACCTAATTAGTCATTGAGAATTGAAAAATCAGAATTTATTTTCACTTAAAAATTTCTCATTGCAATTTAGTAATAGAGATTACCTAGATATATTTAGCACTGAAGATGTACTTAATGAATAACTATATACTTATGGCTCATGTTTTTTTTTATTTTGATAACGTTTATAATTCTCTTTCATTGATATTCATAAAAATAAAATAACCAAAGTAATATACTTATAAGTAAATCTTACTTATCTGCATCAAATACAAAATCATTCTTCAATATTTTTTTGTCTCATTTTAAACATAACCATATACCAATAAATAAATCATTGTATTTATCTGCATTTGATCAAAAACCATACTTAAATATTCTTACTTCTCATTTTTAATTTAATCATCTCCACATTTCTTTTTAAAGCAAAACCTTGATCAAATATATTTTATGTATTTATTGTAGTAACCTGCAATTATAGCTTAGTTTTTATTTATTTATCTGTCATTAATTCACTTTTCCTATTGATTTTTATATTGCAAAACTTTAATTTTCTCTTTTTCTTTTCTTTTATAGAGGATGAAAGTAAATTGAAAGCTTTGCAAGAATTAAGTGGAGAGGTTGAAGTAAGGTTTTAATTTAATATAGTAAAATTATTCATAATGTCATTTTATCGGGAATTCTAAATTTATTTTTTCAGTTTCAGAGATGACAGTTTATTTTTCGTAATTTCGCAGGTTATATATGCCACTATTGAAGTAATTGTGCCGTTAAGCCCAGCATTCAATTCAATTTTGACTATGGAATTACGGGAACCTTTTAACTCCCACTCCATTTTCTAGTTATTGAAATTGGCCTCATATTTTTTGGTTTAATTTTTCACTTTTTTGCCAATTTTTTTTTCTTTTACATTAAATGTAATTGGCAGTTTAGTTTACCATATACTGATAAACTTATTTATTAAAAAATTAACGTTTTAGCACCAATTGTATCAAGGTCGTTGAATTTACTTGAATGGCAAATAAGAATTTACATTTTAAGAATTAAGAAGCATTCAAGTGATATGTTTAGCTCAAAAGCTTTTTAAAAACTGTTTCAGCAAGCTGAGACATAAAATCACTATTTATCTTCCCTCCTATGTTAATATTAATAGACTATTAATGGTAAACATGTTATTAGTTTTATTACTCTAATGAAGGAAAAAAAATATTTATTTTGATACATCACAGTTTGAATTTGATAGTTAAAGACTAGAGGCACACCATTGAAATCAAGCATACTATGTTTATAAATATATATATATATATTTTTTAAATAACAAATAAAAATAAAAGAATTTGAATAGATGTTTGACTAACAATAATAAAAAGAATAATATTTAAATAAATTATTTATGTTATAATTTTGTAATTAATGTATCCTTATATTTTTTCAGACTATTGTTAGCAATCCACAATATCCTTCATTTTTTGATCATGCTATAAAAATTTTCATCTGAATTTAGGAGATGGAGAATCACAATTCATTGCAGAAAAAACTACACATGTATGTATTTTTATGTCATACCAATGGATCTTTTTGCATATTTTGATGTATATATATATATATATATATATATATATATATATATATATATATATATATATATATATATATATATATATATATATATATATATATATCCTGTATTATTTTTTATGAACTTAGCCAATCTAAATTTTTTTCCTTTACTCTTTTACATTTTTTTATCCATACATTGTCAATTATTAGTTAACATAACTAATAAGCTTATTGAATACAATTAATAGTCATTGATATGGGTTTAAGATACCAAAATTTGAACAGTATTTAAAAAAATAATCCCTTCGTTGCAAATGTTTGTTGGTTACGTTATGTGTGTATGAAATCAAACTCATTTTAATATCTTGGCAGAACAATCAGGTTTTCTCTATTTACGCTTGATCTCAGTTTGTTTTTATACTCAAGACTGCTGTTTTTAAAAATTAGATTAAATAAGGTTTGTAATTGTCCTGATAATCTTGATGTTTCCGATAAAAAGTATTTTATCTGTATTTGTCCTGAATTTTATGTATGTATAGAATATTCGATTTTCCAGGAATAAAAATGCAGATTTTTGAAAAAGTAGATTTAAAGAATTGAAAAATTTTGATCCAATATATATATATATTTTTTTAATGCTTGTCAAAGTCGCAATATTTGATAGTTCCAATATAGGGACTGTCTATTGATTATTTACAAGGCTTAGATATTTAGGCCTTACCCAGAGGATTCATTGTTTCAACCTCTTTGGGAATTAAGTCATTCAATGGAAAGGAAAATTGATAATCAATTTTGCAACATCAAATTTTTATGATGTCGATTTCAAGGGTGATATTCTTACTTATTATTTTCACCAAATACATTAGAAAATCTTGTAAGATTTCCCAGTTTTGTCTAAATTTTGATTGTTTTCTTTCATGTGATTTCAGTTAACAAGCAGTCATAAAACTTTTAAATGATGAGTTGGAGGATTGCTCACTAAAATTAGTGTTGTACATAAATGTTAAGCAACATATTCATTGCATTTTAGTTTTGAGATTATTGAAACCCTACTTTAATTAGATTAAAGAAATCTTCAACTCAATTACGCATTTGAATTTCCTATATATTGGTATGAGTAAAATATTGACGAATTAATGCTGTTCATTTTTTTTTTAATGCAACAGTCCCATCAAATTTTCTATGTTTTAATTTGGAACTATTATTTGTTGTTCTGTATTGATAAAATTATTCTGGAAACTGTTAAAACTTTGCTATGAACAAGTAATTTTTTTGCTGTGAAATTTTATTTTGTTACTATTAAGTAGAGTAAATTATACTTTTTAATTAACTGTTCCGGAAAATGCTTTGCCGTTCCAATTTTGTCCTGTTTTTATTGCTGTCCTGATTTTTTCTTTGGCCTGCTACAAAGGCTGCTTAATGTCTTCAGCTTGGGCAATGTTTGTGTTTTAGTTAATAATAATGCATAAAGGCTTTTTTTTAAATTTAAAGGTATTGCAGTTTTTCGTCTATTCAAGTTTTTAGAGATTTATTAAATGTTTTTAAATTTACTAGCAAATAGGATATTCCATATTTTCATCATATAATTTCAAAATTAAATTTGAGAACTCTACTTCTTGTTATGTAATATTTTAAGCATGAAAATTTGTCTGTTGTCCAATATTTTATTGAAAATTTTTTTAAAAATATACCATATTAGACCTAATTAGAATTTTAATATTATGATAAATTGTCATGAAACATACATATTTTGCTGTGTATTACAATATTTTTCAAATTTAATAATTGACTTTGGTCAAGTTTTTGTTAACCAAACAAAATATAAAACTATCATTGTTGAAAATTATCATATACTCAATATGTATTCAAATTTACTCAATATAGATCAAATATTGTTATCACAATGGTTAAGAATGAATGTTTTGTTGCTCAACTAATATGATTCTTGTTGTTTTGAAAATATTTTTTAAAAATTATTATTTAATTATATATTTTAAATTGCTTTTTTATTACAATTTCCTTAAAAAATATTTCCTTAAAAAATAATAAAAAAATTTAAACAATATTTAATATTTCCACTGAATTATATTGTTTTTTTCAACAACTTTGTGAGACAATTTTTTAAATAATTCACTGGCTCCCTACGAATAATCATTTGCTACCTCATAGCAAACCAACCTTGTCTTTAATGTTCAAATTATTGGAAGTAAGTGACCACTATCTTGTGAATAAGTGACTGAATTATATATATATATATATATATATATATATATAAAACTTCTTTTATTAATAAGTCGTTTGTAAATCAGCCAGCAGTTATGTATAATTTCAAATAGTAACAATTATCGATCAATTTAATTTCCCTAACAATATAGGCAGAACAAGAACTTACAGTATATTTTTGTTCTGCATGCGTTGTTATTTGTTGAGCATAATTGAAATACATGAAAATAAAGAGCATGGATCTAGAAAAGTTTAAGCTTCTAGGAATTCATTTTTATAAGCCATACTGTGTGATTAAAAAAAGTGCTAAATTTTACTGAAATATTGGGTACAAGCTCCCCACAAGAAATACTAGCACAAAAATTGTGCAAAGTAAAGTTTATTTGGTCAAAATTTTGAATAGCTGAAAATATTTTTTGAAAACTAAAAATTTTCTTCTCTAGCATTATTAATTTACTTCTCTACATTTTATAATAATAAATAGAAGATTAAGAGTTTGTTTTCCCTTCAAATTGTGGGAAAAGAGTGGTGCTTTTTGTTACAGAATTTAAAGTGAAAATGAAATTTGACTTACTGCGCTTCATCTCAAAACCGAATTTTTATTTTTAATAACTTGATTAATTTTTAAATTTTTTATTTTTTCAGAAATTACTTAACTACATTAGATTGATGTTTACATCTGAACAGATTAGCTAATAAAATGTTGCTATTTATTAGCTTGGAATTCTGTTGCTTTCATAAAAACTTAGAGAAATTATGCAGATATTTTTCTCAACATATAATTCCTCTATATGTTTAATGTTGGAATTTTATGACTTCTCCTATACTGATTTTATTGATGTTTTATTTTTATTCAAATATTCATATTTTAGGTGGAAAATGAGGAAAACATATTAGTAGTTTTAAGAATAATCATAGAATTTCATAAGACCTTCAGGCTACCAAGCAGCTTTAAAGTAAGAATGTGTTATTTATATGATTTATCTTTTTCAATGAATTTGTTTTTGTATTAATATATTTCACACATGTACAGTTTCATTGAAAACTATTTTATTAATAATCAATTTTTGTAAATTTTTGCATTACATTGAGTGGAATGTGTTTCTATAGATTTTTAAACTCGCATTTTCATGGGGAAAAGAATATCGACTTGAGTGGATGTCATTTAATGTATCTTATAAGAGATTTTAGATTTTTCACTTGTTTGATTAATTAGTTATTTTGCACTTAAAAGTTTAAAAAGATATTAATATAGACTTCCATTATAATGACAAATGCTTCTATGAATAATTCTTGATAAAATGAGGGAGTAAAAAAAGGAGAAAATAGAGGAAAGAGAGGAAGATAATTCTGCAATGATTCAATTTATAAATAAATTTTATTGGCCTATAATTTGCAATATAAATGTTAATGATCACAAGGAGTGAACTCATTTTAAATTCTCTGTACAGAAATTTCTTGGCAAATTGTTCCTAAAATTTTTTTGTTTTAATTTCTCAAGATTTTTAATAGACATTGCTTAAAAGAATTCCATATTTTTTAGCTTTTACTAAATGAAAAATTCTGAGGAATATCAATGAGTATTGTTTTTTCAATCCAAATTGCTCTGATCCTTTAATATACCGTAAACCGGGGCGAGTCTACCCATTTTTTAAGTTTGTCAACTTTCAAGTGGTCAAACTTTTGTAAATATTAAAGAAAAAAGGCTTTTAATAGGTGTTTCAGAATTGCTATTTATTCCTCTTTAAAGCTGTGAAATCGATTTTAGAAAATATTAACAGTTACGCTGTTACTGTATATTTTTATAGAACTGCTGACAAATCTCTCGTATGGGGCGAGTCTACCCATTCTACTAAAATGAATGTTAACATTGTAAATAATCAAATTTTACTATTAAATTGTTATTTTAGTTACTATATAGGATATTTATGAAGTAAAAATTCATAACTTAATTATATATTCCATTTTTTTATTCATAAAATAACACAAATTGAGTATTTGATCGATTATCGCATTTTGATCAAAGTTTTGTTTTTATAATCATTAACATTATAAAATAAAATTTTTTTCTGATTATTGTTGATAAAAATAAATTTAAATTAATATAAATTTACAATTAAATAATTAATAAATAATAATAATTAAGGATTATTAACAAAATCGAAATTCAAACATTGGGAATCATGAAAAATCCTTTTCCCATTCTTTTGGGAGGTAATAATAATTTATAAATAATAATTTATTTAACTTGCATTAAATAAAAAAAGTTAATTTTGTAATATAAAAATTGAAAAATTAGGTAAAATGAACTTATATTTACATTTATATTTAACCTATAAATTTTATTATTAATGATAAATTTATCAATGCAGAATTAAAATAATATACTCAAATTCATTTAAAATGACTTAATTTTAATATAAACAAAGTTCTAAATTATATTATTATGCTTTATTAAAGCTAATTACGAATGGATAGACTCGCCCCGCGAATTCTGGCTTTTTGTTTACAACAGCAAAACTTACATTCTTTTTGTTTTTTTTCATATAAAATTAATGTAATCTTAGTCTTAGATAAGTTTATCACTTAACCAAAGTGAAAATAGTAATAATAATAATATACTTACGGAGCACCAGCTAAAAGTTTGCTGATTTTCAATACGAATCTCTCAAAAGACGTTTGAACAGGTCGGTTAAAAAGACACCAAATAAATAAAAACGGATCAAACTACTACAGCGCCATCTTCCTTAGAGTCTGAACTAAGTCCTCAGTCGGTAAAAAAATTTTATTTGCAATTTAAAGTAGTGAGAATTAAATAAAACTAAAATGGGTAGACTCGCCCCTGGATGGGTAGACTCGCCCCGGTTTACGGTACATATATTTTTTGAATTATAACGAGTCTTAATCATAAATTTATTTTTTAAATATTATAAAATGCTATTTTTGCACTAAATTTAAATGAAAGTCATAATGAAAAAAAAAATTATTGTGGGCTCTTTTTAATTTTGGTGTGAATAACTCAAAATATTAGGGAGTGTGAAATATCAATGATTCCCCCACAACACAACAGGACGATTTTATTAATACTTTGAATTATTTAAACTTTTTTGACTATTTTAAAGTCCAATGTGAAAGGAACCTTTAAAATTTTCATGATTTATTAAGTAGAGAAAAATAAATTAAAAAAAGAATTATGGAGAAATATAGAAATTCTCTCCATTCAGTGTTTATAAGTTTCTCCATTCATTGGTAATTTGTTCTTAATAAATCTTTTTAATGTTATTAAAACCTCTTTTTTTAATTTTTTTATTTCCATGGTGTAAATACTTTTTTTTATTCACTTATTTTATATTGTTCCTTTTGGTACTCTTCACCTGCATGGCCTGTTAAACCACAATATACCAAATCTTAAAATAAAACTTAAGTGATTGGGAAAGCTAAAGGTTGCATGCAGTGATGTGAAAATAATGATATATTTAAAAAAATTTAGCTATTACTAACACCTCTTCAACTTACAACAAATAAAAAAAAATCATGAAGAATAGTATAATCAACATGTGACTTCAAAGCAAAGAGAAAACATGTGAAATATTAATTATGAATGGTTGTGTTGCTTAAAAATAGGGTTCAGCAAATTTAAATCTATGTATTAAAATAAAGGAGATTTCATCATAAATTTTATCACTTGTTAATATTTTAACTCAATACAATTTTCTGTAGTATTTTTTTTTTAAAAAAAAAACTTTATTCTTTTTAATTTGTTGAAATTTTATGAAACATTTATGTGTTTTTTTTTCCTTTTAAAATTTTAATTGAAAATGATTGACTGCCGATGCTTTCTTTTGTCGTGTGTTTATTTAATCAGAATTGGTTTATGACAAACTTTTTATTGAAGAAGAAAAAATATGGTGTATAAATATTTAATACTCTGCATTATTCAATATGAATACAGTTTTGTGATATGTAAACAAGCTCCACCTTTATTGTGATAACATATGAAATTATAATAATCATATGATTTATTTACCATATTGTATAATTATCATATCATATAACATCATGATATTAATTATGATTATATTAAAAAAGGCAAAATATTTGGAAGAGCATTAATATAATGTATGATTATTATTAATATGATTCTTAATAGCATCCTGAAATCGGTTGGTTACACTATCATGTTACATACCGATTGAAAGAAGAAAATATATTCTAAATTAGAAAAAATAATTAATCTTTTGTAATTTTCCAATTTATTTTAGATACAGATGTTTCTGCTTTATGTAAAGAATATTTACAAAGATCTGCCTAATTACTTGCATCTTATGTTTGAAGCACGGCCTACTCCAAAAGTAAAAAATTTATCAGCAGCTACGTTGAAACCGTTATTGAAAGAAACATTTACCATCCCACCGATTCAAATTGAGAAAAGTTAAAAAAGGGATCCAAATTCAACTACTCAGATGGTGAGTAAAAATAATTTTAGCGTCTGTGAATCTGTTATTATTAGTTATTAAATTAATTATTAGTTCATATAATTTGAAAATTTCAAGTCTTGTGTTTAAAAGCCTTTTTCATACCTGCCAACTTTTACGCATTTGGCGTAAAATTTTATTTCTATATTTAAAGTGGTAGTAAAATGAATGCTTTCTATATATTCCTTGCATTTATAAACTTAATTTATAATCTTTTTGGCCACCACTATTTTTTAAAAAATTGAGCATTTATAATAATATGCAATACTGTTATGGTAGTCTGCATAAGCATTTTCAAATTATAGCGCATGATTCTGCCGATAATTGTAATTTACATTCCATTTTACTACCACTGGGGAAAGTCATCCTTGAAAGGATTGAAGGTTGGCAGGTATGCTTTTTAAATGTATGTTAATAAGATTATTGTATTTTTTGAGTAAGCAATGAAAATAGTTATTTGGCTAAACCATTATAAAATTCAGACTATTTGTTGTAGCCTTGGTAATATTTAAAAATTAGCTTATTCACAAGTATGAAAGGGTTTCTATTCCTAAAAAAGCCTTAAATTTAAGTATGGTTTTAGGAGCCCATTAAAAGGTATGTTTTTCTTTCTAAACCTTCTTAAAGCTCATTCATATTTTAATTTTGAAGACTTCAATTGCCTTTTATAATTGTTTTCATTATTATTTTTGATGCTATTGAATTTAAAAATGATATTCAAGTAAAATTAAAAAAGCTATGAAGTAACTTCGTTTAAAAATTTAATGTGAGGAGCATTTTTTTCATAATTTAATTCTAAAACGTGCTTGGAATCTTTTTTCTTGCTTAATTTATTCGAACTTCAGGTCAATTTTTGGTGGTATTTACTTTAACCATCTCTTGAAATGAGAATTCATGTATGCATGCTTTTAATCAATTTTTAGTTGTATTAACTTTAACATCTCTTGAAAAAAAAATCATGTATGCATGCTTTCAATCTGTATAAGCCTTCAAAGTTAAGGAAAAATTTTACTATTATTATATTAGAGGTGCACTACCTTTTGAAGTGAAGGGCTACATGCACAGCAAATTGACCTATGAAGGGTTGCATGCCTAAGAATTTAGACAGGCATGTTAACAGCAATTATAGATAGTAATTGTTTTAAAAACATCATTGCTCTTGGCACTAAATTCTTTTTATTGGGTAACCTTATAATATATTTGTGTAAAATTAAATACTTTTAAATGTTTAAAATTAAAAACTGATTACCCATTAAAAAAAACAATCAGAAAATCAGAATCCATTTATGAGAAAAGAGCAGATAAATAGAAATAAATTTTTAAAAAAATGGGAAAATTCATATTTTTTTTATCACATTGCATAATGCAAAAGTCCATTTAAACATTAAAATTTTAACGTTCATAGAATTAAATTAAAAATAAATAAATAAATATTCTAGTTAATAAAACAAATGCAGGTTAAATTCTTTTGTTTATAGAGAG
This sequence comes from Parasteatoda tepidariorum, assembly GCF_982258835.1. Taxonomy (NCBI): domain Eukaryota; kingdom Metazoa; phylum Arthropoda; class Arachnida; order Araneae; family Theridiidae; genus Parasteatoda; species Parasteatoda tepidariorum. The sequence goes on from NC_141761.1 coordinate 9,781,519, forward strand.
TTTGTAGGATTAAAAATGATTAAAATTAAAACAAAACCCTTTCAGTGCAAAATAAGATTCAGCATTTAGTAGGGAATATACTCCAACTTTGAAACATTAATTTTAAATAAATTACAAGAAAAGAGGCTGGAAGAGAAAAGAAAAAGAAAACATTAATTTTGATCTTAAGAATCTATTTTTTAATTATTATTAATTAGTATCAATTTAATCTATGGATTTATCAACTTAATTACATGAACTTACAGAGCTACCTATGATTGTAATTATACTAACTTGTAATTATACTACTTTAGAATAATTAGATACAGTACAAACCTTAGAAATTAAACTTTTTAAAATTTTTATTTAAGAGTTTTAATCCTTTGTTCAATGTCCTATCCCACAGTTTTGAATTACATATACTTATTTAGCTTTTTTTGTTGCATTTTTAATACAAAGTTTTTAAGAGTAAACTTTTTCTAAATTAAGCTGAAGATATTTTAATTTTAATGATAGCAATATTACAATAATATTTTAATTTTTATGAAAATTAAAAATTTTTTTAGAAAGTCAGGCATTGTTAATCTTTCACAGTATAAATAATAAATTAAATAAACGTGAAAGATTTGCATACAATTTCTTTTGACTACAGATTGCATAAAAACATACAATTTCTTTTGACTACAGATTGCATAAAAACATACAATTTCTTTTGACTACAGATTGCATAAAAACATACATTGTGTGGTTTTTACATTTATGATATATTATAAATTTTTTTTTTAAAACATGCAGCTGACTTAACTATCTTTAATTACATATTCAAGCTAAAAAAAAAAAAAAGAAGTTAAATTTAGAATTTGGAAATTTACTTTTCAAGCTAAGTTTTTATTATGTTTCAATTTGAAAGACTTACAAAAATTGAAAAATAACCTTGTTAAGTCATTGAAAAGATACTGTATTAGTGTAATATTTATTTAACTTACAGCATTACCTGTGTCCTTTTACATTGGGTTAGTTCTCTGCCTTGGAAATTTTGGAACTTGCTCTTAGGTATTCTAGCTATATAATTCAAAAACAGATTTTTTTTTATTTGCTTTAATTTTGAGATAAAGAGTAGAGTTATTACATTTTTTTTATTAACAAACAATTTTGTATTGAATTAAAATATTTTAAAAATAAACTTTAATTTTTTATGCAAGTATTTCCAATGGTACACAGACAGTTTTTTATTTAATCCTTTTCAAGAAAATTAAAATTCATATGAAACTTAGAAATTGAAAATTTGATTGATGCATTTTAAACAGAAAGATCAATCAGTATGAATGTTTCTTATTTTTCCAAAAATCGTGATTTGTATTTCATTATTTTTTTAAAATTTTGACTGTTTTACTTGATAGAATTGTTTAAAATATTGTTAAAAAAATTATTAGATTAAGAAAAATGACGTCATGTGAAAAATATGTACTGGATCATTCAAAAACTCAACTTTCAAATTATTGTTTACTTTTCAGAAACCGAAGGGACTTTGAGCAAGCTCCAAAAGCTCCCTGTCCCTGAACTCACCCATCCTTTTAAAAATGTCATACTTTGTTGCTTATAATACATAATGAAGGCATAACAATTTATTGTATCTATAAAGTTAAACTTGTAGTTCTCTTAACCAAATTATTAGCATGGTTCTCCAGTTTTATGTGTGTTTAAAGAAAAATGTTATACTAAAAATTACAAAATTACTTTCTTCTATACTTTCTAGCATTAAAAATTGTTACTTTGTGATTTTCTTTTTTTTATATTGTTTATATATTTGATTTCTTTTACAGGTTTATTTAATCCCAATAGCTACTATGTCCCTAAAGGCACTGACAGAGCTACCTATAATTGTTGTCTTGATGTACCAGCTATATAAAATGAGTGTTCATAAAGATGTCGAAGAATTTGTGCCATTGATAACAACTAATACTTTACAACCCACAGCTCAACAGAGGTAACTTAATTTTAACATTACTCAAATATTTTTTTACCATAGAAAGTTTAATATTAGTGACTATACTTCAACGTTGAAATAGTCTATGAAGTGATAAATGTTTTAATATTGTCTCTTTGTTTGCCAAATTACTCTTAGATGATAATATATCTATATAAGATAACTAAGAAATCTCTCTCTAGAAGTATTAAAAATGTTGCACTTTAGATTCCAGAAGTTGGAGGCAGTTTTCAGTTGATAATGATCATTGTCAGTATTTACATAACTTTTAATTTATCTAGCATTGATTCTCATATTTGCTATAATAGTAATTGTTTTATTCAAATTTTCTAGTATCTAAATGAAAACTAATTTAAATTTAACAATGTGAAATATCACTAAAATATATAATTTTGATTAATTTCAGAACAGTCATGAAAAAATAATTTATAATTTTATAGAAAAACTCATACATCCAATAAAGTTTCAATTAATTCGCAACGATAAAGTATTCTCTTTGATAAAATGCATCTCAATGTGGATATTCTAATTCTTATTCTGTTTGGATCAAATCGTCTAAACTTAGAATATAATTTTTTCTTAAATATCTTGCAACCAGCTCATAACTTAGTTACAAAATAGTTAGCCTGAGAAATATTTGTCAATATCACTAAAAATTTGACATTTTGTAATCTTTTTCAAAAATAAAAGCTTGTTAATTTTTTTTTAATTAAAACAAATGTTGTATCCAAATGAAATCAGATTTATTTTATTGGTCTCAGTTTTTATTCTTATCCTTGATTGAAGCTGGAATGTCTTTTCTTTTTCTTTGAAAAGTTTTGCAACAAAAATATTGCAAAGTGTGAGTAAGTTTTTTTCTAAATATCTTAAAACGATGTCATATATTCAACTAGAAAAATAGTCTAAGGAATATTGATGATATCGTGTATGACATATTTTATTACTTTGTTACACTTATTAAAAATAAAGCTTTCTTAATTGAAACAAACTTATTAAGTTGATCAGCCCACTAGGTATACCAAGACTATAATTAACACCACTCTTGTATCACCTTTTAATATACTGACCACTTCTCAAACTAGGCCATCAAATTGGTACATTACAAATGGTCAACTTGCATGATTTTTGCTGTAAAATCTATTTTATTGATTTTGATCTTGATTGTTGTTTTATCCTTGACACCCTTGTCATTTTAGTTTTATTTTTATAATGTTTACAGTCAAAATATAGCAGAAAATATAGAGAGAAACTTTTTAAATTAACTACTTGCACGTAGGATATACCTTAAATGTCTTTCTTTTTTACTTATTTTATATTTCATACCAGATGATCAAGTCAGAGTGGTTTTATGCAATAAAACTCTTCAGTATTGTTTTTTACTTATTCAATTGTATTCTGTGAAGGAATTTTATGTTTAGTGACTCTGTGGGACGAAGTTAAACATTAAATTTTATACATTTAATTTGTTCTTTGGGAAATATGCAGACAAAATGCAGAATGTTTACTAAAATTTTATTTTTTGTTTTGTTTTATTTTAGGAGCAATCCATCTCTCAACAAAGAAGTTTATGTTGACTTTATGCCTGCACAGATAAAAGTATTATCTTTTCGGGCTTACCTAGTTAGAATATATCAAGTGAGTGGGTGACTAATATATTAAGAATCATTCTTTATTTTTTTTAATAAATATTTTTTATCCTGTATTTTTAAGGAAATCCCTTTGCTGCTTAGAAGTACTATAATGTGGTATAACAATGTTGAGCACACTACTAACAAATTTCAAATACAGAAAAATGTGACAAAATTTTGTAAGGCTTTAAAACAATGAAAAACGTTGCTTTTTCTTGTTTGAATGATTAGAATTTTCTATATTCTCAAGTTTTGAGTACATATAAATAATAAATTTTTATCTGTTCTCTATGAACAAAGTTATTGGTGTTGATTGCATTTTGTGTTGAAATTGAAGGGCAAAAGTTAAAAAAATTAGGAAAAAGGGAGTCTAAAGGAGTCAAAAAGAAAACTGTTTATGTGCTAAGAAAAATTTTAAAATGCCTATCATTCAATGTCATGGATCCTCAATCATTCAATAAAGTGAATCTAACTTCAATGGATTTAAGAAGAACTCTTGATTTCTTAAAATAAACTTTTCAAAAAAGAAAAGGATATTTAATGTTTTAGAAACTCTTACATGCTTTCAAACTATGGTGAATCTTTAATTTGAAATTTCACTTATCAAGTATAATACAGTAGAGAACCATTTATCCGGTATCCAGATAACCGGGAAACCAGAAAACCGGGAAAAATTTTGCTCGATTTTCCCGTTATTTTAAACTAGAACGAAAAAAGCGGAAATTGGACTCATCTTTGAAGTTGAGTAGAGGAAAATGTAAGGAAGGGGAAAATCCTTTTCCCCGTTTACCCAGAGAAACGTCATTTCCTCCGTGACCTTGAAGGCAGGGAAGGGAGGAATGTTTTATTTTTTTCTTTAGGCCGTCAATTAAACTCAAGGGTGTGGCATGCTGATTTCGTTTTCTTCTTGATTTACGAGGAGGGTGGGGAAAATGCATTGCATGCATATCAGTGAACAGAAAAAAAAAAGAAAAAAATATTTATTTGACATCGAATAATAGAAATAAAATCTTTTTCTTTTTAATAAATTCTCATTCTTTGGAAGTGCGGTATCAATTGCAGGTTTTTCTTGGTGTGGAATCACATCTGCTGTAATTAAAAATCTTGTTTTTATCAACAAAAAAATGAAATAAAAGGAGAATTGTTTATTAATTTAAACATATGATTATTTTATGAAGCAGATTACAGTTTTGTTTTTCTGATTCCACTACGTTTGATTTTTTTTCTTTTCGCGATAAATTTCGCACTCAATAAATTAATTCTTTTTATTCATAAATTTTATCATTAGGTTTTTTTTTTTTTGAATTCTGTTGATCTTGCCTTGTTCCGGGTTTTAATATTTATGCTAGTGCCTTTTTTAACTATCGTTTCGGTTCGATAATTTTCAACTGTTTTTATTTAGATTAATAAGTTTTCCTTTTATTTTATCGTTTCTCCCCGTATAATTAGGTATGAAATATATTGCGTTATTTAATCATTGGTTTTGTTTATATTATTTAATTTAGGAATTGTAATTATTTTTAGAAAATAAATATGAGAATTTTGTATTTTTTAAACTTGATTTTCTTGTCTAAACTTGCAATTTTTTTTATTCTTTTAAATGTTATATTTCTACCATTTTTTTTTTTCTTTTTAAAGTTAGGAGTTACTTTCTTTTTTCTCTTTCTTTATGCATTACACTTTTTCCTTGTACTTCGGGTTCGATAAAACATCGATTAACGTCACTTTTTGGTCGATCCAGAAAACCGGGAAATTCAGATATCCGGGATAGCGATGGTCCCGAGCATCCCGGATAATTGGTTCTCTACTGTATTTTAAAACCCTCCTAAGTTAAAAAATGTAGTTCATGTTAATGTCAAATGTAGGTTTTGTTTTAATAAAACAAAGTGCAGTATCTATATTTTAAATGTTGGGGGAGGGGATTACAAAATTTTTTTAAAAATTTATTTTAACCCTATTTTCAAGTAAAGTTAACAGTTTTCTATTTTCAGAATTAGTGCCATCCCTTGAAGAGCTTTTTGATGAAAATATATTAATTGGAACTGGATGGGCATCTTATGAGTCATTAAGGTGATAGTTTTGATTTTTGTGGTATTAAATTTAATTTTTTACACCATTCTATTCTCTAACTATTCGGAAGAGTAAAATAAGAAAATTATATTGAAATTAAAAGAATCTCGAATATTTTTATGGTGGCTAATATAATCATAAAAATAGTTCTTTGTCAGAAACTAGTTATTTTATCATGATCATGTGAATTGTTTGAAAATTATTTTGCATTTTGTTAATGTATATAGTGCTAAAAAATATATCTTGAGTGCTTAAAAAGTATTTGAAAGATGCTTATTTTTGGTTGAAAGATTTGGCTACCCACTTGTAATATATAAATCAATAAATTCAATTTTCTTTGTTACCCAAAATCTATTAGATTATATAATATACTTAGAGATTCAATAGCAAGAGGGAGATAATTAATTTTAATGTAGGTTCCTAAGTTTCTAATTTTAACATATTGGTGTTTTGTTAAAAATTTAGATAAAATTAAGGTATAATCAGTTTATTTTTTATCTATTTTACTGCTGTTTGAAATGGATAAATCATAATATACAGAGATGCTAAAAATATCTACAATATAACAGCATGAAAAAATTACAAAAAAGTTTAATTAAAAAGATTATGTGACTTTTTTATTCTGTTTTTGCTTTACTTAACATGCCAATATTTAATGAATTGTGTTTTATTGCAATTCTCAAAGTATTCTCTAAATGCTAATTTGTCAAATATGTTATTTTTAATTAAGTGTTCTATTATGTTTACTTGGCATCTAATTTTATAATTTTCTAAGCCTCTGCTTCAAATGTTGTATTGCAAGTTATCTGAAATAATTTTCTTTGAACAAACTTTTTTATTTTCCTATCAAATTGTTTTAAACTGAATGAGATAATTCAGTGAGACACAAAAACATCATCTGTTTCTTGTGCTGAAAAACCTTAAGAGTTCACAGTTGTCCTAATATTCCAGATTGATGGGATGAAAAAAAATTTGTTCTTGTTTTTAACTCTTTTTGATCTAATATTCCCAATTTTTTTTGTATATTTTCTGATCCTCCCATTTTCTACAAGCATGAACTTTAAAAGATTTGATTTGTAGAATAAAAAGATTTTGCTTTTCAAATTTCTTATTTTATTTATTATTTTAATATCAATTGATAATGCTATTAAAATTTCAAAATTTAGTAGTTTCAGCTCAGAGACCGTCTATCAACTACATATATTAAAGATATTTATTGTGTGGTCTGTGGGCTAATAGTAGCACCTAGATTTTAGTTGCTCTTTGAATTATCTAATTTTGTTTAAAATAATAATAAACTGCTTGGAAAGAGAAAAAGTTTATATAATGACAATTTTTTTATTGTAATGTAAGTTTTTTTCCCTTTCTTTTTGCAAAATAGTGTATTTAGTATCTAAGTATCATAGTAATTTTGCCTATGCATTAATTGATTCTACTCTAACTTTATATGAATTTTTCACAACCAACATTTAGTAACATTTACTGAACTTTGTTTTAGTAGAGCAAAATAAACCTTTTTACTTTGTCTTTTGTATTTTTTAAAATTATACTGTTCCAAAAAATATCTTGATTTATTTTTTTTTGGTTGAAAATTGAGTTTTTCTTTGTTTCATTATGAGACTTGGAAAATATATTCTAAATTAAAATTTCTTGTTAAATGTATTATGTTTCACAGCTCTTTAATTGCCTTTACTGACTGTGGTATTACTTATTTTAATGTTAGAATCTTGTATATTTTTAGGCCTTTTGCTCATAGTACTTCAACTGATCTTGTGCATCATATGAGACAATATTTATAGTTGAAGGTTCTGGCTAAGGCTGTAAATGTGTTCTTAAAAAATGTTTATGACGAATCTTTAGTAACTACAATTCAAACAATGTTTTGCAAGCTTATTCTGAATTTAGTTGAATGCATTAAAATAAGATCTGATTGAGAAAATGACAATGTAAGTTCTTTTTTTCTTATTAATTAAAATATAAATTTTAGGCCACTAATTAAATTTATTGTAATGCAAGACAATAATACTTCTAAATTGTGAAGAATTTTTATTGTATGAATAATAGTTGCATTTTAATGAAATCATGAGAGTTGCTTGTGCAGTTAAATTTATTTTTTTACACTTCTTATGTCTATAAAAATATGATGTCAATAACCATGAGGATCTGGCATCATATCAAAGCCTTATACTTTCAGCCATTTATTTTCACATTATATTCTTCTAGCTATGAATTTCAACTATTTTTACACCTTAACTATTCTTAAAGTGTATTTCAGTTCAGATTATTTCATGGTATTAAAACTAGTTTATAATTCATGGTATTATAGCTAGTCTGCTAATAAAACTGTGCTAAGTCTATTGTAAAAATTTTCAAGAATATTTTTTTGAAAATTAGTTTTTTCCATGAGAATAATATTTGTAGCAACATTAGCTCTGGTATGATATGTATGAAGTAGTAAAAAGTCATCTATGATGTTTATTTAATTTTGAAAAAAAAAATGCTTTATTTAGGGCCGTGACTTGTTAATGAGGATGCTTGAAGTTTTGGTTTTAAAATTTGAAATTATTACAAAACTGCAGGTGCCTGTCCTGCAGAAAAAAGCATAAGCATATATTTACTTTCTGTTAACTTTATATAGTTGCTTATAGTGCTTATATTCACAATAAAATTTAAAAATGTAGAATCTCCTTGAAAAAAGAAAGAAAAATAGTATCCACTGTTTTTAACATCTATTGATTAGTATTAGTCATTTAGAGTAGAAAAAAAAACTTGAAGGATATTTTCAACTGTCTAATATTGTCTTAAAGAATACTAATTTTAATATTGTCTATATAATATATGTTGTCTAATATATATTATATAAATATTGTCTGAAAGAATTTGTATCTGTTCAGTACTGATAACTGCAAATGCATTTTAGAAATCATTCTTGTCACGCATATTTATAATTAAAACACAAGGAATGAAACTTTTATTTTATTAAGAGGCATCCACTTTTTTTTTAAATGCAAATAAATTTCTATCTATATTATTGACAGCAAACAAAGTGCAAACATAACGAGCAATTTCAATGTTAAACACCTACTCACCAAGCTTTTTTTTTCGTTCTAGAAATGAATTTTATGCGTATCAATCTTTAAATTCTGGACAAATTTTTACATTTATAGTGTTACACAGATTTCATTTCTTAAACCTTGTTAAAGACCTTGTTTAGGAATAAATTTAGACAAACTTTCTTAATCTTCTTTCTTCTAGCTTAAATTTGCAATTCTTAATTTTAAATTAGAATATTGATAAAAAATAAATTTGAAAACAAAATAGTTTATTTTTTCTCTTTTAATTATATTATATTTGCTGTACTCAATTCTTTTAATTGGACAATAATATAAAAAGTACATTTTTGTAAAATGTTTTGGAATCAGTACTGAATTTATGATAATTGAATTTCTATCTAGAACAACTCTGGAAAATATTTGTGAACAAACTGGTTGCATAATATAAAGTTTCATAATAAAAATTAAAAGCTGTAGGAAATGGTTCCATTAAAATATTTCCAACTTTTTATATTGTAAAAGGAAATAGTTTATTATCTGGTTCCTTTCTTAATAACAACGGTTTTGAAAATATTTTATTTTCTCTAAAAGCTAGCATTCGATTATAATTCTAGTTATCAGAAAAATATGTATATTGACCTTAAAAAATGCTTATTTGCATATAATTATTTGTTATTCAGAAAAGAACCCATTTCTAAACTTCTCCATTTATCACAGTTGGGACACAATTTCAATAAATACTAATCGCCACTTTGGAAAGCTTTGCTTATGAAGTATGCTGGAAGTTTTGACATAGAAATTTTTTAAAGGCTATTGTATATGGGGAAAGCCTGTTATATTAAAAAATACAGTATAATTTTACCCAATTATATGTTTTATTTAATCTTACCTTCATTAAATAGCCTATCCATATTTGGATAAGCGGCTATCAATGTTCAACTTTTTAGCCATATAATTTTAAAACTAATTCAGAAGGAAAAAAATGCAAAAACTTTCCACAGTTGACCTGACAACAAAGGGTTTCTAATCTTCATTGATAAGCATATATTCTGCATTAAATTAAATTTTGATCATTTGAACTAAATTAAATAAACTTAAAAATAATATGAGATGTTTATCACTGTAATAATGGCTTCCTTTGATTCTCAATTGTTAATTTTGGTTACGGTTTAATAATTTACAATGATTGTTTCACTGACTCAAAATATGAAATCGAATCTAGAAATTTATTTCAGATCATCAAGTAAATTGTATTTATTGCCCGTTTTCAAGAGCATATTAGTTTCCATAGTTTGTAGATTTGTATTATTCAAGTTATCTATTGCAGTTGTTCCTTGTTTCTTTCCTTTACAAAACTAAAAAATTTAATTTAAAAAAATAACGCTTCTAGAAATATTTTTTTAAAGGGTAAACAATGTTTACTAATACTTAGTTTACTAATATTTAATTTAGAAAAAATTAATAGTTTTATTTTGAAAAAATGTTCAGAAGTTTCTGTATTCTTGCATTCGTTCTCAAAAACTCTTTGGAAGCGTTGAGATCAGAGAGATTATGTTTGATTACAATGCTACCCATCACCAAAAGAAAATTCAGTTAAAAAAAATTTAAAGAATAAAAGACCATATTTTTAAATGCTTAGAATAAAAATATTTAAGCTGTAAGCTAAGAATATTGTTTTTTTAAAAATTTACGACACTTTCCATTCTCCAACCACTCTATTTCGTCCAAATTCTGTTTCTTTTTTAAAGATTAATTTCCTTCTTGTTGAAATGGGACTCTGTTTCTTCCAAATACATTTTTGAAGAGAATAATCATACATAAAGTATAGTTGATAAGTTTTTCATTATGGAACAGATTCAGTTTTTTTTCCACAATTTTGAATATCATCCCTGATATTATGATCTCTGTTTTTTTTTTTAATAGTTCTTTCTTTAGCTACTTTTCTTCCATAATTTAATAAATACAAATTTAACCTTTATTAATGCTGTTTAGGACTTAAATATGAATTGTTGTTTTGGGAGAAATATACTGTCATTTTCTTAATATTTCTCCAAAGTATTTTACTGATGCATAGCATTAAAGACCTTGTTTGAAAAATGTCATAAGATATGGGTTTATGTATAGTTTTCTCAAAGCATTACTTTTTGTAATGATGGATTTAACTGGTGAAGTTTCAAGTGGTGCTGTTGATCTTGCTAAGTAAAATAGACAAATTTATTTTTTGAGATATAAAAATAAAAATTTTATTTATGAGTTTAAGATAATTTTGTAATGTATATCAAAGTTATTTAGTTTATCAAGTAATATCTGATATGCAGTGAAACCTCCTGTTATGGACACTCCTGCAAAACGGACGCCTCTCAATACGGACATATTTTTAATTCCCCGGGAATCTTCTATGAATAAACCATTACGTACATTCTCCGCAAAGCAGACACTCCCGTAACCGGACGTGGACAGTCATTTTGGTCCTGAAATGTTGTTTTTTATCTCTACAAACCGGACACTACTTTTTCTAAATAAATTGCAAGCTAAAAAAATCAACTTTTCACCATTTTTAAAGCATGTAAATAAAACTTTTTGCCTGATCCATAACTAAAAATATTGTTAAGCTATTTCAAAACCGAAAAATCAATCTTTCTCCTGTCACCTTGCCTTATCTTTGTAAAGAAAGGAGAGAAAATGGTACTGCACTCCTGAAATAATTCTGACATCGGCATCTTTTGATCTTTTCATCTGGACCACACAGGTTATGAGACCCCTCAAGTTGAAATGACTTCTCTCAATGCTTCTTCCCCATTGAAAATTTCTTTAATTTTCTTATCAATTTGAAGACTGTATTTAACACAACTGGGATAAAAAAAGAGAACAGAAGTATAAGCTTTGAGGTGTTTATATAAATGAAACATTTATTCAGACACTTGATAGCTGATCAATTGTGAATAATCATCTCCATAGGTCCTCATGACTTACAGGTATGCATTACTTTTTTTTCTGTGAATCGTGGGAGGTTTATTTTCCAAGAAGGTATTAACCATGTTCCCTATCAAATGATAAGTAGGTGTAAGGGGATGTGAACCTAATAATTGAAACGGACTGAGGACAGTACGCTCCTATTTGGTATCATATGTCTAACTTGAGTATCTATGCTAATAGGAAAATTATATTTATTTATCTGTAGCTACATCCAGAATTATGTATTTATATCAAACTTCTTTATATATTCTTTTTTACCTTTCTTATTGTTTAAATAAATATTCTTGTAGATATTTACAGTATCCTTGTAGATATTATTTAATTATTTCTACATCTTTGAGAATATTCTAAGAACAATTTACGGTGTTAAATTTCGTTATTAGGGTACCCTTCCCGTAAACGGACAAATTTTTTGGTCCCATGAATGTCCGCTTAACAGAGGTTTCACTGTATTAGTTTCCTTATTAATACTTTGTTTAGATTTATCCTGATCCTCCAATCAATATTGTTTTTGTATATATTTGCCCCTATAGTTTTTTTATTAGTATAGTTTATACCATTGTTACAGTACTTTTTAATTTGAGCATGAATGATCATAATGTTATTTTTACTTTGACTTCTGTGCAGCATACTCACATCAAGCTTACATGTTTTTAAATTGTACTTTCAACCTAGTTTTTCAAATTTTTCAGTCTAAAACAATGATTACAAGAACAGCCAAATATTTCTCTTTATCATATCTATGTCTTGCCTTGAGTTAAATAAACGTGAAAAAAAAAAGAAATTGTGAATATTTTTTTTAATCTAATGCTTTTACTTTCTTAAGTTACAAATAAACTGTTTAATGTGTCAAGTATCAATCCCAGGCTTTTCAAAATATAAGACTTAGCATTAGCTAAAAAAAAAATGACAACTGCCTTACTCAATGGATATCATGACACATCAATATTTCCTATTTTTCATTGTAATTGATAGGTTGAAAAAGTTAACCAATATGTCAAAAATACTACTTGTTATATGCTTTTTTTATTAGTTCTCTACTGATTTGCAAACAATTTAAAAAGAAACTAAATGATTTTACTTCATTAATTTTTTCCTACATTTTTATTTGTTTAGAAATAATTTACTAACGATGCTCACTACTTGCTGTAAACATTATCCTGGTGATGATGCAGACATGGTTGCAGATCAAAACAAAACTATAATTGAAGTTGTTCAAGAACTTGTATGACAGCTGACGCAACCACATACATGTGTTAGAGATCAAGTAACTATTTTTATAGTCTTTTTCAATAACTTTAATAACAAACAGATTTATTTCTTTTGTTTTAATTATGTAAAAAATCAAATATTTTGAACAAATATATAAATTATCGTGAATGATTTCCTCATAAATATTATTTGTAAAAATATCATTCATAAAAAAAGAATAATTTTTTTATCAGTCTAAGAATTAGTTGAAAATCTTCGAGACATGAAAGAAATTTGTCATTAGAGTTGTTAGGAGACAAACAACCCTGAATATAGAAACTTAATTTTTTAACTTACAGCTTAACTGAGCATAGAAAATTACAACTTAAATTTTAGGGACCATAATTGTTTTTCCCTAAAATGTTCATAAGACCGGAAATTTTTAACATTAAAAACATAAATAAATTAGTTTATCATAATATAGTTTAGTTTATCTTTATACAGTGTTAAGCAAATTTCTTTGAAAATTGGAAGATAGTAATTTAAAATTTCAAAAAGCTTAAAAATATTATAGCAAAAATAGCAATATGTTGCATTAAACTGCAATTGTGATTTCAAAGGTTCTTTAAAAAAAAAAAAAAATTTGAACTGCATTGCTCAAATTTCAAAAAGTAATGCTAAATGTTCATCCCTTAGCCTCCATTTTTAATAAAATTCTTTACAAGGTGCCTGGATGAAAATGCATGTTTATTCGTAGAAGATAAAATGGTGTAATCATAATTTTCTAATTTTCTGGATGATAATTTTCCAGAAATCTCTAATTTTCTAGATGTTTTGCATTATATATTTGGGACTCAGACAATAATTTGATATGTATATAATTATCGTAAATATTATGTAAATATATTTTTTATTTGTGGCAAGTTGTAAAAAGTTTTTTCAGACAGGAAAGAGCTGGCTTGTGAGTGGTTATTTGCCCATACTTGGTTTAATTGATGAAAATCCTTTCATGTTTAATTTTTGATTTGAAAATGTAATCTTAGTATTTATTATGTTTAATTTTTTATTGGAAAATATAATCTTAGTATTTATTATGTTTTGAGGCTTTGACAAGAATATGGGAAATTTTAATTTCAGAACATTGAGAAACTGTTTGAGGCTATTATTAGTTGGTAACTTGTAGCTCAATTATTTCAAGTTTTTATTTATGTCAAGTCATAAAAGAATATTTTCAGACTGGCATGTGAGCGGTAATTATCTCATACCTGATTTAATTGCAGAACAATTACTATTGCTTTACAAGCTGCTGATAATTGCTGTAGTCATTGCTTTTCAGTTTCCTTTGAATATCCAATTATAAGTGAATTTCATTGAAATCTGTATTCAAACTTGAAATGCAGGTGTTGTGGAACATATTCATAACTTTTAAACTTGTCTTATTTACTGAAAAAAATTGACTTTAATCTTGGAATTCGAAACTACTCATTCTTAGCTTAGCTAGCTGATCACCTAATTGGTCAAATTCTGCATGTGGCAATTATTTTGAAGTTGATGTAAGTAAAAAATTTACTTTGATGATTTTGTTAATTTTTAACAGAAAACAAACTTAGTGAAAAAGTATACTTAAACCTTACAATTCCAGTTGGGATAGGTGGATGTTGCTTCGATAATAATAGCAGATGGTATATGTTGAAAATAAAATAAATCGTAAGTGATGAAAAACAGGAACAGGATGACTGTACGAAACTTTTATTTCATAAAATAATGCAGAGCTCTTGTTACTTAGTTTACATTTAACATTTTGAGAAAAAATAATATATTTTGAATAAAGATATAAATAAGAATAAGCCATGGGAGATAAACTCACTATGACCTGTCTGATTAAATGCCAGTTAAGAAGTGCATATTTAATTGTTGGTTTGGAATACAGAATGAGATCCATTAAAAATGAACAAAGCCAAAATTCAAGCCGATTGTGCTAATCTCACAATATCTAATGTTAACATTTAATTAAGCTGGCTGGAGATTTAATTCCAGGAAGTTCGTTAAAAATCAAAGTAAGCCTATTAATGTTTATACTGATGTTCTATGGGATTGGCGAAAAAATAAAAGATTATAAATTGATTTCGGTACACAGTTGGGATAGAATTGAATTGTATTTAGTTTATTTGCATGAAATTAAAAAGTGAGCTGTTGCATTTATGGAGAAAAAAATCATAGAAATATTTACGTTTTTTCGTTATAAAATTAATTAATTTTTAATTGTGAAATATATTCTCAGTTTTTTTTATTTTTGATGACTACTGAAATAAAAAAATAAAATTTTACAACAATTTGGGAAATTTTAACTTAGAACATTGAGAAACTGTGTGAGATGATTGTTAGATTGTAACTTGTAATTTTTATTTCAAATATATTCTTAGCTTTTATTATCTGGATAACATTGTTAGGCTCTAAACTGTTTTGTTTAAATTTCTATACATATTTACATGAGTTAATTCAGTTTGAATATTTATAGGCTATGAATCCATTGATAGTAATTGCAGAAGTTAGAAATACAAGCATCAATAATATTATTGGGCCAAGTAGAAAACTGCTCATTGATTGTGTTTCATTGCGAAAACACAATCTACGACACCAGCCTGTGCTATCTCAAATAGCATTGTTAGACCGGAATACTTTTGCATCACTTTAGAACCTCGTCTTTTCTCATATGGTATGTAAAAGAGGCCTCTTAAAAGTTCTATTATTTTAAGATTTTTGTAAAAATTGCATGCATTTTTTCAAAAATATATCAGTATTATTGGTTGGTTTTTCGTCTAATATGCATGCTACATAAATCATTTCAGAATAAAACTAAATGGCACAAATCACAGTATATATATTTTTTAAGTCAGATATTTTTAAAATTTAAATCATATATTTTTATTTATTTACAACAAAGCTCTAATGAAACATATTAATATTCTTAATAATAATACATATAATAATCTCCAATCCAGTACCTCCAGATGTATTGATTTATTATGGGAACATGGAGGACTTTTCGACTCAACAGATTTAACATGCATCAATCACCATCTACTACACAGAGAGTCTTCGGCCACCGGGAATCGAACCCACGAAGTCTTGGGAATGGGCCCGGTGCCCTACCAACCAGGCTATCTCAGCCTCATAGTAAGACTTTGTAAAAGTTAAGCATTACATAATTATTGAGTAGCAATAAACTGTAACTCAAAATTAACCATGAATTATTTAAATTATTATTAAATGCTGATCAAAGTGTTTAAAAATGGTTGGTTTTATCCTTTCTGTTTTAGTTAGTCTAAAACCAGACATTGCAAGGTAGTTTTGCGGAAACAGTGTTAAACAACTAAGACAATGGCAGTTAATCAAGCTGTAATTTCTGTAATTTTCTTTTTTACGATATATTTAAAAGAAATAGCTGCTTTTTACAAATGACTCAAAACTGTTATGAGATTTAAGGATAAAGTTATTCTTTGAGTTTATATGCAATTCATTTTCTATTTACTCATGCATTTTAAAACTTATTAAAATAATCTTAAAATTTCAAGATTTCAATTGGTATTGAGCAAATATTTTAAATTAAATGTGAGGAAAAGTATAGTTAGATATTTATTTATTTAGCTTTTAAATGTTTTGAGTGCAATAAGTGTTTTTGATGTTTAGTGTATCCTATCACAATTCTAATTCTTATTCACACTAGTTGATAAAGATTTAATATTTTGTTATAAAATTTAATGCAACATGTTCATTATTTTATTTTATAATATGTTTTACTGTTTGGATAAATAAGTGGCCATTATTTTAAACCAGTTTTTAAAAAAAAAAAAATTATGACCGTCGTTGAACAGCCGACCCAATTTTTGGATTTATGACTACTAATGTTCAACTCCGTAGCCTTGTAATTTTGAACACAATCCAGAAGGCAAGAAAACTCCTGGATCGAGTATTAGAAGAAATTTTCCTTCGTGGAGGACTTGTAAAATCAGTTTGTATTTGTTATGATTATTGGTTAACACGTTAAACATAGGTATAGTTTGTCTATGGTAAGAACTCCCCCTGCCACAAATTCGGTGGCCATCTACAGCTATGGAACCAAGAATAGTGCATTTTAGGTAGGGTAGCTTCTCTTCATTCTTGGGCAAAGAAAAAGATTGCCTTTCTTTCAATCCAAAACCTGTTCCACACAACAACCCGACACCCCTTCTTGAAATAGTTAGATCTCGTTACCATAGTCACCTCCACGGGCGCAGAAAAATGGCTGTAGGAATATTTTACTTTGGAGTACAATGTAACCTATTAAGTTGATCAGCCTACTAGGTATACCAAGACTATAATTACCACTACTCATGCATCTTAAAATACTGACCACTTCTCAAACTAGGCCATCAAATTGGTACATTACAAATTGTCAACTTGCATGATTTTTGATGCAAAGTCTATTTTATTGATTTTGATTGTTGTTTTATCCTTGACTGACTTGTCATTTTAATTTCATAATGTTTATAATGTTTACAGTGAAAATATTGCGGAAAATATCGAGAGAAACTTTTTAAATTAACTACTTGCATGCAGGATATACCTTAATGTCTTTCTTTTTTACTTATTTTATGTTTTATACCAAATGATCAGGTCAGATTGGTTTTATACAGTAAAACTCTTCAGTATTGTTTTTTACTTATTCAATTGAATTCTGTGAAGGAATTTTATGTTCAATGATTCTGTGGGACAAAGTTAAACATTAAATTGTATACATTTAATTTGTTCTTTGGGAAAAAAAGCAGACAAAATGCAGAATGTATACAGAAATTTTATTTTTTGTTTTGTTTTATTTTAGGAGCAATCCATCTTTCAACAAAGAAGTTTATGCATGCACAGATAAAAACATTATCTTTTCTGGCTTACCTAGTTAGAATATATCAAGTGAGTAGGTCAATGACTAATATATTAAGAATCATTCTCTACTTTTTTTTAATAAATATTTTTTATAAAGTTAAGCTAATGAAAACAAAAATGAGGTATATTCATATTTGAAGCCAGGTAAAAGAAAGGCTTGATATGATGATATATTTGGTTAATCCCTCCTCCCGTATTTCCTTGCTTACTTGTTTATTAGTTCACAATGAAGGAGGAAATTAATTTTTTTAGAACTATTTTGACTGCCGGAATTTTTTCTGATTATTAAATTCATTTTATTATGTTGTGAATAGAAAATAATTTCTGAGCATTTTATTTTATTTTTTACTACTGTGATTTAACTGTATCATTAATACAGGAACCTCTAATTATAAAATCACTGAATTGTAAAATTGGCTGCTTTTTACTATTATTTCAGCTAAAACGGAGCATTTTAATATCAAACTATGTAAAAACCATCTTCTAATAAATTTATTATCGTTATGTAAAGACAAAATTTTGTATGACTTTTGTTTAAAACAATGAAAAACTTTGCTTTTTTTGTTTGAATGATTAGAATTTTCTATATTCTCAAGTTTTGAATAAATATAAATAATGAATTGTTGTCTGTTGTCTATGAACAAAGCTACTGGTGTTGATTGTATTTTGTGTTGAAGTTGAAGGGCAAAAGGGAGTCTAAAGGAGTCCAAAAGAAAACTGTTTATGTGCTAAGAAAAATTGTAAAATGCCTATCATTCAATGTCATGGATCCTCAATCATTCAATAAAGTGAATCTAACTTCAATGGATTTAAGAAGAACTCTTGATTTCTTAAAATAGACTTTACTGAAAAGAAAAGGATATTTAATGTTTTAGAAACTCTGATATGTTTTCAAACTATGGTGAATCTTTAATTTATTTTGCTTATCAAATATAATATTTTAAAATCCTCCTGCAAGTTAAAAAATGTTGCTCATGTTAATGTCAAATGTAGGTTTTGCAAAAATAAAACATAAATGTAGTAATCAATTTAGTTTTTAATCAATTGAATTTAGTTTAAAATTCAATTTTGAAATGACTTTTTCCTACATTTTGGTTTTCAAAATTTGCTGCTTTTTAAAATCAAGTGTTCTAAAAATGGATGTGATTTTACTAGGCAGCATGCACTGTATTTATGTTTATCTGAGTAATATTATCCTAGATTAATTTCAAATTTATTTTAATTTAAATTAAGATAATAATTTAACCCAGCTGTGTCTTTAATTTGATTTTTTTTTGTAGAATGCTGTGAATGAATATTCCTCACAGTTTGCTAAAAGAATGATAGGATTGTTGTGTCTATGTCCGCAAGAAGTGGCCCACTTGCACAAAGAATTGCTTGTAGCAGCCCATAATATTTTAGCCACAGAGCTAAGAGGTAGTAAATGCTTTTTTTTATTACTTAAATATGTCTTGTTTTTTTCCTTTATCCTGAAACATGTTTTCTTTAATTTTAAATAAATGACTCATTTTTGTTTAAAAAAATTTTTACATTTGGATACCATTTGAAAAATATTGTTTGAAATGTTCTCTGTGTGTACTAGTTCTCCTTATTTTTTGAGAAATTCTTTAATTTTTGTGCCATTTTCAGAATTGTGCATATCTCACTAATTATATCTAAAAATTAATGACTCTAAGAAAAGGAAATTTAATAAAGATATAATAGCAGGATTTTTTTTAAAAATTTCACTCTTAAATAATTTAAATACTATTATTTTAAAAATAAACTATGTTATTATATATCTATTATTTGATAAGATAGAGTAAAATACTTTTCATAGCTATGTACGAACAATTAAAAAAAGGTCAACAATATTTACATCTTCAATGTCTCTAATATGTCCAGTGTTACCTAGTCAAATTTTATTTAAGATCATTCAAAGCATTGCTCCTGCCCTGCTTGTGTGATTTTAATATAAATGTGGCATTGTGTTCATGATAATCAAATGTGGAAATGAAACCTCTAGTTTTTCTCTCTTTTTGTTTCTCTGAACTGATTTTCTTTTCTTTTTTCACTGCCATGTTTAAATGTGTGATTTCTATGGTAGTCATCAGTATCATTATTAGATTGGAAACCTAACTGGAAAATATTAAAAAAAATTTCTATTTTTATTACTATAAAAATCCCTAAAATTCCTTATGTGTAAAATATTTAGTACATTTTGTACATTTAGTACATTTAGAATATTTAAAGACATCAAAACTATCTAAAAAAATTTTTGTTCGTAGTTAGACTTTTTTTATATATATATTCGTCGTTGAACAATCTACCCAATTTTGGGTTAATGGTTACTGCTAATGTTCAATTCCGTAGCCTTGTAATGTTGAAATAATCCAGAATACAATGAAACTCCTGTATCAGTACTCCCAGAGGTATGATTTGTTATTGGAACATGGAGGACTTTGTGACTCGACGGATTTAACGTGCACCAGTCACCATTTACTACACCAGGAGTCTTCGGCCGACGCAGATCGAACCCACGAACTCTTAGTGCTCCAGTGCCCTACCAACCAGGCTATCCCAGCCTCATAGTTAGACTTTGTAAAAGTTAAGCATTACATGATTATTGAGTAGCAATAAACTGTAACTCAAAATTAACTATGCATTATTTAAATTATTATTAAATGCTGATCGAAGTGTTTAAAAATAGTTAGGTTTTTCCTTTCTCATTTAGTTAGCCTGAAAACTAGACATTGCAAGGTAGTTTTGTGTTAAACAACTAAGACAATGGCATTTAATCAAGCTGTAATTTCTGGAGTTTTCTTTTTTAAGGTATATTTATAAGAAATATCTGCTTTTACAAATGACTCAAAACTGTTATGAGATTTAAGGATAAAGTTATTAGGGGTCTGTCTAGGTTTTTTTGAGAGGTACCTATTTTGTGAAAATTTTGACATAATTTGTGAAAATTAAAAGTTACATCAAAAAATCATCACAAAAATATGGTAAAATACGAAATTATTTTCAAAAATTGTCACTACAAATAAAAATCATCTATGACTAGTAAATTTCTATATATTTTTGTCCATGTATTAAAAAATAATTTCGCTATTGTTAAATTTCGGGCTTAAAATTGTTTCCAAATTTAAAAATCCATTGTTCATAGTTAAATTTCAACTTGCATTTAACAGTACTAGAAATAAGTTATTTTCATTATGAGAAAATTTTCGACTAGGTCATACAGAAAAAAGTTTCACAGAGAAGAAAACGTTTCATACAAAAATAAAGATCTGCTAGAATAAATTTGCAATAATGTTGAAGATAATATTCAAATGTTTAGAATAATGTTTGAATTTTGTCTTCCTTTAAAGTTTATATAGAGCGAATCTCATTGCTTCATTTTTAAAAAACTCTGGAATTTATAGTTTCTTTATGGGGTTACAAAAACAAAATTTTAAGAGGTGGAGAATCTTTGAACTTACTTATTTTAAAGTATTTTGTTAAACTACCGTTTTTTCAAAAGTTGGTTTTGTGAAGGTACCGCTAAACGGTAGTAAATTTACCCTGAACAGACTACTGGTTATTCTTTGAGTTTGTGCAATTCATTTTCTATATACTCATGCATTATAAAACTTATTTAAATAATCTTAAAATTTCAGGATTTTAATTGGTCTGTTAAGCAAATATTTTAAATTAAATGTGAGTGAAAATTATAGTTAGATATTAATTTATTTAGTTTTTAAAATTTTTTGAGTGCAATAAGTGTTTTTGATGTTTAATCTATGACAATTCTAATGCTCATTCATACTAGTTGTTAAAGATTAAATTTTTTGTTATAAAATTGAATGCAACATGTTCATTATTTTATTTTATAATATGTTTAATTGTTTAGATTAATAAGTGGCCATTATTTTAAACTTTATTTTAAATCAGTTTTACTTGTAAAACCAGTTTTACAATAATGTTGAAGATAATATTCAAATGTTTAGAATAATGTTTGAATTTTGTCTTCCTTTAAAGTTTATAGAGAGAGAATCTCATTGCTTCATTTTAAAAAACTCTAGAATTTATAGTATGAACATTGGTTAATATGTTAAGCATAGGTATAGTTTGTCTATGATATGAACTCTGCCCACCACAAAGTCTTTGGCCGTCTGCTGTTATGGAACCTAGAATAGTGCATTTCAGGGAGGGTAGCTTCTCTTCATTATAGGGCAAAGAAAAGGATTCCCTTTCTTTCGTCGACTCGAGCCAAAACCTGTTCTAAACAGCGACCCCACTTGAAACAGTTTTACTTCGTTACCCCATATAGGTGGCAGCACTTTTTTTAAATTTTTACTCATTGAATGTTTTTCTGTTTTATTTTTTCAGGATTTTGAAAAAGTGTCAGCACCTGACTTATTTCTAAAGTTTTAATGATTTGGCAATTTATATTTTTCTTATATGTGGGCGTCTCTTTATTAGATCTTAGTCTGTGTACTTTTAAATCATACGCTGTGAACTTTTAAATTGGGACTGTTTGTCATTACTTTTTCTTTGCATTTACATTTCAATTTTTTTAATTGCTTTTACTTATTTGATTTTCCATTATGAGGCCTTGGGGACGCAGTCAGTTTTTGATTTCACCACTGTCAACTGAAAGGCTCCTGTGTGTTGGCTGGCAGTGTGTCCCCTGATGAAGTACTGTCCTGCTAACACACATATCTTAAAATTTTTGTTGTTTTCTGCTAGAGTTGTATTTCTGACTTTATAAATTAAAATAAAACAAATTTGGATTCAGCTGCTTTAAGCGCTTTTCGATTTTAATTTATTATTTTAAATATTACTTACTTATTTTGTCTTTTTCTGAATTTGTCAATTAGTTTTATTCTTTGATTAGACCTCATTACCATACTCACATCCACAAGCCCAGACAAACGGTTAGGGGAATTCTTACTTTAGACAAACTATATAAAGCAATGTTTTTGCGGTTAATATAAGATGGTGGCTTTTAAATGTCTAAGTGTTTAATATTTTGGTGTGACGCATGATAGAGTCGCACTATCTTATTTAATTTATCAGCTGAGGCATTCATTGATGTCTTGTGGCCAAAATGAGGCAGTGAGTGAGTCATTCATTAATGATAATTTTTTTAATAAAATTTTCTCAAAATTTTTAATTTTTTATTTATTTTTATTTAACATATATTTTTGGAATAATTTCTAACATGGATAGACGGTTGGATAGTTGAATAAAGACCTATGTGGTTTAAACCAAACAGTTTGTTTTTTTTAAACTATTTTATATAGTTAAATTTTATATTATTCATATAAATTCATTCAGTTTAATTGTAACAAAATAAAAAAAAAGGATATTTTCTTCCAATTTTGAACTTAATTTCTAATGGGAATCTGTATTACTTCAAATAAACATAAAAAAGTTTTAAACAAAAATATCTATCTAAACATTGTTGGCATTTCATCCCAGAAGAAACATACAGGGTATCTGCTCACCTGGAAAATCATGAAAATTCATGAATTTCGGTATTGAATCAAATTTGTCATGATTTTAATTGTTTTTTCAAAAAAATCATGGGAAAAATCAAAATCAAAAAAAGTCATGGATTTAGTTTGCTGAAAAATCTAATTTTTGAAATTGAATTCCTCCCCCTCTCCCAATTTCATGGTGTTCCAAATTTCTCTCAAAAAATGAAAGAACATCATTTCTAGAGCGAATTATCTTTTAAACTTCTGTGATTTCAGAAAATTTGTTTTTATTTATTTTATAAATTTAAAATTCTAGCTGAAGCAAGCCAGTCAGTGGCAAATTTTTCTATTCTGAAATGAGAACAGAAAAATCAGGAATATTTCTTTCCTTTCAGATGAACAAGAAAAGTATCTTTAGAATATAATTCTGCAAGAGAAAGGGAAAAAAATTATTTTATTTTTATTTTTTTCAACTATTTTATTGCTTCAATTCTTTCTTTACTCTGTTTTTTAAATTTAAAATCTGTAAATATGAAGATGCAGAGTATAACAGTTTTGGTTATAGGCATCATTTCAATTAATGTTATTACAATGCTTTTTTAAATTTCTGGTTGCTTTTATCAAAGAAAATTGTAACTTCATTAAGTCATGAAAAATTCTTGGAATTAGTTATGGATTTGAAAATCTAAAATGTATCAGATACGCTAAACATATTTCTTCCAGAACAGTGAAAGAAACTGAATAAAACAAAGAAAAAGAGGGAAACTGGAAAAGAATTAAAAATGACAAATACAATTGTTTAAAAATAGGTATTATATAACTCATATGTAAGCAAATTAAATTCAGTATAGTTACAAAAAATTTAAAGTTTGTCACATTAACTTAAAAGAAAAAGAAGAAATATTTGTTAGTTTTAAAGAGAATTTTAAAATCTATTTATCATATTATTCAGGAGTTGGTTTGGGTAATCATACTTAACATTATTTGATAATGAAAATTATTATGCTATTTGTAATTGTGTGAATTCAATATATGATTTTAGTGGTATCTATGTTTAATATGTGATTTGTTTATTTAGTGGTATTTGTATATTGATTATGTTCTTTTAAGTAATCTAAAATAAAGTTGTGCATGAACTATTGAAAACATAACATAAATTCTTTTATATAAAATATTAATAAATATCACTTATTTTAATTTTTTTAAGAAATTCATAATTTTTTTCTTCTTATTTTCACTTATTTGAGAATGACATTTAATAGCTCTAAAATTAATGTTATTATTTAAACTGGATTGCTATTTTAAACTGTTTAGATATCTGATATTTCTTTTTGAAAAAGGGTTTATTCCACTTGGGTTGAAAATTTAAGAAATTGGAAATTTAAATTTAATTTGTAAGAAATTGGAATCGGATTATTTAAATTTAGCTTATGTTGATTGAGTTGATATTTATTTAACCAATTTTTTAATTACAGGCTTTAAAAAATTTCCCAACAAAAGATGTTGGGACTTTTTGGAAATCTTTAGTCAACAACAAAACTGTCCCTTATTGATTTTTTTTTTAAATGATTGAAATTTTTAATTCTTTTCCTCTCAAGTAAAATGCGTAACAAACATCTCATATTTTAACATTTATAACTCAGTTTGCATATTCAGGTTGCTCAGTTTATTAATCTTAAGATTTATTTTTTGAAATCTATTAATATTTGTTCGTTAACCTTATTTATGACTTTAGTTTGGAAATTTTTAATGATTTTCATAAATAAACTGAAGTCAGTCTTGAAAGGAAATCAAATCAGTAGATAAAATTAAATTAATATCTCTTTTCAATTTGTTTTTAATATTAAAATTTATGTATTTCCTTAAAAATGTAACAAATTTTTGCTGTTAAAGAAAAATAAAAGTTACATTTTAATGTAAACATTGGTAATTTTTATAATTACTGTGAAATGATCAAGTAATGATGTAGCTCATTAATGAAAGAATGAGATGGAACTTCAACACTTACTTGCTTAAACAAAATTTGTACTATTAGTGTATCTAAAGCGTTTTTTAATGCTGGCCCAAGTTAAATTGAGATTATTATTTAAAAAAAAATTATGGAGATAGGACAGAAAATAAATAATGATGAAGTGAAAAAATAAATAGAGATATGTATAACTTAGAAAAAATTTTTTATTTATTATTCAGTGGTTGATGTGAAAAGATGTACAAGGTTAGATGTTATTTTTATCTTGTTTGCTATAAAAAATAAATTAATACAATGAATATAAAAAAATCTTGATAATTAATTTAATATATAAGTCCTTATTATAGAAAGGTACATTCTGAAGTCGGTGAACTATAAATGTCTGAAAATTCTAGTAAATAATTCTAGATTGTGTTCATTTATCAAGAAAATAAGTTCAGTCTTGAAATATTTTTAGAGTAGGCACCCATGGTGACCACTTATTCCTCAAACCTAGTGTGTCGACGACCAATAGCGATTGGTCACCGACTCGCGTGGAATTAACTTTTTATATCTTTTCATTTAATACTCAATTTTTGTAAGCGTTTTTTTGCTTGGATTAAGCTATATATATATTTTTTTTAAAAAATCCTTAAATGCTCGAAGAATAACAAAATGTTTATGATTTTAGGTTAGAAGGACCACTTAGACCTACTACAAAAAATTCAAGTCGTGCTTTGTCCAAATTTGAACCTCATTCAACAAGTCATCCTGTTGAGTCTGTGGAAAAAGAGCCATCTATCTCAAGTAATTCCTTCTTATTGTTGATGTTTTCTTCTGAGCTTTTTCAACCCAATTCTTTGATTCCATCTTTATTTGATTCATTTCTTTTTAAAATAGAAAATTTAAGCATATTGAATCTTTAAAAGTTTTTCTTCTGTTGTTAAAAACTTTGTAAGTGGTTAAATATTATTTAATTTCAATTAATTACATATTATTGTATAATACAGTCAAACCTCGCTATAGTGAACCTTCAAGGGTCCGAAATTTCAGTTCACTATAACTGGGAGTTCATTCTATCCGTACTGCAAACAATTTTAATTAATTTTTCCAAACTGCTCCCTTTTATTACACGTTATTTAAATAAATGACCAATGAAAAGAAATACAAAAATGATTAAAAAACAATATGTAGTAACAAAAAATGTGTTCACTTTTATTTTTTATTACTCATCGTCTTGCGTGCAAAAAATTTAGGGATGAGAAACTGAGATAAAAGAAGCAAATAAGAAGAAATGCTTCTGGCTACATTTCACTCAATAAGAGGTCTTTAAAATTGGTATATGTATTTTATGTAGGAATTTCAAAATTACCAAATAATGAAGGAAAAAATCACTCAAGGACAGAAAAAAGTTCAGAATATCCAATTTCCTTTCATCTTTTGGTTCACTATATCCACAAAAAATGATATTATATGTGTATGGCAAGGCACGTGAGCAAGCATTTCGTTCACAATGTCCGGGAGTTCAGCAAAGTTTAACTGCATTTTATTAATTTAGGGTGATGTATTTTTTTAGTGTGACTTAGTTGTTAAAAAGTTAATCCTTTATTTTTATTTTTCCAACAGCATTGCTTATTATTTTAAGATAATTTACTTATTTATTTTTAATGAAATATTATATTTTTTTCATTTATTTATTTATTTTTAATGAAATATTATATTTTTTTCATTTATTTATTTATTTTGTTTAATTCAAAGCATTACTTTTTGGTTATTTATACTATTTGATTTAACTTAATAAATGTGGAATAACTTTAGCCAGCTATGGATTATATATATGTTTGTTAGTTTCTTTTTAGGATGGTTTGATATTTGTTGTTAAAAATATGTTTTTTGTCTTCAGTTATGTTCTTTTTAAATAAGTATCACTTGAATAAGTTTAAAATTTTTTTTTATGTTTTATTTCACTCTTAAAAAAATACTTTCTAATAGCCCATTAATAAAAGTATGGTGCATTTTTGAAAAGTGCTTAAAGGTGCTTCTTTTCTTTTTTTAAAGCCCTGAAAGGTGCTATTTTCATTGAGTGTTTTTAAAAATTGTGTAATTTTCCATTTTCGAAAATTAGATTTTTTTTCTCTACCATGTTGAGTACACATAGTATGCAAAAGCGTGCTTTACACATTGTTCTATTCAGCATTTCCGCAATTCATCCAATCACAGGCTACTTCGGCGCATCGTTGGTCTATAGAGTATGAAAGCGCCAATCTTTTTGCATGTTTAGTGAAATACTTGTGAGTTAACATGCGCGTCCACTGAGCTGGGATAAGTGAGATTCTGGCACTCACATGTGCAAATCATGATTTAAATCAAATGATTTTTTTTTTTTAAAAATCATTGATTTAAATCAACGTATTTTTTTTTATATAGATTTGAAAAGTTAAAAAACAGTGTTTAAAATTATTGATACTTTTATTATTTTCATTTCTTAGTTTTAAAATTTATTTTAAATGAAGTGCTGCATTAATTAATTTTAGTTAACGAAATTACTTTCATTCTTGGTGTGTAATAAATTCCAACACATTAAAAATTCCATTTTTAAAAATCTTTTAATGCTTGAAATTGAAAGTACAGATTAAAGAAAACATTCAGGGCTGTCTTAATATAGACTTGCATAGCTGTAGAAAGTAATTAATAAACATGAATTTTTTTCACAAAAAAAAAAATACAAATAATGTTAATTTAAATTCTACCTTTTGATTAAAAAAGCATGGAGTTAAAATCTTCATTATATTTTATTGGTGGAAAATGTATATTTCTAAAGCTTGAGGTTATATTAAAAAAAATTGCCCTAATTTGCCAAAAATAGAATAAAAATGCTGATTGATTCTGATATTTTTTTCCGATATAGTGTCATTCTTTCCCTTTAAACTCTATTTAAAGCAGTAGGGTCATTAACTGGTAACTGTGTGCATGTTTACAGTGTACATCTTTGACATTATCAGAAAGAAATTTTCTGAGGAAAAAAAATTCCAATGAGTACATAGATATATTTTTTATTTTTATTTTTTTTTTTAGCTTAACTTATCTATTTTGATTTGAAATTAAGAATGAATATTTTGCTATAAAATTTATAGATTAAATATTTGTTTATTTTTTGATGAATGACTACATTTATAAACACAGTCTGTTGCATTCCTTTTGTCATTTTAAAAATCAAGAGAAAGAAAATCACAATTTTAAATTAAAATTATGGTTTGCTAATTGAAACTTTAAATTCTCTATTTCATCTAGTCTTTAAATTTCA
The DNA here is from genome assembly GCF_982258835.1 of Parasteatoda tepidariorum. Classification (NCBI taxonomy): domain Eukaryota; kingdom Metazoa; phylum Arthropoda; class Arachnida; order Araneae; family Theridiidae; genus Parasteatoda; species Parasteatoda tepidariorum. The sequence continues at coordinate 9,810,019 of NC_141761.1, forward strand.
ATCATGCATTTGTTTTGAAATGGTTACTATGCATTCAAAGCTATGTATTATAATCAAAAATTGTTTTAGGTAGTTAAATCTTCTAAAATATTGTTATAATATAGTTTAATATTAATTTCATATTGATTAAACTTTTATAAAAAAATTTTTAATTATAAATCCAAGTTCTTACAGTATATTTGAATAAAAATCAAAAAAAATCCGATTAAAGGAAAAAAAAATCTGATTTTTTTTTTTTTTTTTTTCTTTTGTTCTTTTAAAAAAAAATCAAAAAAATTACAAACCTTGCTCGTGTGCAACTCTGCTGCATTTTGCAAGATATTCTCAATTTCAAGCTTCATTTTCCACCCTCTGATATCGAGCTGAAAAATCTCTCCAGTATTTTATAATGGCTGATATAATCAAGAAAAGAGTTCTTTGTCAGAAACTTGTTATTTTATCATGATCATGTAAAGTCTTTGAAAATTATTTTGCATTTTGTTAATGTATATAGTGCTTAAAAATATTTTTAATTGCTTAAAAAGTACTTATTTTTTGTTGAAAGATTTGACTATACACCCTGAATAAGATTTTAAATTAATTGTTCTGGTTTATTTCCACAGATATCAAGTCCAGTCCTGTCCATAATCTGAAACTGGGCTATACCTGGCCTGAACTTGAACTGAATCCTCCTTACCTTGGTCTGAAATTGAGTCCAAAATACATTGAATTCTAACATTACATCCTAATTTGGGTGTAAGTAACGGAAACCACTTGTGTACTGTTGATGTTCCTGTTAGATATGAAATATCTTTTTGTGATACGGAACAGACATTCTCATCTGTTGCATGAAATATGTATATTTTTCATCAGATATCATATATGTATCAGCTCATCATTTGTGTACAAAAATGGAAAACATATGTAATCATATAAAAATTTCAAGGCTGTAAAAAGTTTTCATTGACAATGTAATAGTTGTCACTATTTGAAAAAAAAAATTAGCCTTATTGAAAAAAGTATCTTGATTTTGTACAATGGGCCTAAAATTTTATTTATTATTAGGTGAAAAAGTTTTTTTAATTTTTTATTTAGGTGAAAAAGCTTGGTTAAAATAGGAACGCACAACATGCGGTCCGCCAACTGTTGTTGTGCAGCCCGCAGGAGCTGAATGTATAAAAAATTTCCTTTTAATTTAGTTTTTTTTTTAAATTTTATTTAGTTAAAATATTTCATTCAAATTTATATTACTCTATAAAATATGTATATTTTTAGCACTTTCATTCTGTAAGAATTTATATCTCTCCTATATATATTAGTAAATAAACTAATTATTGAGAAAAATCGAAAAAGTTTTTTTAAAAAAAAGTATTGGTTGTTTTAGTTTTAAATAAATTCAAATAATTAAAAGTATTTAATTTTCTGAAGTATGTTATTAAGTTTTCTGACAAAAATATTTAATGCTTAGAACATTAATGTTTTTATAAAAATGATCATATTTGCCGCGGACATGACTAAATATGTGTGCGGCCCTTTGTTTATCTACCTGCTGTGCAAGTGGCCCTTCACTTAAAAAGCTTGTGCACCCCTAGTTTAAAATTTTAATTTTTTTTTCAAAGCAAAAGCATGTTACAAATTTTAGTTTTTAAGTTAAAAAATTTAATATTTAGAAAGAAAATTACTTTTTTTGAAAAGTTATGTATGAAATTTATTATTCAGGTCACCTGGAATCTGAATTAGAAATAATTGTTTTTCAGGTTTAACTGTATTTTCAATTTTCAACTATAGGTATTTTCCATCTATAGGTTAGATTACTATGCAGATTCCAGATATTTAAGTATATATTACAGAAAGTTTAAGTATAATATTTTCACATGGGACTCTTCTTACTTATTTCCTAACTTCCTAAACTTTAATGTAATGAAAGAAAATGCTGTATTGAGTATTTATTTTTCTTAACCGCTTCCCTCTATTTGGAATAGTGAATTTGTAATGAAACTGGGAAGAAGTTCTTCAATAGCAGGTGTATATGGTCATATAAAAAGAATCATTATGCATAACGTTGTTACATAGCCTAATTATTACCATAAATACTCAGAATAATAAGTTTAAAATATATTAAGTAAAACTTGCCTCTATCAAATTTTTTAAATGTTTAATATCGATATTTTCGTCATATGATCGCCAATTGGCAACCTTTCTCGGCATTGTTTCCATCCTTCTCCCAAAAGTGGCGTAATAAAGTCAGGTGACAAAGAGGGAACCAAATGCTAATTCCTGGTAAATGGATACATATGCAGTTAAAAAAAAAACTTTAAATAAATATGTAAATAATTTAAATGGTTACATTTTGAGCAAAATAGTTTCACCTGCTTTTTTATTTTTTTTCTTCATGTATTTTCTAATCTCATGCCCGACTGTTACTGTACGCAGAGATGATTGTGCTCCAGAAAAAATCTGGATTTTTCGCTGACCGCGATCCAGGAATTACCGAAAATCCAAAGTCCAGAAGTTTCAAGAAATTATTGATCACATTTATATGTAAAAATATTAGAACTAGAATTTATGTTTGACATCTCTTTCATTTGAAACTTTTTTTTCTGGTAGAATAATAAATGTGATTAGAAATAAAAATAAACTTGTGCGTAATTATTAATTTAAATTATGCTGCATGTAATTTATTTAGAATTTCATGTTGTGAAAATATCAATGGTTTAAATTTAAAAAAAGACGATAATTTTTTGAAACGTGTCATTAATGATTTTACTCAAGAAATGTTGAGGATTTTTCAGTTGGGATCACAATCACCCCTGTGTACATTTGTTAACTTAAAAACTAAAATTTGTATTATGATTTGAAGGGGAAAAATTTTTTAATGTATGTTTGTGAGCTTAAAAAAGAACTAAACTTTAGGCTCATTCTAAAAGACCTAAATATTTTTGGAGAGTATGTAACTACAGCAAAAATTTTTTATGGTCTCAAAATTTTGAATATCGAAAAAAAATTGTTTTTCATGATACACTCTTATGTCTATGTTTTTTTCTTTTTTAATCGAGAGTTGTAATAATTGCAGATTGTTTTCATTCACTGTATTCTCTGTCACCCAATGCTTAGACTATAAGCCATTTGTTCTTACATTACTTATTTGTTTGTTTTTTCTGATTATTTAAGGTGTGGGATTTTATATGCAGAACACAGATATTTTGGATGAACTTAAAATATTAACAACTGAGCATAGTATGAAATGATGGAAGGGAAATTTATTTTAATGTCAAATAACGATGAAATTTTTGACTATTTTTTTTAAATAACAAAATGAATTATATCTACAGCCCCTGGACAAATTATTAGACACACTATTAGATTCTATGTAAAATCTTAATTATCAGGTGATACTCTATACAGTGTGTCTAATAATTTGGCTAGGTATGATATATTGTTAAACTATATCATGCAAAATTATATTCTTTAGTATCAAAATATGAGTTGGTTTTAGTTGTTTAAAATGCTTCTGTTTTTTGTTTAGTTAGTAGTCTCAGATGCCCAGAATCTATAAAATTGTAATTTCTATTAAAAAAAATGTTTTTCTTCATAAATGTGTTATATTTTTGTAGTTGTGGTGGTTGTTCACATTTTCAATAAATCTGAATCTCAATTTTTATTAATAATTGAACTTTTTAAAACAGATTGCAATGCTTTCTTTTCAATAATGTGTTGTCTCTAACCCAAGTTGCAAAATGAAATCTGTTCAAAATTAATTGTTATTTTTATAGGCTCATATTTCATTTTCAATTGACTATTTCATCAAAGCAACATTTATCATTGGTTGAAATTCAACAGGGTTCCCACGGTCCTCAAAAACTAAATTTTTTTTTTAAAATGAGGGTCTTTAAATGTACTTAATTTTGGTGCAAGGCTTTTAAAAGTCCTTAATTTTTCAGTATCACTATACATGGGTGCCACTTTTCAGTCCCAGGGACTGAAATCAGTCTTGAGAAAAATCAATAAAAATCAAATTCTATCAATTAAAAAAAATTTTCTTTTTTTTTTCATTAGAAATTTTGTAATTTTTTTTTTGTCGAAATAAAAAAATATTGTATCTTAATGATAACATATGATATGGTATTGATGTCAGGACTTTAATTTATCTTCTTTTTGTCAGCTTCACTAAATCTCATTCTTTAAAGTCTTGACAAATAGGATTGCCTGAACTTTATCTACTTGTATAATTAAATTTTGTACTATTAATGAATCTAAGTCTGCTCTAATTTGCTTCCTCCACCATAACCTATCGTCATGCTGGTCAAAGTTAAATCAAGATTATTTTTTTTTAAGAAGAAAGAAATTATAGTGCTAGAGCAAAAAATAAGTAATGGTGAAGTGAAAAACAGGGATATGAATGGTTTCAGGTTGTTAAGAAATATGCAAGGTTGGCTGTTATTTTCGTTTTGTTTGTTAAAAAAACATAAAATAAAAAATTAGAAAAAATAATCAAATTATTGATTTAATAGGCTAATAACAAGGAAAGGTAAATTTTGGTGTCAGTGTGCTATAAATTTCTAAAAGTTTGGTAAACAATGCTAGACAGTATTATTTGGTCAAAAAATGAGTTCAGTCTTGAAATTTTTTAGAGTGGCACCCCTGCACTATAGTCAGAGATGATTGTGCTCCAGAAAACATCTGGATTTTTCGCTAACCAGGACTTCACTATATCTGTTCCGCAAACAGTTTTAACTAATGGTTCCAAAATCCTCCCTTTTATGACACATCATTTAAATAAATGATCAATAAAATGAAATACAAAAATGACTGAAAAATAATACGTAGTAACAAAAATGTGTTAACTTTTATTTCTTATTACTCTTCGTCTTACGTGCAAATTTTTTTTTAATAATTTCTAGCTGATGAGCAATCCTCAGCATCAAAAAGGGAAACACTTCCTGACTCTCCGATAATTTTTCCTGAATTTATGTTATTCCGCTTTTTTTAAACCTGTCTATCCAGCCATTCAAACACATAAAAGTAGTCTCACAAAATCACTTAGCGAATTCATCGGCTTTAACTTGAAGCCTTTGTACTAGAAGATGGCGGCTTCATTGAATGCTGAACGAATTCAATAATGAAGCAAACAAAAAAAAATGCTTATCGCTACATTTCATGCTGTAAATAGTTTTAAAAATCGGTATATGTATTTATTTTAAAGTAGAAATTTCAAAATATGAAGAAAATAAATCAGTCGAAGACAGAAAAAAGTTTATAATATCCAACTATCTCTCTTTTTTTGTTTCACTATATCTACAAAAAATAACATTATATGTGTGTAGCAAGGCACGGGAGCGAACATTTTGTTCACTATATTCGGGAGTTCACTATAAACCGTGTTCACTATAGCGGGGTTTGACTATATATCGAAACTAATGATCTCAGATTCCTTAGTATTTTGCATATTTTTATTAATATATACGATTTGCCTTTTGCAAAATAAGTCTTAATTAACAAAGATTAATTTTCAAAATTTTTCTTTTATATGATTGTTTTTCAATTTTAAGTTTCTGACACCTTTTTTTATGATCTACTTCTATTAGAGGAAAAACATTATATGAAAATTTTTTTTTATATATATTTTAACTTAGAAGCATGAGTAGATCTGAAATATGTCATTAAAAAATACACAATTTTCGAATCTATCTTTACAAATAAAAAAACAAACAAATTATACAGCGAAAAGGTTCTGCTTTTTATTTATATTTCAAATAAATTTACTGTATCAAAAATTAGTAATTTTTCCTCACCAATTTATATGGATTATTATATGAAATATTTCAATTATTATTTGTATTAATTTTCATTAATTAATTACATGAATTGTTATTTTTATAATTAATTATTCAATGAATTATTTAATTCAAGAGTAAATAATTCAAGCCACTTGGTAGAGCGATTGAAATCCATGCACATTTTATGTTGGAACTGTTTTTTTTTTCGATGCTATCTATTTTTATTTGCAAAGGTGCTAATGTGATTAGAATATATGATTTCTTTTTCAATTTGTTTATCTGATTGTGTTGCTATTCTGTTTATTCACTGATTATTTTTTTTTTTCAATTTTGTAAAACATTTTGTGCCCAAATAAAGGATGAAATTTTTAAATACATCTTGCATTTTAATTTTTTTTGCTTTTCATCACTTTTTTTCAGCTTTTTTACTATTGAATCTTGCATCAAAAATCCGCTTGAACTGAGAAAATTTTTTTTTATCAAAATTGTCAAATTATAATGTATATATAAGAATTTTTTTAAAAAAATATCTGTGAATGATAATGAGCCACTTTTGTAATGTAGATAGAATATAAAAATGAAGCAATGTAAGTTCCATCAAAAGGTCCTCCATGAAGGCAAATTTCTCGCAATAGTTCATCTAGGGTTTTTCCTTGTCTTCTGGTTTGGGTTCAAAGTTACAAGTCTACGGAGTTGAACTTTAGTAGCCGTAAACCCAAAATTGGGTTAACTGTTCAACGACGGTTATAAAGTAACTTATACTAAAGGATCTCTGAGAAAGCTGGAAACGGTTCAGCAATAGAAACTATTTTGAATTAATAAATGTACAGTGCCCAAAATAAAAAACCCAAATAACTTTTGATATAAGAATCGGATTTTCACGCTCTAGGACTCAATGGTTCGAGGAGGTGAATTTAAATTTGCTAATTAATTAGTGCACACAATATTTTAAGATGCGAAATCAGATGCAAAAACGTATTTTTACTCAATCTCTTTTTTCTTCAGATTCGGATTTCAGACAAAATACACGGCGGTAGCGACAATCTCGTACAAATTCTGTCAATAGTTTGGTCAGGACAGCTATTCAAAGATTGGACCCCTTAATGTTAATTTTATTTTCTGGGTATTTCGCCATAATTCAAATTTTTTTTAAACTGACAAATTTTTTGCACACAAATGTAAAATTCATTTTATCAATCAAAGATAATTCCATGCGAAGAATAACTTTTATTCTATATTTTTTATTATTTTATTTAAGACTGGTCAAGAAAATTTTGTTTTAAAATTAATTAATTTCTCTAATTAGTTTAAAAAAATCAAAAAAATTTTTAAACTAACTGACAAATTTTTTGCACAACAATGTAAAATTCATTTTATCAATCAAAGATAATTCCATGCGAAAAATAACTTTTAATTAGCCTTTAAAAATTTTCTTCGGCAGCCATGTATGGACCATAGATCCCTACTTAGGGTCCGAGTTTGAAAATTATACCTTGATATTAAAGGGAGCTAGGGGGTCTCGAAATTTGAACATTACTCGCGCAATTTTATTTTTTTATTCTTTTTTTTTTTATTATTCCATTATGCTTTCTTTGCTGGTTTTCACACTCAGAAAATACCCCATGCATACTATAATATTCAAAATGTTACAAAAGAAGTCGAAAAAGAGCAAATAAACTGTTTTTCTAGTTTTTTCCGAATTTCCCAATGAAAAAAAATTATTTCCTCATGCAGGCCATTCCAGAATATCGAAAAACACATTAAAAAAATATATGATTTAAAACAAAAAACAACAAAAAAAATTTTGAAAATTCGTCCGTCCTTGGAATTTGAACCCAGGTCCCCTCCCTCCAGCAACGAACTTGCTTGTCTAGTGGAACCAAACCTATCTAGAACACTTTATTCACTTAAAAATATTGAAAAAGAAGTTTAAAAAATAACATAAAATAAAATAAATATATAAATAAAAATTATACAAAATTTATCCGTTTATTAGGTATTATTCGCTATTTCCCCAAAAAAAATAGTTATTTTTATATACAAAACACTTTATTTACGTTAAAATATCGAAAAATATATAAAAAAAATTATATAAAAAAATTTGAAATTCGACCATCACAGGGTTTCGTACCCAGGAACTCAGGGACTTCGTAACTAACTTGCCAAAGCGCTACCAACTTCGCCACACTTCTCATACCAGCCCCGCGAATATTTAGCTTAAAACACCTCCTCCCAGTTAGTCAACAAAACTTATTTTGGCCCGTTGAGGGCCCACAAACTGGTTTACAAAAAATCCCTGTGCTACAATTGTTTGTTACATTAACCTCTAATATCGTGCCGAGTTTAAAATTGATAGGTTAATATTATAGGGAGGTACGGGGTGTGATGTGTATGTGCCCCCTGATACGACTTTAGTCCCTTTTTTCAGCCATTATTCGCTCTTTAACAAAGAAAAATAATTCTTTTCATATCTAGAACACTTTATTCACTTTAAAATATTGAAAAAGAAGTTAAAAAAGTAACATAAAATAAAATAAATAAATAAATAAAAATTATTCAAAATGTATTCCTTTCTTAGCTATTGTTCGCTATTTCCAAAAGGAAAAATAATTATTTCTGTATACAAAACACATGATTCACGTTAAAATGTCGATAAAATATATTTAAAAACATAATATAAAATAAATTAAAAAAATTAAAAGTCTCACTACGCAAGGTTTCGAACCCAGGACCTCCGGGACTACATATAAAACTTCCCCACAGCGCTACCAACTGCGCCACGCTTCACATATCTACCTCGCGAATATTTAGCTTAAAACACCACCTCCCAGTAAGTCAACAAAACTTATTTTGGCCCATTGTGGGCTCACTAACAGGTCTATAAAAAATCCCTGTGCTACAATTGTTTGATACATTAACCTCTAATATCGTACCGAGTTTGAAAATTATAGGTAAATATTATGGGGAGTTACGGGGTGTGATGTCTGCGTGCCCCCTGATACGACTTTTTCCTTTTTTACAGCCATTATTCGCTCTTTAACAAAGAAAAATAATTCTTTTCATATCTGGAACACTTTATTCACTTTAAAAAAGAAGTTAAAAAAGTAACATAAAAAAAAATAAATAAATAAATAAAAATTATTCAAAATGTATTCCTTTCTTAGCTATTGTTCGCTATTTCCAAAAGGAAAAATAATTATTTCTGTATACAAAACACATGATTCACGTTAAAATGTCGATAAAATATATTTAAAAACATAATATAAAATAAATTAAAAAAATTAAAAGTCTCACTTCGCAAGGTTTCGAACCCAGGACCTCCGGGACTACATATAAAACTTCCCCACAGCGCTACCAACTGCGCCAAACTTCACATATCTGCCTCGCGAATATTTAGCTTAAAACACCACCTCCCAGTAAGTCAACAAAACTTATTTTGGCCCATTGTGGGCTCACTAACAGGTCTATAAAAATCCCTGTGCTACAATTGTTTGTTACATTAACCTCTAATATCGTGCCGAGTTTGAAAATTATAGGTTAATATTATAGGGAGTTAAGGGGTGTGATGTGTGCGTGCCGCCTGATACAACTTTTGTCCCTTTTTTCAGCCATCATTCGCTCTTTAACAAAGAAAAATAATTCTTTTCATATATAGAGCACTTTGTTCACTTTAAAATATTGAAAAAGAAGTTAAAAAAGTAACATAAAATAAAATAATAAATAAATAAAAATTATTTAAAATCTATTCCTTTCTTAGCTATTATTCGCTATTTCCCAAAGGAAAAATAATTATTTCTGTATACAAAACACGTGATTCGCGTTAAAATGTCGAAAAATATATTTAAAAGCATAATATAAAATAAATTAAAAAAATTAAAAGTCTCACTTCACAAGGTTTAGAACCCAGGACCTCCGGGACTACATATAAAACTTCCCCACAGCGCTACCAACTGCGCCACGCTTCACATATCTACCCCGCTAATATTTAGCTTAAAACACCGCCTCCCAGTTAGTCAACAAATCTGATTTTGGCCCATTGTGGGCTCATTAACAGGTCTATAAAAAATCCCTGTGCTGCAATTGTTTGTTACATTAACCTCTAATATCGTGCCGAGTTTGAAATTTATAGGTTAATATTATAGGGAGTTACGGGGTGTGATGTGTGCGTGCCCCCTGATACGACTTTAGTTCCTTTTTTCAGCCATCATTCGCTCTTTAACAAAGAAAAATAATTCTTTTCATATCTAGAACACTTTATTCACTTTAAAATATTGAAAAAGAAGTTAAAAAAGTAACATAAAATAAAATAAATAAATAACTAAAAATTATTCAAAATTTATTCCTTTCTTAGCTATTATTCGCTATTTCCCAAAGGAAAAATTATTTCTGTATACAAAACACATGATTCACGTTAAAATGTCGAAAAATATATTTAAAAACATAATACAAAATAAATTAGAGAAAATTAAAAGTCGCACCTAGCAAGGTTTCGAACCCAGGACCTCCGGGACTAAATATAAAACTTGCCCACAGCGCTACCAACTGCGCCACGCTTCACATGTCTACCCCGCGAAAATTTAGCTTAAAACACCTCTTCCCAGTTAGTCAACAAAACATATTTTGGCCCATTGTGGGCTCACTAACAGGTCTATAAAAAATCCCTGTGCTACAATTCTTTGTTACATTAACCTCTAATGTCGTGCCGAGTTTGAAAATTATATTTTAATATTATAGGGAGTTAAGGAATGTGATGTGTGCGTGCCGCCTGATACAACTTTTGTCCCTTTTTTCAGCCATTATTCGCTCTTTAACAAAGAAAAATAATTCTTTTCATATCTAGAACACTTTATTCACTTTAAAATATTGAAAAAGAATTTAAAAAAGTAACATAAAATAAAATAAATAAATAAATAAAAATTATTCAAAATTTATTCCCTTCTTCGCTATTATTCGCTATTTCCCAAAGGAAAAATAATTATTTCTGTATACAAAACACATGACTCACGTTAAAATGTCGAAAAATATACTTATAAACATAATATAAAATAAATTAAAAAAATTAAAAGTCTCACTTCGCAAGGTTTCGAACCCAGGACCTCCGGGACTACATATAAAACTTCCCCACAGCGCTACCAACTGCGCCACGCTTCACATATCTACCCCGCGAAAATTTAGCTTAAAACACTTCCTCCCAGTTAGTCAACAAAACTTATTTTGGCCCATTGTGGGCTCACTAACAGGTCTATAAAAAATCCCTGTGCTACAATTCTTTGTTACATTAACCTCTAATGTCGTGCCGAGTTTGAAAATTATATTTTAATATTATAGGGAGTTAAGGGATGTGATGTGTGCGTGCCGCCTGAGACAACTTTTGTCCCTTTTTTCAGCCATTATTCGCTCTTTAACAAAGAAAAATAATTCTTTTCATATCTAGAACACTTTATTCACTTTAAAATATTGAAAAAGAAGTTAAAAAAGTAACATAAAATAAAATAAATAAATAAATAAAAATTATTCAAAATCTATTCCTTTCTTAGCTATTATTCGCTATTTCCCAAAGGAAAAATAATTATTTCTGTATACAAAACACATGATTCACGTTAAAATGTCGATAAAATATATTTAAAAACATAATATAAAATAAATTAAAAGTCTCACTACGCAAGGTTTCGAACCCAGGACCTCCGGGACTACATATAAAACTTCCCCACAGCGCTACCAACTGCGCCACACTTCACATATCTACCTCGCGAATATTTAGCTTAAAACACCACCTCCCAGTAAGTCAACAAAACTTATTTTGGCCCATTGTGGGCTCACTAACAGGTCTATAAAAAATCCCTGTGCTACAATTGTTTGATACATTAACCTCTAATATCGTACCGAGTTTGAAAATTATAGGTAAATATTATGGGGAGTTACGGGGTGTGATGTCTGCGTGCCCCCTGATACGACTTTTTCCTTTTTTACAGCCATTATTCGCTCTTTAACAAAGAAAAATAATTCTTTTCATATCTGGAACACTTTATTCACTTTAAAAAAGAAGTTAAAAAAGTAACATAAAAAAAAAAAAATAAATAAATAAAAATTATTCAAAATGTATTCCTTTCTTAGCTATTGTTCGCTATTTCCAAAAGGAAAAATAATTATTTCTGTATACAAAACACATGATTCACGTTAAAATGTCGATAAAATATATTTAAAAACATAATATAAAATAAATTAAAAAAATTAAAAGTCTCACTTCGCAAGGTTTCGAACCCAGGACCTCCGGGACTACATATAAAACTTCCCCACAGCGCTACCAACTGCGCCAAACTTCACATATCTGCCTCGCGAATATTTAGCTTAAAACACCACCTCCCAGTAAGTCAACAAAACTTATTTTGGCCCATTGTGGGCTCACTAACAGGTCTATAAAAATCCCTGTGCTACAATTGTTTGTTACATTAACCTCTAATATCGTGCCGAGTTTGAAAATTATAGGTTAATATTATAGGGAGTTAAGGGGTGTGATGTGTGCGTGCCGCCTGATACAACTTTTGTCCCTTTTTTCAGCCATCATTCGCTCTTTAACAAAGAAAAATAATTCTTTTCATATCTAGAGCACTTTGTTCACTTTAAAATATTGAAAAAGAAGTTAAAAAAAATAACATAAAATAAAATAAATAAATAAATAAAAATTATTCAAAATTTATTCCGTTCTTAGCTATTATTTGCTATTTCCCAAAGGAAAAATAATTATTTCCGTATACAAAACACATGATTCATGTTGAAATGTCGAAAAATATATTTAAAAACATAATATAAAATAAATTAGAAAAAATTAAAAGTCGCACTTAGCAAGGTTTCGAACCCAGGACCTCCGGGACTAAATATACAACTTGCCCACAGCGCTACCAACTGCGCCACGCTTCACATATCTACCTCGCGAATATTTAGCTCAAAACACCTCCTCCCAGTTAGTCAACAAAACTTATTTTGGCCCATTGTGGGCTCACTAACAGGTCTATAAAAAATCCCTGTGCTACAATTCTTTGTTACATTAACCTCTAATGTCGTGCCGAGTTTGAAAATTATAGGTTAATATTATAGGGAGTTACGGGGTGTGATGTGTGCGTGCCCCCTGATACGACTTTAGTCCCTTTTTTCAGCCATCATTCGCTCTTTAACAAAGAAAAATAATTCTTTTCATATATAGAGCACTTTGTTCACTTTAAAATATTGAAAAAGAAGTTAAAAAAGTAACATAAAATAAAATAATAAATAAATAAAAATTATTTAAAATCTATTCCTTTCTTAGCTATTATTCGCTATTTCCCAAAGGAAAAATAATTATTTCTGTATACAAAACACGTGATTCGCGTTAAAATGTCGAAAAATATATTTAAAAGCATAATATAAAATAAATTAAAAAAATTAAAAGTCTCACTTCACAAGGTTTAGAACCCAGGACCTCCGGGACTATATATAAAACTTCCCCACAGCGCTACCAACTGCGCCACGCTTCACATATCTACCCCGCTAATATTTAGCTTAAAACACCGCCTCCCAGTTAGTCAACAAATCTGATTTTGGCCCATTGTGGGCTCATTAACAGGTCTATAAAAAATCCCTGTGCTGCAATTGTTTGTTACATTAACCTCTAATATCGTGCCGAGTTTGAAATTTATAGGTTAATATTATAGGGAGTTACGGGGTGTGATGTGTGCGTGCCCCCTGATACGACTTTAGTTCCTTTTTTCAGCCATCATTCGCTCTTTAACAAAGAAAAATATTTCTTTTCATATCTAGAACACTTTATTCACTTTAAAATATTGAAAAAGAAGTTAAAAAAGTAACATAAAATAAAATAAATAAATAACTAAAAATTATTCAAAATTTATTCCTTTCTTAGCTATTATTCGCTATTTCCCAAAGGAAAAATAATTATTTCTGTATACAAAACACATGATTCACGTTAAAATGTCGAAAAATATATTTAAAAACATAATACAAAATAAATTAGAGAAAATTAAAAGTCGCACCTAGCAAGGTTTCGAACCCAGGACCTCCGGGACTAAATATAAAACTTGCCCACAGCGCTACCAACTGCGCCACGCTTCACATGTCTACCCCGCGAAAATTTAGCTTAAAACACCTCTTCCCAGTTAGTCAACAAAACATATTTTGGCCCATTGTGGGCTCACTAACAGGTCTATAAAAAATCCCTGTGCTACAATTCTTTGTCACATTAACCTCTAATGTCGTGCCGAGTTTGAAAATTATATTTTAATATTATAGGGAGTTAAGGGATGTGATGTGTGCGTGCCGCCTGATACAACTTTTGTCCCTTTTTTCAGCCATTATTCGCTCTTTAACAAAGAAAAATAATTCTTTTCATATCTAGAATACTTTATTCACTTTAAAATATTGAAAAAGAAGTTAAAAAAGTAACATAAAATAAAATAAATAAATAAATAAAAATTATTCAAAATCTATTCCTTTCTTAGCTATTATTCGCTATTTCCCAAAGCAAAAATAATTATTTCTGTATACAAAACACGTGATTCGCGTTAAAATGTCGAAAAATATATTTAAAAGCATAATATAAAATAAATTAAAAAAATTAAAAGTCTCACTTCACAAGGTTTAGAACCCAGGACCTCCGGGACTACATATAAAACTTCCCCACAGCGCTACCAACTGCGCCACACTTCACATATCTACCCCGCTAATATTTAGCTTAAAACACCACCTCCCAGTTAGTCAACAAATCTGATTTTGGCCCATTGTGGGCTCATTAACAGGTCTATAAAAAATCCCTGTGCTGCAATTGTTTGTTACATTAACCTCCAATATCGTGACGAGTTTGAAATTTATAGGTTAATATTATAGGGAGTTACGGGGTATGACGTGTGCGTGCCCCCTGATACGACTTTAGTCCCTTTTTTCAGCCATTATTCGCTCTTTAACAAAGAAAAATAATTCTTTTCATATCTAGAACACTTTATTCACTTTAAAATATTGAAAAAGAATTTAAAAAAGTAACATAAAATAAAATAAATAAATAAATAAAAATTATTCAAAATTTATTCCCTTCTTAGCTATTATTCGCTATTTAACAAAGGAAAAATAATTATTTCTGTATACAAAACACATGACTCACGTTAAAATGTCGAAAAATATACTTATAAACATAATATAAAATAAATTAAAAAAATTAAAAGTCTCACTTCGCAAGGTTTCGAACCCAGGACCTCCGGGACTACATATAAAACTTCCCCACAGCGCTACCAACTGCGCCACGCTTCACATATCTACCCCGCGAAAATTTAGCTTAAAACACCTCCTCCCAGTTAGTCAACAAAACTTATTTTGGCCCATTGTGGGCTCACTAACAGGTCTATAAAAAATCCCTGTGCTACAATTCTTTGTTACATTAACCTCTAATGTCGTGCCGAGTTTGAAAATTATATTTTAATATTATAGGGAGTTAAGGGATGTGATGTGTGCGTGCCGCCTGATACAACTTTTGTCCCTTTTTTCAGCCATTATTCGCTCTTTAACAAAGAAAAATAATTCTTTTCATATCTAGAACACTTTATTCACTTTAAAATATTGAAAAAGAAGTTAAAAAAGTAACATAAAATAAAATAAATAAATAAATAAAAATTATTCAAAATCTATTCCTTTCTTAGCTATTATTCGCTATTTCCCAAAGGAAAAATAATTATTTCTGTATACAAAACACATGATTCACTTTAAAATGTCGATAAAATATATTTAAAAACATAATATAAAATAAATTAAAAGTCACACTACGCAAGGTTTCGAACCCAGGACCTCCGGGACTACATATAAAACTTCCCCACAGCGCTACCAACTGCGCCACGCTTCACATATCTACCTCGCGAATATTTAGCTTAAAACACCACCTCCCAGTAAGTCAACAAAACTTATTTTGGCCCATTGTGGGCTCACTAACAGGTCTATAAAAAATCCCTGTGCTACAATTGTTTGATACATTAACCTCTAATATCGTACCGAGTTTGAAAATTATAGGTAAATATTATGGGGAGTTACGGGGTGTGATGTCTACGTGCCCCCTGATACGACTTTTTCCTTTTTTACAGCCATTATTCGCTCTTTAACAAAGAAAAATAATTCTTTTCATATCTGGAACACTTTATTCACTTTAAAAAAGAAGTTAAAAAAGTAACATAAAAAAAAATAAATAAATAAATAAAAATTATTCAAAATGTATTCCTTTCTTAGCTATTGTTCGCTATTTCCAAAAGGAAAAATAATTATTTCTGTATACAAAACACATGATTCACGTTAAAATGTCGATAAAATATATTTAAAAACATAATATAAAATAAATTAAAAAAATTAAAAGTCTCACTTCGCAAGGTTTCGAACCCAGGACCTCCGGGACTACATATAAAACTTCCCCACAGCGCTACCAACTGCGCCAAACTTCACATATCTGCCTCGCGAATATTTAGCTTAAAACACCACCTCCCAGTAAGTCAACAAAACTTATTTTGGCCCATTGTGGGCTCACTAACAGGTTTTTAAAAAATCCCTGTGCTACAATTGTTTGTTACATTAACCTCTAATATCGTGCCGAGTTTGAAAATTATAGGTTAATATTATAGGGAGTTAAGGGGTGTGATGTGTGCGTGCCGCCTGATACAACTTTTGTCCCTTTTTTCAGCCATCATTAGCTCTTTAACAAAGAAAAATAATTCTTTTCATATCTAGAGCACTTTGTTCACTTTAAAATATTGAAAAAGAAGTTAAAAAAAATAACATAAAATAAAATAAATAAATAAATAAAAATTATTCAAAATTTATTCCGTTCTTAGCTATTATTTGCTATTTCCCAAAGGAAAAATAATTATTTCCGTATACAAAACACATGATTCATGTTGAAATGTCGAAAAATATATTTAAAAACATAATATAAAATAAATTAGAAAAAATTAAAAGTCGTACTTAGCAAGGTTTCGAACCCAGGACCTCCGGGACTAAATATACAACTTGCCCACAGCGCTACCAACTGCGCCACGCTTCACATATCTACCCCGCTAATATTTTGCTTAAAACACCGCCTCCCAGTTAGTCAACAAATCTGATTTTGGCCCATTGTGGGCTCATTAACAGGTCTATAAAAAATCCCTGTGCTGCAATTGTTTTTTACATTAACCTCTAATATCGTGCCGAGTTTGAAATTTATAGGTTAATATTATAGGGAGTTACGGGGTGTGATGTGTGCGTGCCCCCTGATACGACTTTAGTTCCTTTTTTCAGCCATCATTCGCTCTTTAACAAAGAAAAATAATTCTTTTCATATCTAGAACACTTTATTCACTTTAAAATATTGAAAAAGAATTTAAAAAAGTAACATAAAATAAAATAAATAAATAAATAAAAATTATTCAAAATTTATTCCCTTCTTAGCTATTATTCGCTATTTCCCAAAGGAAAAATAATTATTTCTGTATACAAAACACATGACTCACGTTAAAATGTCGAAAAATATATTTATAAACATAATATAAAATAAATTAAAAAAATTAAAAGTCTCACTTCGCAAGGTTTCGAACCCAGGACCTCCGGGACTACATATAAAACTTCCCCACAGCGCTACCAACTGCGCCACGCTTCACATATCTACCCCGCGAAAATTTAGCTTAAAACACCTCCTCCCAGTTAGTCAACAAAACTTATTTTGGCCCATTGTGGGCTCACTAACAGGTCTATAAAAAATCCCTGTGCTACAATTCTTTGTTACATTAACCTCTAATGTCGTGCCGAGTTTGAAAATTATATTTTAATATTATAGGGAGTTAAGGGATGTGATGTGTGCGTGCCGCCTGATACAACTTTTGTCCCTTTTTTTCAGCCATTATTCGCTCTTTAACAAAGAAAAATAATTCTTTTCATATCTAGAACACTTTATTCACTTTAAAATATTGAAAAAGAAGTTAAAAAAGTAACATAAAATAAAATAAATAAATAAATAAAAATTATTCAAAATCTATTCCTTTCTTAGCTATTATTCGCTATTTCCCAAAGGAAAAATAATTATTTCTGTATACAAAACACGTGATTCGCGTTAAAATGTCGAAAAATATATTTAAAAGCATAATATAAAATAAATTAAAAAAATTAAAAGTCTCACTTCACAAGGTTTAGAACCCAGGATTTTCGGGACTACATATAAAACTTCCCCACAGCGCTACCAACTGCGCCACGCTTCACATATCTACCCCGCGAAAATTTAGCTTAAAACACCTCCTCCCAGTTAGTCAACAAAACTTATTTTGGCCCATTGTGGGCTCACTAACAGGTCTATAAAAAATCCCTGTGCTACAATTCTTTGTTACATTAACCTCTAATGTCGTGCCGAGTTTGAAAATTATATTTTAATATTATAGGGAGTTAAGGGATGTGATGTGTGCGTGCCGCCTGATACAACTTTTGTCCCTTTTTTCAGCCATTATTCGCTCTTTAACAAAGAAAAATAATTCTTTTCATATCTAGAACACTTTATTCACTTTAAAATATTGAAAAAGAAGTTAAAAAAGTAACATAAAATAAAATAAATAAATAAATAAAAATTATTCAAAATCTATTCCTTTCTTAGCTATTATTCGCTATTTCCCAAAGGAAAAATAATTATTTCTGTATACAAAACACGTGATTCGCGTTAAAATGTCGAAAAATATATTTAAAAGCATAATATAAAATAAATTAAAAAAATTAAAAGTCTCACTTCACAAGGTTTAGAACCCAGGACCTCCGGGACTAAATATAAAACTTGCCCACAGAGCTACCAACTGCGCTACGCTTCACATGTCTACCCCGCGAAAATTTAGCTTAAAACACCTCTTCCCAGTTAGTCAACAAAACATATTTTGGCCCATTGTGGGCTCACTAACAGGTCTATAAAAAATCCCTGTGCTACAATTCTTTGTTACATTAACCTCTAATGTCGTGCCGAGTTTGAAAATTATAGGTTAATATTATAGGGAGTTACGGGATGTGATGTGTGCGTGCCCCCTGATACGACTTTAGTCCCTTTTTTCAGCCATCATTCGCTCTTTAACAAAGAAAAATAATTCTTTTCATATATAGAGCACTTTGTTCACTTTAAAATATTGAAAAAGAAGTTCAAAAATAACATAAAATAAAATAAATAAATAAATAAAAATTATTCAATTTATTCCGTTCTTAGCTATTATTCGCTATTTCCTAAAGGAAAAATAATTATTTCTGTATACAAAACACTTGATTCACGTTAAAATGTCGAAAAATATATTTAAAAACATAATATAAAATAAATTAAAAAAATTAAAAGACACACTCCGCAAGGTTTCGAGCCCAGGACCTCCGGGACTTCATATAAAATTTGCCCACTGTGCTACCAACTGCGCCAAGCTTCACATATCTACCCCGAAAATATTTAGCTTAAAACACCTCCTTCCAGTTAGTCAACAAAACTTATTTTGGCCCATTGTGGGCTCATTAACAGGTCTATAAAAAATCCCTGTGCTACAATTCTTTGTTACATTAACCTCTAATGTCGTGCCGAGTTTGAAATTTATAGGTTAATATTATAGGGAGTTACGGGATGTGATGTGTGCGTGCCCCCTGATACGACTTTAGTCCCTTTTTTCAGCCATCATTCGCTCTTTAACAAAGAAAAATAATTCTTTTCATATATAGAGCACTTTGTTCACTTTAAAATATTGAAAAAGAAGTTAAAAAATAACATAAAATAAAATAAATAAATAAATAAAAATTATTCAATTTATTCCGTTCTTAGCTATTATTCGCTATTTCCTAAAGGAAAAATAATTATTTCTGTATACAAAACACTTGATTCACGTTAAAATGTCGAAAAATATATTTAAAAACATAACATAAAATAAATTAAAAAAATTAAAAGACACACTCCGCAAGGTTTCGAGCCCAGGACCTCCGGGACTTCATATAAAATTTGCCCACTGTGCTACCAACTGCGCCAAGCTTCACATATCTACCCCGAAAATCCCGTAATCCTTAGCTATTATTCGCTATTTCCCAAAGCAAAAATAATTATTTCTGTATACAAAACACTTGATTCACGTTAAAATGTCGAAAAATATATTTAAAAACATAATATAAAATAAATTAAAAAAATTAAAAGACACACTCCGCAAGGTTTCGAGCCCAGGACCTCCGGGACTTCATATAAAATTTGCCCACTGTGCTACCAACTGCGCCAAGCTTCACATATCTACCCCGAAAATATTTAGCTTAAAACACCTCCTTCCAGTTAGTCAACAAAACTTATTTTGGCCCATTGAGGCCTCAATAACAGGTCTATAAAAAATCCCTGTGCTACAATTGTTTGTTACATTAACCTCTAATATCGTGCCGAGTTTGAAATTTATAGGTTAATATTATAGGAAGTTACGGGGTGAGACGTGTGAGTGCCCCCTGATACTCTTTTAGTCCCTTTTTTCAGCCGTCATTCGCTCTTTAACAAAGAAAAATAATTCTTTTCATATCTAGAGCACTTTGTTCACTTTAAAATATTGAAAAAGAAGTTAAAAAAATAACATAAAATAAAATAAATAAATAAATAAAAATTATTCAAAATTTATTCCGTTCTTAGCTATTATTCGCTATTTCCCAAAGCAGAAATAATTATTTCTGTATACGAAAGACTTGATTCACGTTAAAATGTCGAAAAATATATTTAAAAACATAATATAAAATAAATTAAAAGTCACTCTTCGCAATGTTTCGAACCCAGGACCTCCGGGATTACATATAAAACTTGCCCACAGCGCTACCAACTGCGCCACGCATCACATACCTGCCCCGGAAATATTTAGCTTAAAACACTTCCTCCCAGTTTGTCAACAAAATTTATTTTGGCCCACTGTGGGCCCACAAACTGGTCTATAAAAAATCCCTGTGCTACAATTGTTTGATACATTAACCTCTAATATCGTGCCGATTTTGAAATTTATAGGTTAATATTATAGGGAGTTACGGGGTGTGATGTGTGCGTGCACCCTGATTCGACTTTAGTCCCTTTTATCAGCCATTATTCGCTCTTTAACAAAGAAAAATAATTCTTTTCTTATCTAGAACTCTTTATTCATTTAAAAATATTGAAAAAGTAGTTAAAAAAATAACATAAAGTAAAATAAATAAAAAAATTAAAATTATCCCAAATTTATCCGTTTATTAGCTATTATTCGCTATTTCCTAAAAAGAATAGTTATTTTTACATACAGAACACTTTATTGACGTTAAAATATCGAAAAATATATTTAAAAAATTTGAAAGTAAAAAATTTGAGGGAGATAAATTATGCATCTAAAGTAATCAGTCCCTCAGTGAACTGATCGTAGAGACACGGTCCCCAGCAGATCACCGAAGTCAAGCATCACTGGTTGCTGTCAGTAAGAGGGAGGGTGAATACTTGGATTAGTCTGCGTTGGGACCGAGGTTGTGCGGTATTGGTCCTCGTTAAACTGTTCTACCGTAAAGTGCTCGTCTTCACGTGCAGGTCGTCGGGCTACCGAAGCGGAGATGAAAGGATCAAGGGACCTTTGCGGAGGATCAAAATTGTGATGGCATGTCTTCGGATTATCCTCAGAGATGTTTTCCAGACCGTCGCCAATAGCCCATTGTGCAGCTCTACCCAAGTAGCACAATTCACAAAAACGATATCGTAAAAACTTAGCTTTGAACATTGTACTATATCGTAGCGAAACATCGTACTATATAAAAATGGACCCCTTTTATAACGTATATTCAATATCGCGAAACAATATTGTTCGATATTGTAAAAACGTTGGGGAACGTTGATCGATATCTCTCAGCATTTGCAAACACTGTAAAATGTCGACCGACATTATCAACACGATAGTCAAAAAACGAATACTGTGGAATGCCGATAATCGCCAAAATTACGTTACTTGAGAAAATAAAAATTAGTATTTGAAAATATTCCTGCCTGTTTAAAACCTAGAAAAAGCTGATAACAGAACCGTTCTAGCTTGTTTAAAATTAAATTATTTGTTATGACCAAAACTTATAGAATTTTAAAGTCTACAGCTTAGTTATTAATATTTAATAAGTTTGGGTAGGCAGGTATATTTTACTACTATTCTAGAAAATAAGCTAGAAAGTAAATACACTGCTCAAAAGTGAAATTGCAACACCAAGAAATAATGCACGTAGCGTCGCTACGTGCATTATTTCTTGGTGTGGCAAATTTACTTTTGAGGAGTGTAGTTTTGTTAAGATATTTCTTCTCTTTTTCAGGGTACAAGCAGCCATTTATACTGTGAAATAATTTTAGATTTTAAGTGATTTGTGCAATAATTTTTACAGCATCTATATTTTACTATGTAGATAAAAATTACAATATGTTTAATCTAAAACGATAATTTTTTTGCTGTGACGTTTTAGTATTATATAATCTGTATTTTGCTAAAATAGTATGTATGGAAAACAAAATTCCTTCTCTTCACAGCATTAGGTTCGATTTTAAGAAAACTGATTAAAAAGGAAAAAAAAGCAATATTTACACTGATATTGTCTTAATAAAATAACCGGAGTCACTTTCTCAGATTTCTGATTTAAAAAAAGGGTAAACATGGTAGAATAAGCTGCGATTTAATTTACTTATGGCCTTTGTCCATTAAAGTGTTGAACGGTTGTCAAATGTGTAAATGAAATATGATTTTTATTGAACAATAAAGAATAATATGCTAATTTCTATAATTTATTGTACTCTTTAATACAATCAATTGTTTCTAAAACAAAACTGTGTCAGTTGAGGTGAACTTAGTCTTCCTGCCTGCCTGCCTCCCCGGTCGTTGGCGGTGGCAAGAGCTTCACCATATTTTTCAGCTTTTTCTAGTCAGCTAGTTTCTTTAAACAGTCTGAAGGTAGCAGCTGAAAAAAAAAAGACATGAACTGTGGTTAATTTTAATATTTTTAAATTAAAAGACAAATAGCTATATTGAAAACATTACATGAACTAAAGTAGACATAAGCATAACGCAAGTGCTACTAACAGCGTTTTTATATGGGGCCCCTTTATGAGTAAGTTTATAACGTATAGAAAATATTATATTTTGTAATATAATAGATGGAAAAAAGTGTTTTTCTTTGAATAATTTTTAAAAATTATTTGGTCACCTTCTGATGATGTGATCCGGGATAGTCAATACAAATTCCACATCTAATATGCGCTTACCACAGTGCTGATTCAGATATAGTGAAGTATTTAGTAAAGGTACCGCTAAGTGGTAATAAATTTGGCTTGGACACAGACCCCTGTTCTTTAACTATTAAAACAAAGTTTCAATTAGCAAACCATAATTTTAATTAAGAAGTGAGATTTTTTTTCTCTTGATTTTTAATATGACAAAATAAATGCAACAGATTGTGTTTATAAATATAGTCATTCATTAATAAATAAATAAATATTTAATCTATATATTTTTATATTAAAATATTCATTTTTAATTATATATCAAAATAGATAAGTTGAGCTGAAAATTTTTTTTAAAAAATCTATGTACTCATTGGAATTTTCTTTCACAAAATTTCTTTATAGAAAATCTGATAATGTCAAAGATACTATAAACATATTACGAGAAAAAAATACCAGTAACCAGTTAATAACTCTACTGCTTCAAATAGACTTTGAAAGGGAAGACATTATATCAGGAAAAAAACATCTGAATTCACCAGCCCCCTTTTTTTCCCTTCTATTTCTGACATATTAGGGTACTTTCTTTCTAATATAACCTCAAACTTTAGAAATATACATTTTCCACTAATAAAATATAATGAAGATTTTAATTCCATGCTTTTTCAATCAAAAGGTAGAATTTGAATTAACATTATTTGTATTTTTTTTTTTGAAAAAGTTCCTGTTTATTAATTATTTTCTACAGCTATGCAAGTCTATATTAAGACAGCATTAAATGTGCACTCCAATCTGTACATATTTAATGTCATCAATCAATCTCAAGAATCAAAAATATTTTTAAAAATGTAATTTCAAATGTGTTGGAATTTAACACACACCAAGAAAGTAAGTAATTTCAATAACTAAAATTAATTAATGCAGCAATTTATTTAAATTAAAATTTAAAACTAAGAAAAGAAAATAATAAAACTATCAATAATTTAAAACACTGTTTTTTAACTTTCAAAATCAATGATTTTTTTAAAAGAAAAATCATTTGATTTAATTCATGTATTAAATCAGGATTTAAATCAAGCTGATTTAAATCAACAAAACCTCATAGCTAGTAGTTGAGAAAACACGCCATGAAAAACATTACAAAACTTTAAGAGTGGCTAACTTTTGAACTTTGATCCATACTTTTGATTTAACTTTGAAACATACAATGCTGGAAAAGTATTAGAGTTTAGAATACAAACTAAGCAAAATAAAACAGGAAGGACCAGGGTAATTAATTTAAGGAATAACTGATCCATTTTAGTGCAAGATAATGACTAATGAAAAAGTTATTACAAATTTTGAAATTCTATATCTATAAAATTACCCAAGATGGCGTTTGTAACCGCTGAGAGGCTTTCAAAACACTGAGTGAGCCCTTTGGCTAACACCAGGGCTAACACAGTGTTAGTAAATGCTGAGAGATATCGATCGACGTTCCCCAACGTTTTTACAATATCGAACAATATTGTTTCGCGATATTGAATATGCGTTATAAAAGGGGTCCATTTTTATGTAGTACAATGTTTCGCTACGATATTGTACAATGTTCAAAGCTAAGTTTTTACGATATCGTTTTTGTGAATTGTGCTACTTGGGTAGAGCTGCACAATGGGCTATTGCGACGGTCTGGAAAACATCTCTGAGGATAATCTGAAGACATGCCATCACAATTTTGATCCTCTGCAAAGGTCCCTTGATCCTTTCACCTCCGCTTCGATAGCCCGACGACCTGCACGTGAAGTCGAGCACTTTGCGGTAGAACAGTTTAACGAGGACCAATACCACACAACCTCGGTCACAACGCAGACTAATCCAAGTGTTCACCCTCCCTCTTACTAACCGCAGCCAGTGATGATTTACTACGGTGATCTGCTGGGGACCTTGTCTCCACGATCAGTCCACTGCGAGACTGATTACTTTAGATGCATAATGAATGGTGTTTTCAGTAGAAATGTAAACAATAACAATCTCGAGCTGCATGCCAGTACCAGTTCCGGTTAGAAAGTTTGCAGCTGCCTACTACATGTACTTCTGCGAGGCGATATTTTCAAACGGACAATTTTGTTTTCTATAAAAGAAATAAATTAGATAATTTCTGAGCTCAAATCTGCCGTATTTCCTAAGATATTAGTGTTATTATGTAATTCTGGTGAGTTTGAAGTGAAAATTTGCTTTAGTTATTTAGAGATATGTTGTTAAAAAAGGTGACATGGGTGCTAGATTTTGAATAACTCGCTTTTTTGGCAGTCTCGATTTGGCCTCTTTCCATAAGTTTATTACTGTTTGTTCTTGTTGCAAGCTGTGCATCATCTTACGTTAGTCTTAACACTTTTAGCATTGTAAACACAAGTATTGTTAGCATTGTAAATACAAGTAATACGTAATCAAATACATTGTTTGCAAGAATCTCAAAACACAATGATGCCAAAGGTTTTAAAATACAACGTAAACAGTAATTTAACCCGGAAATTTAGGACGTCCAATCCCTCTGCAAATTCTTGAAAGCCACAAGGCCTCATCTTTATGCTATCTATCAAGCCTCAATACGTTACTGAAAGCCTCACTACGTTAATGAAAATAGAAAGCTATAAGCTAAAGAAAAGATCTCATCACACTCTTCGACCATACGTATCCCATTGCCCAAACAACTTATTGCGGCATGTTTGTTTGTATAATATTGCTTAATTACTAACATTAAACACAAATATTCTGTTACAATGTCAGAGTTAGACCCAGATTCATTAAATAAATTGAAAGTAGTAGATTTGCGGGAACATTTATCCCAGCGTGGATTACCAACTGCTGGTCTTAAAGCTGAGCTAGTGAAGCGATTGCGAACGGCACTTTTAGATGAAGAAAACAACAGTAGTAAGTTAAATAAAAGTTACATTTTTACCGTTTTGAATTATTAGTTTGTGTTATAACGTATACTAATTAACTTATAACTTGTAATGAAACTTCAATCATCGATGTTAAGGCACCTTGTCCACTGAAGAATTATTCATTAGTTCTTTGGTTCTATTGGTTGGTATTGGTACTTTTAAAAAGGAGAAATGTTTTGCTTTACTGATTAGTTTGTGTTTAAAACACAGCTTACTTAAGAAATCTCTTAATTCCGTCAACTCGATGAGGACTCGATTGACTTAAAAAAATCCGTGCAACGTTTTGTCAAAATATAACCTTTAAGAAAAGAAAAAAAAATCGAGCACTTATTAGGAAAATAGTTAAATCTTTTCAGAGATATTTCCGAATCGTGATCTGCCGCGCCAACTACGATCGCCAAAGCGCCAAATTAATTTTAAACTGGAAAATGTGAAAATGAGTTATAACCCTTCAAGTTGGTCCCTTTCTGTGATGTTTTGCTTAGTTTCTCGCAGGCCGCTGCCCTGAAGTTGCCAAGACTTGGCAGTTAGTATGGAGAGGATACAGAAATCTTCCCAATTTTTATTTTAAATAATAATGATCTGACCATTCTAAAGTTCAATTTATTGAATCTTAAGTTAAAGACTTTAGAAGAGACAAACCCGTTCAGACATCAAAAACTAAAGAGCATGTTTGATTAATTTGCTGGAATATAATGTGCTATCAGCTCTTTACTCACTTTTATATTTTTTGTTTTGTTTTGTTATCCTTGGTGTAATCATTATGCTGTAGAAAAATGTTTTTTATTTTATTTTAAATTACAATATTTCCATCTGAGGATCATAAAATCTATATCAATCCTATTTGTTGATATTTTAAACAAGGTAACAAATGAATGAATGAACAAGATATGATTAATGCAATAAGGTTAATAAAGAAAACCGTTAGTTTAATTAAAATGATAGTTATGCTTCAAGTATTCTTGAATTAATTTTTATTATAGGTGATATTTTTAATGAGCATAATCTTTTACAACACAAATATATAAGAATAAACATATAAATCTTTTTATTATTATTATGCTTAAGCAGTTAAAAATTTTATACATTCTTTCAAACCAGTTGTTGCAGTTTCAAAAGACATTGTTATTTGTATTTAATTGTCATTTTGTTAAAAATGAAAAATTTGATGACTGCTGTAAAGCAACATAAATATTTTTCCTTCATTCATCCCACTACTCAATAAAATGTCTTTCAATGATTCAACCAAAAACAAATTCACTTTTATTTATTGCTGACTTGTTCACCTTCGCATTCACTAATAAATTCATTGGTACCCTTTCTTTTTTTTTCTTTCTTACTTTATTCTCTCATTAAATCTTTCATTCATCTGACACTGAAATATCTTTCAGTGATTTGTCCGTAAACAAGTTCACTGTTATTTTTTGCTGACTTGTATTGATTCACCGATGTATTCACTGATAAATTTAATGGTTTCTTTTCTTTCCTCATTCTTTATTCTCTCGCTGTATCTAAACTTGTTCATGATAACAGCTTTCATGATGAAGCAACAATTGTTTATTAAATATATTTTAAAAATAAATTAAAAATGTCGTATAAAACATATTATTAAAAGAATGGACAGACGTTAGTATTAAGATATTACATGATTATTCCTATCAATCAACTTTTGGGAAAGATTAGATATCTTCTCTACTCAGATTAATATTGACAGGGGTCTAAGTTTTTCTGACAGGTACCTATTTTGTTAAAATTTGGACATAATTTCTGAAAATTGAAAAATCAACGAAAAAATATAGATTTATCGTTTCTTACAGGATACAAAAATGAAATTTTAAGAAAAAGTACTTTGTGAAACTACCATTTTTCCCAAAGTTAAATTTGTGAAGGTACCGCTAAATGATGGTAAATTTGGCCTGGACAGACCCCTGATTTATATCCAAAACTCTAGATAAAAATTTACATGCCGTGCTAAATACAACAATAATAAGACAAATAAGATGAATAAAGAAGTTGTCAAGCCTGCTTATTAGCAAATATTTTTAGAGGGAAAAAAGTCATACTTTAGTTTCCCAGAAAATTCTTTTAATAATTATTTTAAATATATTTCAAAGAAAAAAAGTATGACAAATATTGTAAATATTTATATATGTTTTTTGACATTATCCAGGGGTCTGTGTAGAAGAAATTTAGGTCCGTTAACGGACCCTGCACAAAATATCTTTTCATAAAAATGGACCCTTCACAAAATAATTTATCTTTTAATCAGACCCTTCACAAATTTGTTTATCTTCATTATTGTTTTGTTAATTGAATAAACACTTCCCAGGGAGGGGGAGAAAGACGGTTCCAGACAAACTAAGTTTCCCTAAGTTCCAAATGTAGTATTCTGGGAAAATATTTATACTTTTATAAACATTGTGTGCACATTCTTATCAATATTAAATCATAATATTTTTTTGTAAATAAATAATTGATCAATTTGTATTTATTCATAAAATTATTTAATAAAATATTATTGAAATAAAAATTTCTGACAATTTTTTTTAAATAAAATACTATAAATTTAAGAATTCTTTAAGTTTACTTAATGCATAATGCATTAAAAGTGATGCATAACTAGTAGTAAGTTGTGTTATTTAAAATATGTCAATTGAAAATATTAATGAGTGATTTCCATTATTTGTCGAAAATGAATATTCTGCATTGAGCAGTATAGGCTAAATGCCAAATATTTGTATGTTGCATCTCTAATTTAGTAGCAGCAATTGTTGAGCAGAATCTTGTATATATTAACAATTTAAAAACTTGAAAAGGTTCTTAGCAATTTTTGCAATAACAGGATCCTATTTGCACAAATTCACAAAAGCAAAACCCTGGTTGAAAGAATGTGGCTTAATGCTTATTTTATATTCACAAATAATGAATAGTTTTTTCACAATTTTTCAAAAACAGGACCTTTTATGAAATGTCTGGACAGACCCCTGTTATCTAAAAATTCACTAAGATCTTGATAATTATCTTAAAAAATGAACCTTTTGGTCTTGTTTATGGATAGTCCCAATTTCTTTAAAAAAAATTAATAAAATCCACCATGAATTGACAAAAAACTTAAGTTTAAATTCTATTTTGAGACAATAAGGAGTATTTTCTACATAAATATTCAGATTTGTATAGGCGAATTCACATTATATTAAGAGTACATTTGACACCCAGGTTCAATGGATACAAAATTTGAGCTCATTTTCTAAGATAACTATTTTATTAGGTAGCACCCTGAGCCATAAATCTCTTTAGAAAATCCCCGAGAAAGACTCATTCTATTCAATGTCAAACAAGTGGTTTTTCTGCTGCACTCACTTCCGTCTTTAGTAATACTTTTACTTAGAGAACTTTAACCGTAAAAAAAAATTAACCTAAGAATGTAAAATAATCTGTATGTATTTTTTTAAGCAAACAATTCTTTAAAAAAGAAAGAAAGAAATTTACAGAACATTAAATCTGGGCCTCGTTTGGGGTTTGCATTACCTGGTGCTCTGTGCACACCCCTTTTGCCGGCCCTGTATGTTGTTATTTTTTATGATTGTCAGGGAGCTTAAATTAGTGACACTATTTGTAACCACTTAATTTATTTTAGACTGTAATAAACAGTCCCCATATCATTATTTCTTAAAAGGAAGTATACTTCTTTCCCCTTGATTTGTCTCGCTGGTGTAGTCACAATGGTATAGAAAATTGCTTTTTATTTTTCAAATTACAATATTTCTACCAGAAAATTATAAAATCTATATCAACCCTAAATGTTGGTTTAAGAAACATCATGTGAACAAGATAAATAACATCTCATTCAAAGTTGAAAAAGAAAGTCGTTAGTTTAATTTAGGGATTCACAACCTGTTTGAGTGAAGGGCCACTTGCACAGCAGGTTGACTAACGAAGGGCCGCACGTGTATTTAGACATGTTAACGGCAAATGTAGTAATATTTATTTAAACATTCGTGTTCTAATTTTTTTATTAATAAATTTAGTATTTGTAGAATAATATATTTGTAGAAAATTAGGCGTTCAATTATTGAAATTCATTCGAAAATAAAGAACTAATACTTTAAAAAAAAAATTTCCATTTTCATCATATCAACAATAGATTTATCAAACATTAGAGAAAAGAAATGTTTCTTTATATCACATAATACAAAAATTCATTTTAAAAATATTTTACTAAGAAAAAACAAACAAACTGCAATGCTGTAATGAAAGTAGACAAACTTTAGTACAAAATTAAGTAATATTTATTCAAATTAAATATGTTAATTGAAGAAAATTTATGAGTTTTAAACAAAAGCCTAAAATAAAAACAAGACTGTAATATAATTCATTAGGAATGTGAAGAGTATTTGGCTCTTTTGTCAAAAATTCAGTTGGTTGAATGATCGGCCAAATATTCGGCTAAATATTTTTTAGAAGTGTATTTTTCTAAGTTTTTTGCTTTTAAATTTGTATATATATGATAAAGAATAATGTAAAATCGTATTTTAACTACTTTATAGTATTGCTTATTTTAAGATATAGTTTTTACACAAATTTCTTAAATTTTAAAATCCATGTTTTTGTATTTGGCTTGCAAATTTATCTTCTATAGGACAAAACAAATTTTGGGGAATTGATCTGCTTTTTTTAAATATATATATATATACACATACAGTCTATATACTGTAGAGCGCCGATTATCCAAACTATGTCCGAATTCCTTTTTTTTATCGACAATTTTTCTAAATTTAGAAGAATAAATAATCCATATTTAATTTACATCCTTTTTTTAGCAGTTTTCTTATAGTAGCGATACGCGCATGTATTGTTATACAGTTGAACTTACTTACCCCTTTAGCCCTCTTCAACTAAAAATTATCTTCCAAGAATGCGGTCACAGTCTACAATGGTTGTATATGCAATATTCTACAATGGACAGTAAGATAACAGTCTACAATGGTTGGAATGCAGAAGGAGTTTATGAATAGATAAATGCTTAAGTTCTACAATTGGGGAGTGGGTAGTTGTCACTTATGGTGGATTTCTCACAGCTGTTTACTTTTCAAGGAAATTAACAGAAAACAGTTTCATCATGTAAACTAGAAAATGACCATGCTTTTATGACGTCACTTACAAAATCCACTTTTGGACAACAGGTTTTCTGTTGTGAGGATTACATTCAGTTGAAAATAAGAGTTACCTGAGTAAAGTGCTTTTCATAAGAATATAGAGAGATGTCATTCAAACGTAAGAGAATCGTTCTTTCCATATGTGATAAAACGCAAATTTTAAAAAGATTGAAAAATTGAGAAAGTGGGCGTAAATTAACGTCAAAATGTAGCGTGGGAAAATTGACAGTATCGGAATTGAAAAAAGTTAATAATCAGTTAGGTATTAATTTTCAGTAATTAACAAAAGCAATGGACATTTGGATAGAAAATGCATGAAGAAGTCAAGCAACGATGAATTGGACAAAGCACCTTATTTGTGTTTCCTGCAAAAACGATCATTAGGCCAACCAATATCTGGCCATCTATTATGCAAAAGGGCTTTATTTTTTCATGAGAAACTTGGAAAAGGTAGTAAAAGAATTAGAAAGCATTATTGAAACTGAAGGAGAATTTATTGGAAAGTGGACTGATTTGGAAATCTCTACCACGAAAAACTTTGGCTCCTGGGGATGAAAAACATGTTTCAGGGGACAAGATAAAGAAAGAAAGAGTCGCAATTAACATATGCAACTGGAAACCATCAAATGCCTTTAATGATGATTAGAAAATCAAAAAATCCAAGAGCCTTCAAAAATGTTAAAACACTGCCTGTCATTTATGCTTCTCAAAACAAAGTGTGGATGAACACCAAAATTTTTATTGAGTGGCACGATAAGACTTTCATTCCAATTGTGAATAAACATCTAAAAAATTTGGGAAAAACAGGAAAAGTGTTACTCCTGTACAGGGGTCTGTTACAGGAAAAGTGTTACTTGGTCAATGCTCCGTCGCATCCAAATCCTGATCTCTTAGATCGGAAGAATGCAATTTTTCGTGTTGTTTACCTGCCGCCCAATGTGGCACCTTTGATTCAGTCGATGGATCAAAGTGTCATTGAAACCTTAAAGCGACTTTATGGAAAGCAACTTATAAGGAAGATTTTATTATCGAAAGAAGAAAATGAGGGGGATTTTCGAGACTCAATGAAAGCTCTTGATTTAAAAGAATGCTGCATGATGATAGCTGATGCCTGGTATTTATTGAAAACATTGACGCTTAGAAAATCTTGGAATAAAATTCTTAACAGAAAAACAAACGAAACTGAAGTTTCTGAATCAGTAGACTGGTAAGAAAGACTGGTGTTGAGACACTGAAATAATTTCAAATTTTAAATGATGATGAAATTGTTGCTGAAATTTTGAATGAAAATCGGAACTCCACTGACGAAAAGGAGGAAGTATGTGATCAAGTTCAAGATAGTGGACCTTCTCATATAGAAGCATGCAATTCATTAGATATTGCAATGAATTGGCTAGAACGTCAAAATGATGTTGATCCAGTTCAGTTGATTTATTTGAAAAGAATAAGGGATATGGCTGCTCAAAAAAGAACATCTTCTTTGAAACAAAAGTCTTTGCTGGATTTCTTTTGCAGTGGAAAATAAAGAAGAATGTGGTAAAATCAGTAATTTACAAAAAAATTATAAATAGCTGAAATATGATTAAAAAAATCAAAATGAAAAAAAAAAGTAAAGAATACAGTGAGACCTCGATATAAGGTCACTTTTCCAAAGTCCCTCACTGAATAGGAATTCTTTGTTACAGATTATCGGATATATGGTCAAGTCTTAAAAATCGTTATCGCTTATAAGGTCATTTTTATCTGAGGCGAGGGAAGCTCTTTTCTAACAAAAGCCTATTTAACTTCCTTACAGGGCAATGACCCCTCTCGAGTTCTACAAAAATGTTGCAGCCAACGAACACAACTGGAACCGGGGAGAGTTTCCACTCCCCAGCTCCCATTGTTTTCATCATCTTGGTTTTGTGAGTTCTCTGAATATCGTGGATGACGAAACCGAAGAAGAAGACGATATTCCTCCATCTGTTCTGATGGAAGACCTGAAAAATCGTGGCCATGCCATTGAAGGGGAGGCTAAATATGGTTTGATTGATGAGGAAATTGCCACCACTTCTGAAGCAATAATTTCTGTAATTGTTTCACTAGTTGTGGACAGTGAGGACAATGCCAGTGATCCTGAGACTGTAGCTGTAACACAAGCGGAATCCTTCAATGCAACGAATGCCCTAAGAAATTTTTTTATAAACCATGAGGGAGCTGAGGAACCCTTTAAGAAGTTACGAAATCTAGAAAACATTGCTTGAAAAATGAAACCAAAAACGAGACAGACCTGCATAAATGATTATTTTAAATAAGGTAAGATGTAATGCATGTATGTACGTATGTATGTATGTACAATTTGTAAACTGCTTTATTTTAAATTAATAATTTTTTTTTTAAATCTAACTTTCTTTAATTCTTTACTAATTCTGTTAAAATTTATTGACTTAAATATTTCATTTATGGCCGATCGTTTTCGTTTGTATTACCATTTTTAAAAAATCATAATGTGTACTATTTGCATGCTTAGTTACGAACTACTAATGAATCGGTTAAAAGGTCATCCCGCTTATGAGGTCCCTTAGGGTGACCTTATATCGAGGTCTGACTGTATATATAAAAAAATATTTTTTAAAAAAAATTTTAAACACACCAGAGCTATTTTAGATAGTACTGCCAGTCTTAAGCCTGGAAAAAGGGTGAAGGGAAGTATAATAATAATCATTTAAACTAGATTTTAAACAACTTTCCAATTATCCGAACTTTTCATTATCCGAAACACGTTCGGTCCCGAGCAGTTTGGATACTTGGCGCTGTACTGTATACAGGATTGGCATGGTTTAAACCATGGTTAAAACCTAATGGTTTTTTCCTCAAAAGAACCATTTGGTTTTTTCCCTAAGAATAATTTAAAATTGCATTTTTATTTATTTATTTATAATTATATTTTTCAAATTGTTTGATGTTGTAAATAACTTCAACTTTCAACCAAACAACTCAACTCATTTCAGCAGCATACCTACTTTTGTTTTGTGTAGATGTAGAATTGATTAATGTTAATATTTAAAAACAAAAAATTCCAACTCTGGTCGTAGAAGAACAGATTTAATCTGATTATATTTTGATGAAATAATAAAAGGAAAGGATGTAAAAAATGTAACGTCATCATGGGTCTATCTGATGACAATTATCCTAGCTTTGGAAATTTTGATAATAGAAAATTAATAGTAATAATTGCTATATGGTCAATACATATTTGAATAGGCAGCATAAGATAACAAATATAACTAAAAAATACCACAACCTTTCTAGGATGTTTTGTCTTCTTCTGTAGAACTCCAGTTCGTTTTATAAAATTTTATTTAAGAAATTTCAGTATAGGATTATCAACATCATGAACTTTTTTCAAAATTAAAAATACATTTAAAATATCATATTTGAAAAAATATTATGAAGCTGCAATGTAGGTAGTCAGAGAGATATGGTTGATTCTTATTCGAAAAATAAAACCAAGTGATTGGTGAGTGATTCAAGGGAAATTTTTTTACCTTTCATTTCTCCATTATTTTAATGAAAGAAAAGATGTGGGAAATTTATTGAAAAAAATCTTAAAATATGACATTTTAGTGTGGTGTATTTGGATGTAAAAAAGCTTCACTTTTAAACAATCACATGAGTTAATATACGAAAGTAAGAAAACAATTTAAACACAGAGATATAAAAATGTGAATTATTAAAACATCAACCTGGTTTAAACCGAAAAACCGGGTTTTTAGTTTTTTGCCAACCCTGACTGTATATATATGTATGTACATAATCACACAAGACAATGAAATTATTTTTTGATTCTTTTAAATCTAAGAATTTAGAAGGATTTTTTTTTTTCATTTTTGCTGTTTTTATTATAAAGCAGCATTTTAACAGAACATCTCATGCTATTAATTTAAAATCACTTTTCCCTATACTGTTAAAATAACCAGCAACTTAGAAAAACTGGGTCATTCCACAGAATTTCAACAAGCATGAGTTGCCAGACCATTTTTGATTTTTTCATACTTTGTATGTGGAAGCATATGTACCAAAGAAGTTAAAATCCATTTGCAGAAAAATTCTATCTTCTTAATTTTTTTTAATTAGGGGGGCTTGAAAATGGCGACCTTGCTCGTTTTTATGAAATTCAGGGGTGTCTTAAATATTACATATTTTCTAAACTAATAGAGATAAACGAAAAATTCAAAAAGATATTAAATCTGTGTAGTTTTTTAAATTAAATCATGTAAAATTTGTGGTTTTATTTGTACTTTAAAAAAATTGTGAGCACTGTAAAAAAAAAAAAAACGAAACATTACTCAAAATGCCAGTTTTTCAAAATAAATATCTAATGAAGAGATAACAGTTTGGATTTTTTATATGTGTTATTGCTACATATAACATATTCCTGGAAAAAAAATCAGGCTGTTATTTCCTTTCCCTTCTGAATTATAACAATCACAATTTTGAAAATTTTCAAAAATTTACATTTTTGACACCCTGTAACTCAAAAGGGGGAGGTGGTATTCACATTAAATTTGACAAGGGAGGACCTCTACATACAACATCTATAACCAAGTTTTATTATGTTATTCCAATCAATCTATGAGATACAGGGTCTTGAAATTGAAGAAATGACAATCAGCTGTGAAGGACTTTGTTAGGCCTAATATACCCCAAGACAAGTATTAAAAAACAAAAGAAACAGCTTTATTTTTATTTTAATGCTTCCTTTTTATTTTTTAATACCCCCCCCCCCCCAAAGAGAAAACCCCATCTGCAATTTAAAAAAAGAATTATGGCAGCAGAAGTGGGGGAGAATACCCCAGCTAGTATATTCTCCCTTCCCCCAACCAATCCCTACTTTCTTTCAATAAACAATAAATACTGTTTATCAAGTTATTGCAACATAGTATTTTGTTTTGGTTTCAATTGTGTTACAACCAATCAGGTAGAAGTTTGGGTTTTAGTTCTCTGTCTGAACAGCCTATCAGCTTTTGGTTTAAGTTTCATTTTATTAAATAGCCAATAACAGACAAGTTGCACTTTCCCTTACTTTAGGTTTGTGTTACAACTTATATTAGAGCATAAGCAAGTCAACTGGTTACAGGGTTGGCAGGTTTTTGACACGTGACAGTTTTTGACGGTTTAAACCATGGTTTAAACTGTCACGTCAAAAACCTCACTGTCAGAAATGTCAAAAACCTATATTTATATGTGAAATTTAATTAATACATAAAATTGATATATTTTTTATAAAGGATAGTGTTTCTAAATATGTTCTAGAAAAAATAAATTTTAAATTTTGAAGAAACACTTATATTTTGAATAGTAACCAAAATCTTGTACTTTTGAAAGCTCACATCTTTTGTAATATTATGTATTCATTTTCATGTGTTATTGAAAATCTGCAGTGATATTATTAAGAAATTTATTTATAACCAAATTTAGTGTATAGTATAGATTATACTAAAAATTAGACATTTTTAAAGATAAACATTAGCAGTTTTGTACATTTGACATCTTTTAAAGAAAGACCTTTTATTAATTTTGAATTAAAGATAGATATTTAATTTTGAATTAAATTTCTACTTCCATCATTTTCATTTGGATTATGTAGTGTGATGCATGTTCTAATTTTTAAAATTATGTATTTAATTAGGAGAATTAAAAAATTTCCATAATAATTTTTTTAAATATTTCATGGATCAGTAACTGTAATGTTCTTCTGTTTAGTTTTACTTTAGTGATTGGTTGTTAGTTTTTCAGAAAAATCAGTAATTCTGAATTTTAAATCTTCAATTTTTTTTAATTCATAGTTAACATAAGACAATACAAATTTAAGTGCTTTCTGTTAAATACACAGAGTAGTTAGTGTCGATTTACAGTATATTCAGCCTATTCATTTACTATGCTGAAAATTTAGTTTATCCAAATAGTTGTGAATTTCATTTTGCTGAATACTATATAGTTTTGTTGAATATCTAAATATTCAGCTGTTGAATAATTACTTCTTGCTTTCAAGATATACATTATTTGTATTCTTAATACAAGTGGAGAAAAAAAAAATTAAGAGATAAAAATTATTTTAAAATGATAAGTGTAATAATTATAAATAAATATAATAAACAATATGAATTATATTTATCATTATTCATTAATATAACTACTTTTAAATTCAAATTAACATACTGGATAATAAAGATATTCGGTTTAACATTAAAAAAAATTTTTTTATACATTTGTATCAAGTTTGTATTTATACAACATAACTTGTAAGTTCCTTATAAATATTAGTTATATGTTCCTTATATGTCAAAAATGCATAGTAATAAACTTTTAATTTTCTTAAATATCAAAAAAAAAAATTTTTTCTTTCAAAATATTTAAACAATTTTTGTGCAAAATTTTTCTGCACATGCATTTGAATATAAATTTCTGAGATTTTAAATCTGTTATTTTACCTTAATTTTAATTAAAAAATATTTTAAAACCTGCTGATTACCTATAGTATAATTAAATTTCAATATAATGCATGGCAACTGTTGGTAGTTTTGAAGTTTATATATTTTCTTGGCAAACTTCAGTTTTTGACAGTTTAAACCAGTATTATACCCTTGTCATGTCAAAAACCCAACCCTGACTGGTTATTTCTACTTCTACTTTGTGGTATATTGTTGAAATAGTAACTTTTGAAGGGAATAATTTTATAGCATTTTTTGTTTGTTAGTTTTTATAGAATGAAAACATGAAATGCTCTATTGGTGAAATTACTAAGGAAAGCTGTGAAAACAGTTCTTATAGTTCAATTGCAGAAATCAAAACTATTAATGACTTAAGCCTAACTGATAAGGAAATTCTTAGCTTAAGAATTCCTGGAAAATTCCATACTATTTGCACTTACCATGAAAAAAAGTATTTGCACAAATATCACCATCTTTTTGGTCAAACTTGCTGTGATCCTATGTCAGTACATACGAAATATATTAAAAAATCTCTTTGTGAAATTACTGTTGAATTATCTAAGAATTTTTTGGGAAAATTGCCATTTACCCCCGGAAAATCTTTATGTTCTGCATGCTATACGAAAAT
Source organism: Parasteatoda tepidariorum (assembly GCF_982258835.1). NCBI lineage: Eukaryota > Metazoa > Arthropoda > Arachnida > Araneae > Theridiidae > Parasteatoda > Parasteatoda tepidariorum. The sequence goes on from NC_141761.1 coordinate 9,848,174, forward strand.
CCAATCATTGAATAATGAGCTCTTTGCATGTGAAAATTTGGATGATGATGAGGATCCAGAATAATATAAACCTTCATCTTCAGCAATGAGTGACTTAAACAAGGTCTGTGAAGTCATTGGTGTCTCACCTTTGAAAATTCAGAAATTAAGAAAAGAGAAAAGACCAGGTGCTGCAAAGAAAAAATTACTTAACATTCAGCATAATGTAAAAATAAAACTTGAAACTAGTTTTGATATCAATGCCATTAATTCAGATACAGATAGCAACAATGAAGAAAATTTTCATTTTGATTTGATGGAAAAACTTAAAGAAAAAAATTCAAAAGGTAACATGTGTATCTGAAAAGGTAAAGATTTTAAGTCTGGTACCTACAGCATGGTCTGTCGAACGCACCTCGGGTGAATTTGGTGTCAGTCAATATTTAATTTGCCAAACTCGGAAACTTGTTTCAAATTATGGTATTTTGCCTGATCTCGAAAATAGGAAACCTGGAAGTGGTAAGACATTAAGTGATGCTGATCTTGGAGAAGTTTACCAGTTATATAATTCTGATGAAGTCTCAAGAATGTGTCCAGGCATGAAAGATTATGTAACAATAAGAAATTCAAATGGAGAAAAGAAACATGAACAGAAAAGACTTATACTCTGTAACTTAAAGAAGTTACATATTAAATTTTATGAAACTTTCCCAGGTATCAAAATTTCCTTTTCTAAATTTGCTGAATTGCGCCCTAAATGGTGCATATTGGCTGGAGCTCATGGTACATGAAGCTCATGTATGCATGAAGCATCAAAATGTAAAATTAATGATTAGTGCTGCTAAACTTTCAATAACATATAAGGATTTGCTGTCAAAAGTTGCTTGCAATGTTGAAAATGAAACTTGCATGCTGCATGGTTGTCCACAATGTCATGGACTATCACTTTTGCGCCAGTACATATGCGAAATAATGGAAACTGACAATGAAATTATTCATGCTATAAATTATGAACAGTGGACAGATCGTTGTAAATTGTTATCTTTAACAGAAAGTATTGAAAGCCTCTGCTCCATATGTAGAAAAAGTTGTGTATTTTTCTGATGGTGCATCAGGGCTATACAAAAATCGAAAAAACTTTGTGAATCTCAGTCACCATCAACATGATTTTGGATTGAATGCCGAGTGGCATTTCTTTACCACTTCACATGGCAAAGGGCCTTGTGATGGCATTGGAGACACCACAAAAAGACTTGTCTCAAAAGCCAGTCTACAAGGAATAACTGACTGAGAATCAAATCATAACTCCAAAAGATGTGTTCAAATTTTGTGAAGAAAATATTCCTGGAATTCAGTATATTTTTGTATCACAATTAAAGGTTCAACAGGCAGGACAATTTTTTTGCCAACAGGTTTGCCTCCTGCATTAGAATATTAAATACACGAGGTTACCACAGTTATATCCCAATAAGTGTTCATACTTTAAGAGTTCGAGAAATCTCATTTTTTGAACACTATACTGACACAAAAATCACAAAAGAAAATACAACAGAGATATTTGGAATAGTAAAAGATGTATCTAATGTTGAAAAAGATTTCAAAATTCATTTTTTTCCATCCTTCTGGATCAGGTACTAGCTTTAAGATTTCAAAGAATGATAGTGTATGGGTTGAACAAAAAAATATTCTGATGATTTTATCTCCTTTGGATTTATCAACACCAACAGGACGAGTGCACAACATTAAGCCAGAACTGAGTGCTACAATTTCAGAGCTTTTTTAAAAAAAAAATTAAAGCATTAAATAAATAAAATGTAAACTTTAAAAAGAAAAATTAAATTTTTTTTTGTTTTTCAATAGTTGTTCAATGGCAGATTAGACCTAACAAAGTCCTTCATAGCTGACTGTCTTTTCTTCAATTTCAAATCTCTGTATCTCACAGACCAATTGGAATAACAGAATAAAATTTACAGGTTATAGATGTTGTATGTAGAGGTCCTACCTTGTCAAATTTAGTGTGAATACCACCTCCCCCTTTTGAGTTACAGGGTGTCAAAAATGTAAATTTTTGAAAATTTTCAAAATTGTGATTGTTATAATTCAGAAGTGAAAGGAAATAACAGCCTGATTTTTTTTCCAGGAATATGTTATATGTAGCAATAACACATATAAAAAATCCAAACTGTTATCTCTTCCCCTTCATGAGATATTTATTTTCAAAAACTGGCATTTTGAGTAATGTTTCATTTTTTTTTTAACAGTGCTCACAATTTTTTTTAAAGTACAGATAAAACCACAAATTTTACATGATTTAATTTAAAAAACTACACAGATTAAATATCTTTTTGAATTTTTTGTTTATCTCTATTAGTTTAGAAAATATGTAAGATTTAAGACACCCCTGAATTTTATAAAAATGAGCAAGGTCGCCATTTTCAAGCCCCCCTAATTAAAAAAATTAAGAAGATAGAATTTTTCTGCAAATGGATTTTAACTTCTTTGGTAATTATGTTTCCATATACGTATGAAAAAATCAAAAATGGTGCTGCAACAAAAAAAATGCATATATTTGTTAAAATTCTGTGGAATGACCCAACTGTGATTTTTAGTGTTAAAGCTTTGTTTCAGGAACAATTTTTTTTTCCGTTTTTCTTCTGACTTACTTTTCCTTTTATAGGTATTTTTATTATGCTACAGCATTTTTTTTTTTAATGAGCGTTACTAATAAACTTTATTTTATAGCAATTTTTCTTCTTCTAAAAGTATGTCAATGGGAAAAGTTTAAATTGAGATTTTCGGCATAAGATTTTCATCTAAAAAATTAAGAACGTTTTTTTTTCTTTAAAAAAAAACTAAATAAACTTTTCTTTATTGTAACGGGGCACTTTTTAACCCCTTAACGATTGGTTAATTTTCAAGAAAACGGTCATAAAAGTGCCCATTTTTTTGGCTTTTGTATTTGTATTACGTATTTGATTAGTGCTGCAACTAGTTTAAAATAAACTATCTACAATTACCTTAAAAATATCCTGGTACTGCATTCAGGTGTGAAAAATGAGAAATAAAATGTTTTCCGGGCAAAAGAAATGAGTTAGTTTTATTCTTATTGGCACGTTACTATTGAACACTCCAGCCCAACAATATCACGGGAGCGAGAAATAGCGGACGAAATCTCACCCCGTCATTTTCACGGGAGCGAGAAGGGCATTTGACTTAATTCATTTTTCTTGTAACTCAGCTTTAAATTTTCTTTCAGCTTTAAATTTTTCTTTAAGAAATTAAGATAGATTTTTATTTTCTCTGTTTCGCTTTTTTATGTAATCTTTAGTTTTCATGGTAGCACAGGATTTTCAAACGCGTTCTTGATAGGCCTTATTTTGTTTGCATTGATTAATGAATCCGTTTTTCCAGAAATTATTTTTCTTGTTTCAGTGTTGCTATTTATCCCCAAATATACAGTATTCGGTCAATTTTTTTCTCCCGAATATTCGGTTTTTGTCCAAATCACAATTTATGACCACATTCGACCAAATAATATTCGTTGCCGAAAAAAAACAAAGGAAAAATAACTAAGATTTTCAATAAAACTGGACCGAAACAATTTTTGAAAACACATTGAAAAGCTGAAATAACTGTTTAAAAAAATCATTTATAAAATCGACTTAAAGAAAGCTCGTTAAACATTCATTTATTATAGGATCTGTTAAAATTGATCAAGTCAAAATGTGATAATTCAAAAGTGCGATTAAAATTTTTTTATTTATTATTTTTTTTTTTTGTGATTAGAAGGTCTCACGGGCCACACTACAGTAGTTGGCGTATTGCAGGTTGTGCACCCCTAGTTGAGAATGTCACTTCGAGCATTCTAGAATAAATAATAATAGATAAATACATAGCTGCCAACTCTACTGGATTTTCGAGTAGACTACTGGCAGTGTTTTCACTACAGCGCGAGAACCCGAGAATCTCGCATATTTTTTTCTTTTCTCGCATTACAAAATTATTACCGCGAGAAATTCACGCATCCTATAAATCAATTTTTAAATTCGCGAATTTCGGAAAAAGCTTCGAATTACGCCATTTAGAATAAAATCCGTTTCACTTTTCTTCCTGGATCTTTCATTATTTTTGACATCTGCCCCATTATCTAGCTGCCCTGTTTACCAGTATTGTTCAAAACCTTTTCGAACAACAGAACACAACCACGGAACCTTATCGAAGGTTTCATTTATAAAGTGAAAAATGTGGAGTAAAAAATGCTGTAAAGTATAAGTAAGAAATGGTAGAAGTTACTTACAGGTTTATTTAAATATCAATGTAAGAATAAACATAAATGAATAAAAACATAATGAAATTGCTCGATAAATTTTTTTGATTTTATTTTTTAAATTTTTTCTTGAATACTAATTGCTAAGTTATAAAATTTTGGCATCCAGAGGAAATTCTTTGGAGCCAGCTTCTAAAATTATTGCTACTTTATTGCATTTACCAAAAAATAAAAAACTAGCTTCTCATAATGTTTGGATGATTTGGGTCGTATCTGTGTCTTTTTGCAGTAAAGTAGTTTAGTTAAGTATTAGAGTAAATCAAGTTCATTACAATTTAAGGGAAATAAATCTTATAATTTAATAAAACAAACACTTGAAGTAAACTCAACAATGGCAGGTAATTTAATGTTGTTTCCTTTACTGCAAACACTAAATTTGCTATATACATTAAACCCTGCCTTTAAGTTTTAGCTTTAAAATACTTTGTATAAATCGATAAAATTCTCCTACAAAGAAGAAGATAACAATTTTTTTTTTTCCTTAAGAAATCCTTCAGCTGAGTAGAGAAATAATGTGTTGAAACAGTTTGTTGCTAGGGGAATTTTTCTAGTCGACTGAGTGACCTGGACCTTGGCATTTGTCTTTCCCTGCTAATTGCCAAACAAATCTAATTCAATATTTGACAAATATTATGCCAAATTCAATATTATGCAAAACAAATATAATTCAATATAACTTTTTTTAACGTTTCCTCATTTGAATGAATCTTTAATGTGTAATATTTGTTTCTTCTCTGTTTTCTAATTTCTTGTTACTTTCAGGAAGTAGTGAAAGTTTGCCTGATGATGATGAGGAAGCTCGTCAGAGAGCTGAGGAGGAAGATCGCCTGAGAGCTGAGGAAGAAGCTCGTCTCAGAGCTGAGGAAGAAGCTCGTCTCAGAGCTGAGGAGGAAGCTCGTCTCAGAGCTGAGGAGGAAGCTCGTCTCAGAGCTGAGGAGGAAGATCGTCTCAGAGCTGAGGAGGAAGATCGCCTGAGAGCTGAGGAGGAAGCTCGTCTTAGAGCTGAGGAGGAAGCTCGCCTGAGAGCTGAGGAGGAAGCTCGCCTGAGAGCTGAGGAGGAAGCTCGCCTGAGAGCTGAGGAGGAAGCTCGCCTGAGAGCTGAGGAGGAAGATCGCCTGAGAGCTGAGGAGGAAGATCGCCTGAGAGCTGAGGAGGAAGATCGCCTGAGAGCTGAGGAGGAAGATCGACAGAGAGCTGCAGAGGAAGCTCGGCAAAGAGCTGCAGAGGATGCTCGCCTTAAAGCAGAAGAGGAGGCTCGTCTTGAAGAGGAAGCTAGGCTAAAAGCGGAAGAGAGAGCTCGACAAAAAGCAAAAATGCAGGCCAAGTTAAAGGCTGAAGAAGAAGCTAAATGCCAAGCACAGGAAGCAGCTAGACTCAGGGAGCTTGAAGAAGCTAAGCTAAAATCTGAAGAAGATGCTCGAATAAGGGCAAAAGAAGCTGCAAGGCTAAAAGCTGAAGAAGAAGCTAGATTGAAAGCAGAAGAAGAGGCTAAGCAAAGGGCAAAAGAAGCTGCCATAAGAGAAGCTAGATTGAAAGCGGAAGAAGAAACTAGAAGAAAAGCTGAAGAGGAGAGAAAAAGATTCATGGAAGAACGAAGGAGAAAAGAAGAAGAAGAATTGCGTGTAATGAATCAAAAACGCATAGCAGAAGAGGAGCAGAGACGTAAAGCAGAAGAAGAAGAATGGAGAAAGAAAGAATTTGAGCAACAGCAGATGTCAGCAAACAATGACATGACTGTTAATCTTACGTCGACTTTGCAAATGCCACCTATGCCGCCATTCTCTCTGCCATCTATGAATATTTTGCCACCTCCTCCTACTGTTTTAATGTCAAACATTCCTCCTCTTTTACCCCCTGGAACATCCATGCCACCTAATTCTCATCATCCAAATGTTTCTGTTCCGTCTTCCCTTTTTCCACCTCCTCTACCTACCATTAACATGATGGCGTCATTGGAAAATCAGATTCATAGTAACATTGACAATCAATCTGAAACAGAAGGCATTGAAATTTCAGAATCAATGGACACAAGTGAAAATGCTGCTGAAATTAAATTGCCGCAAGCTTTAGAAAAAGTGCTCGCTCTCAAAACTGTTAGAGCACAAGAATTAGGAATCGATCCTGACACTGTTCTATCTCCAAACGATGAAAGAACTCAAGTTTCTAAAACACCTGTGGTAAATTTGGTATCAGTAGACGACGAGGATTATGTGGAGGAGGAGGATGCTTCTCAAAAGCAGAAGGATTCTAAGAACAAACGACGCAGGAAAAAGAAAAAGAAGAGACAAGTTAAAAGTCAAGAAAATCCAATGTTAAAATTTCAAGATAAGCATTCGCAGAGAGATTCTGGTGTTGATGTTGATATAGAGTATGTTCAAGAGGTAATAGATACTTCTGATCCATTGTATCATCAGTTTATGAAAATATTTGAGAAGTTCAAACTAACAGAAAGCGAAAAAGAAAACGAAGAAATGGTCACAGACGCTGGGAAAAATGCATTAAAAGAAGAAATGTTTAATCCTATGGCTATAAGAAAGAAGCCAGTGGACTTAGATGATGATGATGAGAAAGATGATGACAAGCTTGAAGAGGAAAAGCCAAAGCTTTCTAAGAGAAAACTTAAAAAGTTAAGCCGGATGTCTGTAGCTGAGCTTAAGCAAAAAGTGAATCGTCCAGAATTAGTCGAGATGCATGACGTCACAGCTAAGGACCCTGTTCTTTTGCTACATTTAAAAGCATCTCGTAATACAGTGCCAGTTCCTCGCCATTGGTGCTTCAAACGTAAATATTTACAGGGAAAGCGTGGTATCGAAAAACCTGCATTTGAATTACCAGACTTTATTAAGCGAACTGGCATCATGGAGATGAGACAAGCCCTGCAGGAAAAAGAAGATCAAAAAACTATGAAAGCTAAGATGAGGGAAAGAGTGCGACCGAAATTAGGCAAAATTGACATCGATTATCAAAAGCTTCATGATGCCTTTTTTAAATGGCAGACAAAACCCAAAATGACTATTCACGGTGACTTGTACTACGAGGGAAAAGAGTTTGAAACTAGATTGAAAGAGAAAAAACCTGGCGATTTAAGTGAAGATTTGAGGACTGCCTTAGGAATGCCCACTGGGCCCAATGCGAACAAATGCCCACCACCCTGGTTAATTGCTATGCAGCGTTATGGACCGCCTCCTTCTTACCCTAACTTGAAAATTCCTGGACTCAATGCACCTATTCCAGACAGTTGCTCCTTCGGTTACCATGCAGGCGGTTGGGGTAAGCCTCCCGTCGATGAGACTGGCCGGCCTCTTTACGGTGACGTGTTTGGTACACAGATATTAGACAACCAGCCTCACATTCAGGAGGAAGAAATTGATCACACTCTATGGGGCGAACTCGAGTCAGAGTCTTCAGAAGAAGAAGAAGACGAAGAGGAGGAGGAAGAAGAGGACGAGGAAGATAAGGCTGAAGACGAAACTGGATTAGTCACTCCAGCTGAAGGGCTTATCACGCCTAGCGGATTCAGCTCTATTCCAGCTGGAATGGAAACACCTGATATGATTGAACTTCGTAAGAGGAAAATAGAAGCTGAATTGGAGGGTGGTGAAACGCCTACTCTTTATACCATATTACCAGAGAAGAAGACGGAGCGTGTTGGCGCGGCTATGATGGGATCCACCCATATTTATGACATAGCCGCTGCGATTCCGGGTAGTAAACTGAAAGCATCTGGTACTGCGTCTGTTCCACCTCAAGGTATTGAAGTTGCTTTAGATCCAAGTGAATTGGAAATGGATACCGCTGCTATGGCTGCGAGATATGAGCAGACTATGAGAGAGCAACAGTCACAGTTGGAAAAAGAAGACTTGAGTGACATGGTGGCTGAGCACGCTGCACGTCAGAAAAGCAAGCGCAAGAAACAACAACTTGATAGTGCAAAACCTCCCAAGAAATACAAGGAATTCAAATTCTGAGTTTTATGTGCTTTGGAAAACTTTAAACTTTTTACCATTTGTACATAAGTTATTCACATCACATTAGGAAACAAATTAATGGGTAATTTAAAGGGCAAAGAATAGTTATGTTCAAGCAGGGTTGCCACTTCACAAGGAAAACCTGGAAAATACAGGGAATTAAAAAACCACCTAAAATTACAGAGAATTTGAGTTTTTTTTTTTTTTTTTTTTAAACTGGGAAACTACAGGGAATTTTGTTCCTTATTTTTGTCTTTTAATAAAAGGTGACTACTCAAAGCTTAATCTACGGGATATTTAAGTTTATGTTCAGCTGTTTCTTTTTTTCCAGCAATTAAAACAAATGAATAAATACAGTAAGCCCAATCTAGCTCACACAAGAGCACAGTAATTGTTGTTTCCTCTTAATATATTTTGTATAATGTGTACTGGAAATTTTTTTTCTGCAGATTTGAGGGGCAGCCCTGTTCAAGAAAATTGATGTTTAAAAAAAATTTGAAGCTGAATGGTTTTATTTTTTGTTTTTCAACATTTAAAAAATTTATATAAATTTATTTTTAAACTTTATCTTATAGCTGCACAACAAGCATTAGCATACTACACACTCTAGCCTAAATGTCAGTTATATTTAAAAAATGAAGGCATATCATTGCATAGCTGCCAACTCTACTGGATTTTGCCAGTTTCTCCTGTTTTACTGGTTTAATTAAAATTTTCATTATGGTAAATTTTCGAAAATTCCATAAAATTGAGTAAGTTTCTTAAAAGAATCACAATTGAAATAGCATTTTTGTACAGGTTATTGCTTGATTTAAATAAGTATTACTAATACATAATAAAGTGAACCTCATTTATAGAACTCAGTTCAAAACCTTCTTTTTTTGTTGTAAAATGTTTAGTTTATTTTTATTCAGAACTTTCTTTTTAAATTAATTTTAAAAAAAATATTTTAATTATCTTTTAGGAATTAAATGCCAATTAATATTTGAGTAAACATAATACATAGCATTTCAAGTATGTTTAATGTCATTCATAACTGGAACATGTTGCAGTTTTTCTATTTTGATGACGATAAAAATCCCTATGTGTAAAATATTTAGTACATTACGCATCAATTATCATGAAATTCGTAAAATCTACTGGATTTTTTCCTATCCATGTTGGCAGATGTGTCAATAACAAAGGGAATGCATGTCTTGGGAAATTCACTTTGGGATGATTAGTAAAGCTATTAGATGTTTACTCCTTAAAATAATAAAGTGCATTAGTAGGGTTCGTTGATTTAAATCAGCTTGATTTAAATCAAATGATTTTTTAAAAAAAATGTGAGAGTCTTAGGGTTTAATATGCACAGTGGACCACTTTTTTTAAAAATGATTTGTTTATTGTGATTTAAGCATTTTTTTTTATCTTGTATTTTTTAATTATTTAATCTTATTTGTCATTCAAATTACAGTAATGAATAAATCTTTCAATAATTTAATAGAAATGGGAAAAAAAATTACTAAGTACTTATCATAGTTAAAAAGTAAAATTTTTATTAATTTATTTTATTATTTTTATGAACAATAATCTGTCAAATATTTGTACTTATCATTAAAAAGTAAAATAAAAAATAAATATATTATAAGATAATATTTTATAATTTTATTAAAAATAGGTCTTTTCATCTAAATCATATATATAAATTATGTAGTTTTTTGATTTTGCTTGATAAAATATGCAATATTCTGTAAAAGCTTCATTCATCTTTTTTTACCCATGTGTAAAATATTTAAATAAATGAACATCAAAAGGATGAGACTGGTACATTTTCGAAGAAATAACCTTTTTAATTATTTTAATCAGTGTTTATAAATACTATTAAAAACAATGATTTCTTATTGTTGATGATTTTAATCATTATTTTATTGAATAGTTAAATGTAGTTTTAAATGCAAATTAACAACAAATTTTTTTTTAAAAAAATATGCTAAATAACTTATTAACGGAAAAGATTTTTATTAAAAATGAATGAAGAAAAAAATATACTGTAATTAAAGTGTCGAGTAATATTAAATGAATAAAAAGTATAATAAAAATATATTTAAATTAACGCTATTAGTAAAAAAAAAAAAATTTTTTTGAATATAAAAATAAGGAAAAGGGAACTAAAGTTATCCTATGCATGAATTGGACCACACGTGTCTTCTACGCTATCAGTAGGCCACTGCCCTGTTAACATAGTAAAGATTTAAGTATTATACAGTGAAACCTTTAGGGAGCTCTATGTTTCACAGTAAAATGATTTGGTAATTCTTAGATGGTTGGTAATTCTTAGGGTTATTCCCATTAACTTCAAAATGTTATCGAATGTACATGATTTTTTTTCACAAGCGATTTTAATTTTATTCTTTGTCATTCTCTTGTTGCGAAAATGCCACTTGTGTAGACATCATGAAAGCGATGAATAAAATTGGCCATCAATAAAGATGACTTCTAGTGATATAGTTATGGGTTAATACAAATTTTCCAATTATGAATGATACCTATTTTAAACAATTATGTTTTTGTTTAAGTTTGCGTATAATTTTATGTCTTAAAAATGGGCTTACTTTAAAAAATGAGAGATTTGTTTGAGATGATTATTTTTTTTTTCTAATTTAATTTTTAACTCTAAGACTAAAATTAAGACTTACCTCCCAAAAGTGGTCATAACTTGAGGTTACACAGAGGTGGTTTTGTTAAATATTTAAAAGTGTTTTTCTTGTGATTGACTGGCTAGTAATTTCTTTCATACCCTTAAGATATACATCTTACATGGCAGCCAACTCTATTGGATTTTGCCAGCTTCTCCTGGTTCAATTAAAATTCTCCTAGTTTTTGTACTTAAAAGAAAATCCCCTAAAATTGAGTAAGTTTCCTAAAAAATTCCCTATTGAAATAGAATTTTTGTACAGATTATACAGGCTTGATTTAAATAAGTATTACTATTACACAATGAAGTGAACCTCATTTATAGAAATTAGTTCAAAACTTTCTTTTTATTCTAAAATGTTAAGTTTTTTTTAAATTCAGAAATCTCTTTTTCAATTAATTATAACTATCTGATGAATTGAATGCCTATTAAGATTCGAAATTAAGAGTAAACATAATACATAGCATTTCAAGTATGTTTAATCATAACTGGAAAATATTGCAGTTTTTCTATTTTAATGACTATAAAAGTCACTATGTGTAAAAATTTAGTACATTATGCAACAATTATCATGAAATTTATATTATTTTGTAAAATCTACTGGATTTGTACTTAGTATACCAAGTTTAATCCCAAAATGAATTTCCCAAGTCGATCCTTTTCGTAAAGTGCTGAATTAAATTAAGGTATGTGTGTGTGTATATATATATACACACACATGTATATAAATCTATATTGTTTTCATAAAGGTACCTTTCGTTGAAATTTATGTTTAAGATCTTTATACTGTACTAATTTGATTCTAATTTATTTAAATATTGTTCCAAATTATAGTGTTCTAAATTTTACGTTGCATGGTTATGGTGACAACTTAAGGAAGACCTGAATTTTCCATAGAATTCTAAAATGCCACTGGAAGTTTTTTTTTTTTTTTTTTTTTTTTTTTTTTTTTTTTTTTTTTTTTAGATTTCATTGTTTAGCAATATTGTTTGTCATTTTTATTCCAGTAAATGAGACATTCACTCAATAGTTTTGTTATTTTAGTACTTTTATGCAGTCAATTATTTCTTTTTCAGAGCCACATTTATTTTCTTGTAATCAGTGTTATCTTAATAAATAATTCAACTTTTGATTAATAGTTTTGTCTCTTTCTTAATGTCTTATAACAGAACAATACACATTTTGAAAAACAAATCCATATTTACAGCTCGTTATAAAATTAATATAAATTATGAAAAAGGTTTTTAATATGAATATTTTATACATAAAATAAGGAACTATATTAGTTTAAAAATTTTATTTTAATTTTTTTTCTCTGTTTTGATATAAATTCTTAATACAGGCAAATATATATGAACCTTATTAAACTATCATTAAAATTGTGTTCAAGTCATGAAAAACTGCAAGTTTTCTAATTTTGCTGTGGAAATTTTGTAATTTTTTTTTCTTTCAGAGGATTGTAATTGTCAAGATTGGTGGAGTTGCATAATGTCTCAAAATATACTGTAAGCCAATTATTATTTTATTTCTATAATTGCTATTCCAGAAAATCATATGTCGATGTTCAATAAGCTATGCGAATCATAAATAACTACCTAAAATTAATAATAAGCGTATTGAATAATTTTTTTTTCATTAACTAATCATAAAAAAGTCAAAAACAAAATCAACTGATAATTTTGTAACTTAAAATTACTTAAAAAATTGAAATTCTCTCCTTCAAACATAACATGTTAATAACATGATCCTTAAATCAAAATGAATTTTCTGTGCACCCTTTATTTTTGGTAAAAACAAACTGTGTATATAACAGGTACCCTGTTGCCCTATGTTTTTATATTTCATTCTTTTTTTTTTCACTCCAGATATGCCGAATCTATGACGTGTGCCGCTGTATGGCACGAGATGTTCATATTAAATTATTGTTTTTAATTAGGTAGTGCCCGCCGTTTATTAAAATCACTTTCGTTTTATGCTCTTTTGATTTTATTTAGCGGCTGATTTTATTAAGAGGCGATTCAACATTTGAAAAAAAAAGATCAAATTTTTACGATATATTTATTCTAAATGCACACACTTTAAAAGCTGAAATAACGACAACATTAATGCTTTATTTTAACTAATTTAATTATTTTAATTAAGTAAAACCCTACATAAGATTAAATTTACAAAAATTTTGCAAAAAAAAACCGATCAATGGTTGCTTGAGTTGCAGTATTTAAAATTAACTTTTCAACATCATTTGAGAGTTCATAGAAGTTTTTGTAATTTTCGATATTTCCTCCTCTTTGTTCTAAAGCTTGCCGCAATACATTAAGTGCTTTTCTGACTTCCGTTGAAGATGGCACTGATGAGTTTACTTCATCTTCTGATTCCTCTATTTCTTGATTGGAAGTGACTTGGCAATTTTTGATGTCTGTAACTCTTTCAGAATCAGATTTTTCTCCTGATGTTTGCAGGTTATCGTCAATAGCTACGTAACGTGAAAAATTCTCGTCCATTTCATTGCTGAGCATTTCTTTGAAACAGTTCTCAGCTCTATCGCCAGTGCTTTATCCACACTTTTTAAAGCAATCTGATATTTTTTGGGTCGAAACAATGTCCCATGAGTCACGAATCAAATGCATTGATTCCAAAATAGTAAGGGATTTCGATAGTTTGTTTGCAGTTAAGAGTTCCGAAGAGTTGTCACAGTTTATGTCACAAATGATTTTTCGAACAACCATTTTTCTGTAATGAAACTTGAATGATCTTATGATTCCCTGATCAAGGGGTTGAATAATAGCTGTAGTGTTGGGTAGCAAAGACACAAATTTAATGTTTTTCAAACGCAAGTCCTCATCAGCAGGGTGCGCAGAACAATTGTCTAAAAGTAAGACGACCTGTTCCTTTTTCAGCTCCTTGTCCCATTCAAGAAGAAATTTTGTGAAGATGCTGGATGTCATCCATGCGTTATAGCTGTTGGCATAACTGGTGGGCAGGTGTTTTACTCCTTTAAAACATCAAGGTTTTAAACTCTTCACTATCACTAACAGTTTTTTTTTTCCTCAGTTCCTGTCATGTAAGCAGCACGGTTAGTCTTTCCTTAATTTTTTTACATCCACCAGTCAATTCGTTTTTAAACAGCAGTGTGTGTTCAGAAAGTGCTCAGAAAAATAATCCTGTTTCATCCGTGTTGAAAATTTGCTCTGGTTTATAGTTTTTAATGAGTGTTGGCCACACGTCGTTTACCCTATCGGCGGCAGAGCTAAAATCTGCATCTTGCTTTTCACCATGCAATTTACGACAGACAATGTTGTTGCGATCTTTTCATCGTTTTAGCCACCCTTGTTTCCATCCATCGTTTAGCTTTAAAATCAGAATCACCAAATAAGTTCGCGAAGTCCTGTGCTTTGTGAAATAAAATTCCACGGGAAATTGGAAATCTTCGTTCACGTGCATTTTTGAACCATTCTAACAGAGTCATTTCAATTTCCTCCGATTTTCCCTCACGCTTACGCTTTCTTGACAGATTTCCATTCTTTTTTATTTCCTCGGAAATATTTATCCTTTGTTTCAGAATGTTGAAAAGAGCAGTTTGGGAAATCCCTAATTTAATTGAAGCTTCATGTTGACTACATTTAGGAAGCTTATCATAGTTTTGCAACACTTCGAATTTGTCTTATTAAGACTCAAATCCTTCCTTTTCGGCATGCTGATAAAATTTAACACCAAACCAAACGAACTTAAAAATGATATGTGCTCTCACTATAATTTACTCAAACGGCTTAAATAATATGGAACATGAGCACAGAAAGTTTTTGGAAATCTATTCATGTTCTCTGTTAAGATAGATAACAAAAGAAACTCCCTTCTATGGTTCATTCAATAAAAAATAAGATAAGAATTCGACCCCCTGTTGAGTGAGATAGGTTTCTCCACCCACATTTTCCCTTAACTCTTACACTATGTATATCACAGGAAAGTGCTAACAACACCTGTTTCACAGGTTTGTGAGTAACTGTCGCTTCTTTTAAAAAAATCTTCAAACTTCGAAAAAATAAAATTTTATAAATAAGAACAAAAAAAAGCTGAAATATTGCACTTTTGATTTATTATGTAGTAAAAATTTTGATTTTAAAAAGCAGCGGCATTGATTTAATTAAAGGATGTATTAATATTGTAACGATTCGGTTCTTGCCGATTTTATTAGCGGCGCGGGCACTGCAATCCAAGAAGAAGATCACAGATACCCACACATGTGACCTATGAAGTCAGTCCTAGCTGATCATTTATAAACATATATGGCAACGTTACTTTTAAAAAGTAACGAGTAAAAGTACTGAACAAAAAAAGTAACGATTTAAAAGTAAATTTCTAGGAAATCGAAAATTCAAAGTAACCTAAAATTTTATTGAATAATATTCTTCTGTTCTTTAATGTTTTTGCAAAATTGTTGTTATTTGTTTAATTATTTTTAATTTTGAAAGTTATGGATATTAATTTATTTTTAAATTCGGAAGAATATTATAATATAATCGTATAATATAATTTTAAAATCAAATATAATTTTAATATCAAACTTTTTATGGATTTGCACGAAAAAGAAATTTTATCTATTGATTTTAATTTTTAGTTTATTATTTTTATTTATTTAAATTACCATTGACTTAAAATTGTTTTACTCTTTGGAAACGTGTTTCAAAAGCACAAACATAAACAAAGCAAACACGGAGTTTCAGATAGCTTTGTGATCTTTGAGCTAGTAAAAAATAATTGAATATGCAGTATAAGTTGAAGCAGAAAGTATTTAAACACGAAGTCAGCTGTGAATGCATATATATTGCGCATTAATTTTATAAATTTAAAAAAGCATAAGTATTTTTTCTTAATTAAATTTTTTTTTTTTTTTTTTTTTTTAGAAAGCTTACCGAGTTTTCGAAAAAAGTAACGATTTCATTCGACATTTCTGTTACAAATACTTGTACTTTTTCCCTGAAAAAGTAACGAAAGTACAAGTAAAAGTACTAAATTTAAAAAGTAACGAAGTACAAGTAAAAGTACGCACTTTTTACTTGTACCGGCGGTACAAGTAACGAAAGTAAAAGTACTGCCATATATGTTTATAAGCAAAATGGTTTGCTAAAGTTGAGCTAAATTTCTCCTCATAAGTTAAAATGTTAATTAACGTGAAGTTAATTAAGTACTGCTCCATATCACTCATGGAATTTGAGGCAATATAATTCATTCTGGTCTACTTATTGTACCATAAGCAAAGGGTTAATGTCTTGTTCTACATCCATTCGTCATGCATGATTCTTCATGATCGGCAACATCGATCGTTATTGATTCATAAATCGCAATTCTTAAACTGCTGTATGAATAGGGGTCAGTTTTGCAAAAATAAGAGGCTGAAAACGAATCATTCATAACTCTTTTTTTTTTTTTTAAATCGCTAAAAGGGCATTTCAAAGAATTTCTTTTTAACTTTTGAAAATACTGAATCTGTGATGTCTGTATGATTTTAACTCGTTGGAAGTTTTTTCAAAGAAGCACGTTTTACTTCACTTACTTACTAAAACAAAAAACCTGGCTTCGGTACAGTAATTTAAGATCCAGAAAACTACGACTAGATTTTCTTACAAAATCACGACCTTTCACAATAAGTCAAGACATACCACAGGTTTTAGTTATTTTTTTACAAAACCATAA